>NC_056630.2:91607080-91945995 GCF_002870075.4 Lactuca sativa
TAATTCGTAAATATGACTTACATATATCCATTTTATGAATAGAGGATATTATCGTCTTAAAACTACTTGTGATTAAATCCATGAAGTAATCCCTAAGCGCGGGTTTAACCAATACTTAAAATCTCTATTTATAAGTACTCATGAATTATGCAGCAATCCTAACGCAATGTCCATTCTCTATGGGAAATCTACAAACGATTCATTATAGTCTTAAATAATTACTTACTTCCAAAGTATGACCGACTGCGGTGCTTCGAATAACTTAATATTCAGGAAGTAAAACATGAAAAATGAAACACAATAATAAATTAATTGACAAATGGCATCATACACATTAAATATAAAGAAATCTCTATTTAATTAATCACTATTCAATTGCAATTTTAATTGGTATATAGTTTCAAAATAACATCAACACTAACATCTAAAATATAATATCGTTTCTCAGTCCAATGCTCCTAGCATGCTTAAAGTGCTTAACGTTGCTCAGACCCTTTGTGAGAGGATCAATAGGATTCTCTTCCGAGTGCACCCTGTTTAACCTTATGTCTAATATAGTGATATTTCCTCTCGATGTTCCTAGATCTACCATGATCTTTAGGTTCTATTGTAAAAGCTACCACACCCTCGTTTTTGTATAAAATCTCTATTGGTTCTTGGATTAATGGAACGACTCCAAGATCCCCAATAAAATCTTTAACCACATAGCCTCCTTTGTCACCTCGCTTGCTGTGATATACTCTGATTCACAAGCAAAGTCAGCCACAATTTGTTTCTTGGTACTTTTCCAAGTTACCGCTCTACCATTTAATAAGAAAACCTAGCTAGATTGTGTATGATTGTTATCACGATCTATTTGAAAACCGAAGTCATTATATCCACTCACCCTAAGTTCATATTTGCCACCAAACAAATAAGAACATATCTTTTGTTTTTCGTAAATACTTAAGAATGTTCTTCACTGTCGTACAATGACATAAACCAGGATTTCCTTGATATCTGCTAATCATGCTGAAATCATAAGCCACATCACGTCGAGTACATGTCATAACATACATGATCGATCCTATAGCCGAAGTATATGGAAACGGCCTCATAATATGTATCTCCTTATCACTATTGGGACATTGAGCCTTGCTCAACTTAATAGTGTGATGCATGGGTAAGTCTCCCTTTTTGGAATTTTACATATTGAATATTATCAATATTTTATCCAAGTATGTACTCTGACTTAATCATAGTAATCGTTCATGCATGTTCCTGTATATTCTTATACCAAGAATATATGTAGCTTCTTCTAGGTCCTTGTTAAACTGTTGTCACGCAGGATTTAAGCAAATGATATTTTCACTTCCGGTTGCACTATTAGAATGCACAGGGAAGCATGGTCGAATCCTTGGGGATACAACCTAATGGTCAATGTCTTTTTGCATCAGACACATTCTAGTCAAAACAGAAAATATAAAAAGAGGGGTTTTTTTATTAAAACTAAAATTAAAAATTGCAGTGAAAATAACCTAAATAAAACCCAGTAACTAAAATGATTTCAGTTCTGCTGCAACTTTCCTAAGCATGCAATCAACACAAATATGGTTATTTAGAATGAGTTATATCGAAGCTGGTACTGAGAAAAACTAACACGCTCTAGTATAATATCTTTTACCCAGTTAAATTAACCAAAACAAGCCCTCAGTTAACCCTAGCTTTTTACTGTCTAATTAAATAAGCTCTTAATTAAGATCAGAAAAGTTGCATTAAGTTATGTTTAAAATTCCCAGCAATACCCAATAATTCTCACAAGCTCGAAAGCATAAAGATATGGAATTTCAGTTTATTTAAGAGTTAAATTGCAACACGGAACAAATCTGATACTTATTACTTTTTACCAATTGATAAGAACAATTACAAATTATATTAACTGATTGATTGGAATGATTAAACCCTAGCTAGGTGATCAGACTAACAAGAATCAAAAACCAAACATTCATTAAGCTCCAAACTAAAACAACTATATAGAAGAACGCAATGAAAACCAAATCTGATAATTGATCACATGAAAAATACTAGTCTATTGTAGAACTAAAAATTAGGCTTTTAGCCAAACATGGCTAAAACGAATTAAAACTACTAAAAAGATAAATTAACTGATTAATCTTGCTAACTAAATGTGGCAGATTACCATCAGCTTTCAGGTCTTCAGAAATCACTGAAACCGGAGAGAAATTGCCTTAGAAATCGTCGTTTTCGTCGTTTGGGGCCTCAGGAATCGTCCCACCCTCAATCTGATCAGAGTGACATCCTATATATATATATATATATATATATATATATATATATATATATATATATATATATATATATATATACACACACACACACATACATACATAAAATTTGATCGAATATTTGGGGCACGATCGAATTTTTTATGCTTTGATCGAATGTTTCATTTTTCTGATTTTTGGTCTTTCTAAACTGTGAAGTGTTTATTCGTCAAATTTTTTTATTCGGTCGAATTAAAAGGCAAAATTCGATCAAAATTTTGAATTTTATCTATTTTTCACAAACAGAAAAGTTGTCCTACATTTTGTCTAGTTTTTGGAACATTTTAATCTCGTCAATCAGAGTTATGAGTCATGAGATATGGTCAAAATACTGAAAGGGGGTGAAAGTTGCCAGCAACATCCTTTAGGCTTTAGAATGTAGCATTCTATCTTTGTAGGATCAATTCGATCGAATTTTTCTTGAACAAAATAACTTCTAATCATTTCCCAACATCCTTCATAAGTTTAAGGCTCCATTTTAACTCCAATTCTCTATCAAATGCATCCAAAGCTGCTGCCAAAGTACTACTCCACTTGAATTATCTGAAAACAACATAAAAATGCTAGAAGTGAGAGAATTGTAATGAATGAGATGAGTTGAACATTATTTGAACTAACATGAAAATGTGCAAATCATGATGCTAAATTCCGATAAAAACTATCCTAAAAGATGGATAAAATGACATCTATTAATCCTTCATTGCGAAACATTTGCCAAACCAAGACTTGACTTCTTACAAGGCTGAAACAGTGTTTCCTATTAGGAGTATGTCATCCACATACATAATTAGAAAATTTATAATGCTCCCACTAGCTTTGACATACATGCAAGATTCATATTAACTTCTAGAACATCGAAAATCTTTGATCTTTTCGTGAAAGCAAAGATTCCAGCTATGAGATGCTTGTTTCAGTCCATAAACAAACTTCTCAAGCATGCACACCTTATTAGGGAGTTTGGTATGCATAATACCCTCTGGTTGAGCCATGTAAACATCCTCAGCTAGTCTCTCATGAAAGACTTATCTTCGATCTAAAAACACCATGTTGTCATTGGGTTTGTAAAACAAGTATCTAAAGGATTTTTGTGGATATCCGATGAATAAACATTTATTGGCTCTGGGTTAAAGTTTGTTTGAGGTTTCTCGTCTAACAAGAACATCACAAACCCAAACCTTGATATGCACAAGTGACGGAGGTTTCCCTGTCCACATTTCATGAGGTGTCTTAGCAACTTTGTTAGTTGGAACAAGATTGAGGATATGTGCAGCTATTTCTAAGGCATACCCCCTAATGGTATTGGAAGTGAAGCTCGACTCATCATGAAAACAAACCATATCAAGTAAGGTCCGATTACGCCTCTCAGCTACACCATTCAATTGTGATGTCCTAGGAGGTGTTAATTGTGAAACAATTCCACATTCCTTCACATAGTTGTTAAACTTGATACTAAGATACTCACAACCTCTATCAGATCCTAGCATCTTTATCTTTTTGACTAATTGGTTCTCTACTTCGTTCTTAAAATCTTTGAACCTTTCAAAAGTTTCCGATTTATGTTTGATCAAATAAATATAGCCATACCTGATATAATCTTCAGTAAATATAACGTAGTAGTGATTTGCATCCTTTGTGGCAGATCTGAATGGTCCACACATATCTGTATGGATTAGGGCCAACAAATCTTCACATCTTTCACATGTTCCAGTGAAAGGTGATTTAGTCATATTTCCCAACAAACAAGACTAGCATTGATCATTTGGTTTTAGATCAAACGGTTCCAACACTCCATACTTTTGGAGTTGGGCAATGTGTTTCTTGTTGATGTGCCCAAGATGGCAATTCCATAGGCATGATTGTCTAAACTATTAGAAGAAACAATATTATATACATTGTTGCCTAATTCATTTAGACAAACAATAGTTTCATACACACCATCACAACAATAAGCTTTGAAAATAAATACACCATTAAAATAAACCAAAATAGTACCATAACTATTATCAAAACCATAACAATATCCTTGTCTAAACAAAGAATGAAAAGAAATTATGTTTCGAGCTATTTCTGGCGATTAACAACAGTTATCCAAATTAACCCTAATACTATCAAACATAGGCTCATAAGTCCCAATCCTGGTAATAACTGATCTTCATTTGTTCCCCATGATTAGGCTTAGCTTCTTATGCTTGACCTCTTCACTTTCCTTTAGTCCTTGCGTATCAAAACAAATGTGGAAACCACTTACTGTATCAAGAACCAAATAATTAGTATTATTGACTTGAATAGAATACGTACCAAAAGAAGATACACCCGCTTTGGCCTTGTCATCTTTCACTTATTGCAAGTACTTGGGGTAACTTCTTCTCTAATGGCACTTTTGGCCACAATGAAAGCACTCAACTTCCTTTAGATTAGCAATAGGAGGGGGTGTCAAATTTGGGCTTTGCTTTTGTTCCACTGGGCTCTCCAAGATGTACCTTCCCTTTCCATTTGGATATGGTAGGGTCCTTTCTCTTCTTCCCTTTGCTTTGTTGGACAACCATGACAAGGGCACTTGCAAAACTATTGGAATGTGGCTTCTTCATTCCTTCTTCAACCATTTGCCACAAATTATGAAGCTTAATCAATGTGGCCTCTGTATTGTTCAAATGATAGGTCAATATGAATTGATCATCAATACTAAGCAGAGAGTTGAGGACCATGTCAATTGCAAGGTCCTTATCAAAGTTCACATTAAGCTTTTCGAATATTTCCACATGCCTCTACATTTTCTGCACATGAGCACACACAGATCCTCCTTATTTCAATTTGCACACCATCAAGGACTTGAAAAATTCATAACACTCTTGTCTAGCTTTCTTGTGGAACATTTGAGACAAGGACATGTTAAGTTCATATGGCTAGTAATCCTCACAAGTATTTTGGAGTTTAGGTGCCATAGTTTCAATCATAATGCAAGAGACCTTCATGACATCATCCACGTGCTGATCATAGTCAACAATCTCCTCAGGAGTGGCAGTTTCTTTGTTGATTTATGAAATTGGAGTAGTGAGAGCATACTCTTTGTTCTCATAAAAAATCATCATCTTCAAATTCCTCATCCAATCCATATAGTTTGGACTGACAAGCTTGTCCTTAGCAAGGACCGATAGTAGAGTGAAGTTATGGCTTGATGGAGGAGGAGGGTGAGGAGGAAGTTCACCAATTGAATACATTTCTTGGAGACAATATTTTAGTTAGTTGATTTAATCCTTGATATTTTAACCCAAATTAATATTAAATGCTAGGATCCAATAATGCAATTCGAAATTAAGAAAATGGATGCCGTAATCTAATCACGAATTCATTTAAGGTAGGTAATGCATTTTAAAAATTTCAATCTATATGAAATTCATAGATCATTTTACATTCATTGAATATTATCAATGACACGTTCAATCTCGATTATTCTCTTCAATTTGTGACTGGGATGCCGATGATCACAAATAAGATGTGAATAACCATGCAAACCTGCTTGTCAACCTCAATGTCTTTTTCTCAACTCAAATTAATGTGTCGGAAAACCACTCACACTCCATTAATTAATGATAATTTTTGATTTGTGTCATCATTTCAACTTTATAGTCCCTAATTAGTGTGTTGGTTAACCACACACGCTCTAATAACGACTCATAAAGATTGATGTACATTTTCATGGATTAGCATACACTTTTACATTTTTCCTTAAAGTAACTAG
Organism: Lactuca sativa; assembly: GCF_002870075.4. Classification (NCBI taxonomy): domain Eukaryota; kingdom Viridiplantae; phylum Streptophyta; class Magnoliopsida; order Asterales; family Asteraceae; genus Lactuca; species Lactuca sativa. The sequence goes on from NC_056630.2 coordinate 91,613,144, forward strand.
AGTGGGAAATTTTATAAAAATGTTCTATTACTTTATAACATTATACTTTTAAGGAGGTTATGTCCTATTGAATCCGTTCTACTAACGACCCTCCACCACAGAGGAGAGCGGTGGGTAATAATTGTTGGGTTTTGAGCATTCTAACACTCCTAAGTGTACATGCAACCCTAAATACCTTGGATCTATGTTTTCTCTATTATACATGCAATTATGAACTTTCCAAGGTAGTACCCTATCTAGCATACAATAATTGATACTTTGGTAATCAAATGGATAGAATACATACCTTTGTTTGATGTAGCTTCTCTTCATGAAGCTTGAGTGCCTAGTGCCCCAAGTGTGACACCTCAAATGGTTCACACAACACCATGACGTCTTGGAATAACCTTGAGAATAAGGATACTCTGATTCTCTCTAGTGAAATCGGCTAGCCCTCTTAGTGTACCCACACTAGTGCCAATTTCACCAACCAAGGACCTCTTATATAGTGTGGAGATTAGGGTTAAACCCTAATACCCATGACCTTCCATTTATTATGATCCAAGGGTTAAACACTCCATGGACTATCCATGAAAGCTTAGCCCAATTTAAATGAACTTGGCCCATCACACATATATATCTAAGAGTCCATATTTAATTAGTTCCTTTTGATCACTTAATTAATTATAAATTAATTCTTGATCAATACTAATTAAATAATATGATTATATATTAATATATTAGAACTTATAATATATTAATAGAAAATCACTAGTATCCTTTTTTCCTCATGTTGTCTCCAATTGTCCCGATGCCATGCAACCCAAATGGACCATGCCGGGTCGGGTCAAGTCTTACCAATTATAGTTATGGACTTAGAAATTAATCCAATAGTCTCCCACTTGGATAAGTCTAAAACTATTATTGCGTATAACTTCAAGAACCGACTGGCAATCGTAGCTCTCAAAAGCTTCCGTCGAACTCTGACCTTGCCGATGATCTCTGACCTTTGTCAATGACTTGTCCATTAGATAAGTGATCATATATTCCTCCATTCTTGATATCATATGGACTGCGACATGGATTATAAATCATTTTCTCTGTCCATCTGTTGTTTCCCGATTTCCGATTCATGATGACTGACTGATTGAACAGATCAAATCAGTCCTGGCTTGGCCAAGCACTCACATGTATCATCATTAAATCATCGAGTGGCCCACAGATATCGCTTTTATCCCGAAGGTAAAAGGAATGGATAAACTTCGACTCATATGGCTTGTTCTACTACTTGTTGAATCATACACAAAGGCACGTTTTATAACATCGAGTTACCAATGCGTTTTCGTGCAATCAATGTACAACCAACTCATAGTAACAACTCATATCTCTAGGTTTGAAGAATATAAGATATTATCATCTCATGATCACTCGTGATAAAATCCATGAAGTGATTCCAATGAGCGTGGGTTGAATCCAATACTCAGAACTTATGAGTACTCATGAGTGTTGTAGCACCACCTTGTCCAACATCTTAGACCTCTACAAGCCCAACTCATGACAGTCTTGATTCATATCTACTTCCAACATATGACCGACTGTGGATAGTTTGAATAACTTAGTCAGTCAGGAAAACAACCAAGTTATTCTGGAAGTCAAAATATGCAAAGTGAAACCCAAGAATAATCGAATCCAATATGGTCTCAAAACTTATGAATATAAATAAAACACCTTTTATTTATCACCATATTGATTACACATCATTCATTGCATATTGTTTCAAACTATCAACTTTAAACTTGAATTAAAACACTAGTTGCCCCATGCTCCAAGCATGTACACTATGTTTTCTAAGCAATAGCTTTGCCATACACCAAGTATGCACTCTATGTTTGTTTATGATCCTTACTTTGTGAAATAAATCAATTGACCATAATTTCAGTGATTCTAACATCCCAGTCCTGAATTCTTATGGCAAATGCAGGAATTCCAAATTCATGCCATTTACCGAAATCTGTTAGATTCTAAACTTATATGCATTAATTCTCTTGTAATAATTATGCACAAAGTCACAAAGACTTGACAACAAACATTACAGAGCATGCCAATGGAAATCAACTCCTTGGAAACATCCTTCTTGCATTAAGTTTCCTAATCTTACACAGATTTATTGAACAACTTCCACCTATGGGATCATTTCCATATTCCCCTTTTGACTATCACTTCTGAACAAGAGTTGCCTCCTTTCATAATATGTCAATATGGTCCTTCCAACAATTAACACTATACTTCCAACTGTCCCTGAGCAACCAATCTTTGGTAAGCCTTAGATTGTCCTCAACAATTGCTTAATCCTTTTAGTCATATCCAATTCTAGACCTTTTCCCTTCTTAATGCCCCATGCATTTGGAAAATTTTAGAAAGGATGAATATAGCACATGTAATCGATTCTATATCCGAAGCATATGGGACACGATTCATGATGTCTCACATAAAGACTAAACCAGTCTTTTGCTATAATATTTCCATTTCTATTTGCCAAGTTCTCATAATTCATATTATGAAAAGGGATGCCGTAATCATAATCGAATTTTAGAATGCAAATAATGAACCCATATATAGAATTTCCTTATGTTGAGCCATTCCAACATGAAATTCATATATATTCATGAATAAATTTGATTAAAATCTCAATCTAAGCTTTTAGAATTGAAATGAAGTATAATATACTCTCCCTTAATTATAGCAAAACAACTTTTTCAACCCTTGCAGCCTCACGAATCGAAACTTTTGTTTTCTATAATTAACATTGCTAAATTGCAATACTTATCATAATTATCATGCTCCCACTAACATGATGATTATCAACATAACACTTATGATCCCACTAGGTTTGACATGTACTCAGAAATCAGCTGGACTTCTAGAAAAACAATACTTTATTGACTTTCTTACCAAAGTTCAGATTTCTGATACTAGATTGCTTTGATAAAAGTTTATCAATATCATACACCTTATCTTAGATAGATCATAAGTGTGTCTAAACAATTTAAGACCTATAAAAAGGGATGTCGTAATCTTAGTCTTAATTGTTTAGACCTTTGCCACTTCTCACAAGTCAATGTTAGTGTGTCGGTTAACCACACACGCTCAACTAACGACTTTGAGAATGCAAATATCACAATTGCTATCTAGTTAAAATCTACTTAGTGAAAGTGTTTCATCACCATCATTTTCATGAATCAGAGAGAAACCGTATGACACTTAGATTTAATGGTGTATGTGTTCTTATCCATGTGAATTGTCAAAACCATAATCACAAGACAAGGTTAGTGACAAATCCAAACTCTTATGGATTGAACTTGTGCAATCTTAACTTATTGCCACCTGGCAGCACAAGGGCCTGCCATTGCTTCCAAGTTGTTATGCAACCAATTGAGAACTCTAAGAACTCATATGCAAAGTTAACTTTAACTGGAATGGGCACAGGAATAGAAATATGTCAACACGATAGGTTGTAAACCTCACGTTGTGTGCTCGCGATAAACTATAGGTTTTTATTCTTGATTAGATCTTGAAATTCTTTTCAGGATCTTTAAGACTCCCACTGTCCTCTTGACATATATGACTATCTTGTCAAATATTCAAGAGATAGTGCGGATTCTTTATCAAGACAAACACTTCACACAATTCGCCTAAGTTGGTCTTTGTTTTATCCAAAACATCACAACTTACCAATTTCAAATGTACAAGTGTAGGAAACACTTTACTCTTACATTTGACTAGTGTTAAGAAACCTTCCTTTAAGATATGTCACTCAAGTTACAATCTTGGAGTATGACTCTAAGAATTGTTTTGGAATGAAATATGACTCATCTTCTTGATTTAACCACTTCAACAATTCATAGCTCCTCTTCTTAGCTAACAGAATGCACTTAGAGGATGAATTGTGATAAGGGCTCTTAATCATTAAGATGATTATATAACATGATACTAAAGTACTCTCCCATCTTTTCAGATTTGAGAAACTTTTATCCTTCTGCTTAAATTGATTCTTCTTATTCGTTCTGCCATACATTGGAACTTTCCCAATGTATCAGAATTATACTTAAGCCTATAAGTATAACCATATTTACTAAACTTTAGTAAATCATGATGAATAGTCTTAACGATTATTTGTGGTGGGCTTGATCAGTGCACAAGAATGTGTACTCGATCCCTTAGCCCATCACTTGACTCACATATACATGTGAACGAGGAACTAGTCTTAATTTTCCAAAGCTGAAAGTTCTCATTCATCATACTATACAACTTGCATGATTTCCAAGTTTCTATCCAACTGAAACCTTGGGTGATGAGAATCTTTCCTTATTTGGTAAATTTAGACACTACCACAAACGAAAGAATCAAATCCATTTTCCAATATTGCTATCAATGGAATCATATAAGCAACATCTTTTTTCCACAAATGCCATTGTAAGGATATTTTAAAATAAATTAAATTAAAAACTTTTCTATTATTTTAAAACTTTGTGGAAAAACAAATCCTTACAATGCAAATGTATATGAAAACTTGTTTCCATCTATTCCTAAGCAATTTATCATAATTCTTAAGCACCTGCTCAAAATTCTGATCACCGAACCATGCGATCGAAATCCATCTTCGCGATCAGAATCAACATATACTTCCTTCTCCACTTTTTCCTTGATTCTTAAAACATCAATATGTGACCCAGTCACATCTTGTAATAAGAATCTCAGAGTAGCAACTTAACAGAGTTAGATAGTGGACTTTACCTGAAGTAGAGTCAAACTTATTGACTTTAACATCCTTAAGTAAATTTAGCAGCTTCGCAATCAATGCCCCTTCCTTTGGCAATTTAACAAATGGACTCTTTGATAACGGTACATGGGACTATCACAGACTTAGCATTTCTCTTTACCATTTGGTCAACTGAATTGACTATGGCTGATCCCTTTCCATTGGGAATAGAATGCTTTTTCTAGATTTCCAATGTCATCATTGTCAAAGTCCATAAAGTTTTTTTTGGAAGTTGGTCTTAGCAAATAGATAAGATCATTAAGGGTCTTGTCATAGTCTGTTTCATAGGAATCCCAAAGGAACTCACTATGTGACTTAGAAAGTGATTAGACATCCAACTTTCTCAATACTTTGACACCCAACTCTCTCGGCTTGTCAATATGTGACTTCATCTCCAAGATGTGTGCACACATAGACCTTGCTTACCAATAGGTCTAGAGTGACCTTGAACTTGTAGGATAGGGAGAATAATTAGAGGAGGTGGAGGAAGAGAAGTTCCAAGAGAGTTGAGAGGATCATAGATGTCTGAAGTGGACATCTTTTGGGAGATATTCACGATAATTGATCTAAAGTCCTTAATATAACACCCAATATGAAATATTAAGGCTAGGACCCTACAAAATATTTTATAACTTGGAAGAGGGATGCCGAAATCTAAGCTATAAAATATTTGAAGGTAGGTGAATGACGATTCACCAAATTCCACCAAGATAAACGAAATGTATTATTAGGTTTTAATTGGTTTTGAAACTCCTAGATTCTTTTGAGATTCATTGAACTTTTCAATGACATGTTTCAATCTCAAGTGTGCCCTTCAGGTTTTGTGACTGGGATGCCGAGAATCACAAAACAAGGTATGAAGTAACCATGCAAATATACTTGGTACCCTTAATATTTACCCCTTAATCGATGTGTCGGTTAACCACACACGCCCATCGATACTATGATAAATATTAAGTTACCCTTTGCATACCTTGTTAAGTCCAGGTTAGTGTGCCGGTTAACCACACACGCTCCACTAACGACTTAAACAAAGTGCAAAGTGTAATTTCATGGATTAGCATCTTATTCACATTTTCCTAAGTAACTAATATTGGGAATTTATAAATGTTTAGTTACTTAGTATTTATCATTGATACTTTTAATGAAGGGAGAATTCTAGTCCTTGTCCTACCCGTTCGGATAACGACCCTCCACTAGTCAAGGAAGCGGTAAATGAGAGTGGACACCCATTAAACTGCCATTTTATAGGCAGTAAGCTTATACACCCCTTATAGACTGGCTTCGTGAATGAGGCCTACTAACGGTAAAACTGACTTTACTCTTATACATATATATATATATATATATATATATATATATATATATATATATAAATATTATTAACTTATAATATTATAAAGTATAAGGGTTGTATTTTAACTTTTAAAATTCTAAGGGCTAACTTGGAATTAAAGTATTCATAAGTGAAAACTTTTCAAATTCCAAAACTTGAGGGCAAGTTTTGAAACTATTCAAAACTAACTAATTCCATAACTTATGAGTTTAAAGTAGTTTTAATTAAAAAAAAACTCTTCAAGTTCCATAACTTGAGGACAAGTTATGGAAGACTTTAAACTATTAAAGAATGTAACTTTTCTTCTTTTGTAACTTATGGAACTAATTAAGGCTACACATTCTTATTAGTTAATGAAGTGACTCTTGAACCTCCATAACTTGAGGACAAGTTATGGAGTCATAAAACCATTTAATGAGAACAAGACTCTTCATTTTGTAACCTTTGCCAACTTTTATGAGTTTTAAGAAAATTAAATGTGACCTTTCATGTAACTTGAGGACAAGTTACACAAACACATTTTAGAATCATCTCTTAGATTAAAATGGATTGAAAACACATAATCAATTAACTTATCTATTAATCTATGCAACTCATATGAACAAAGATAATTCACATCAAACTTTTTCATGTAATTAGCATAACTTTTAAACTAATACAAAACATGAATCTATTGACAATTATCTTTGAAATTGGATTAGCATTAACATTACTACATCAAAACCAAGTTTATAAGTCCAAAAACATCTTAGGGTAATGTTCCTAGTCCAATTCCAGCCAAAACAGTCGAATATATGCTGTCTAGGGTTCCAACTCGTCGAGTGCATGAACCAACTCAGCAAGTTGGATCGTTTTGAACACTTTTAAGGCATTGACTTGTCGAGTCTCCTGATGGACTCGAGTCCGTTGCCCAGACAGCAAACAACTTCAATTTTTAAGCAGATTTTGCAAATATAACAAGAAAACAAGTCTAGGCTCTAATACCACTATTGGGTTTTGAGCATTCTAACACTCCTAAGTGTACATGCAACCCTAAATACCTTAAATCTATTCTTTCTCTATTATACATGCAATTATGAACTTTCCAAGATAGTACCCTATCTAGCATACAATAATTGATACTTGGGGTAATCAAATGGATAGAATACATACCTTTGTTTGATGTAGCTTGTCTTCATGAAGCTTGAGTGCCTAGTGCCCCAAGTGTGACACCTCAAATGGTTCACACAACACCATGAACTCTTGGAATAACCTTGAGAATAAGGATACTTTGATTTTTCTAGTGAAATCGGCTAGCCCTCATAGTGTACCCACATTAGTGCCAATTTCACCAACCAAGGACCTCTTTATATAGTGTGGAGATTAGGGTTAAACCCAAATACCCATGACCTTTCATTTCTTATGATCCATGGTTTAAACACTCCATGGACTATCCATGAAAGCTTAGCCCAACTTAAATGAACTTGGCCCATCACACACACATATATATATATATATATATATATATATATATATATATATATATATATATATATATATATATATACACATATATATATATATATATATATATATATATATCTAAGAGTCCATATTTAATTAGTTCCTTTTGATCACTTAATTAATTATAAATTAATTCTTGATAAATACTAATTAAATAATATGATTATATATTAATATATTAGAACTTATAATATATTAATATAAAATCACTAGTATCCTTTTTTCCTCATGTTGTCTATCCAATTGTCCCGATGCCATGCAACCCAAATAAACCATGTCGGGTCGGGTCAAGTCTTACCAATTATAGTTATGGACTTAGACATTAATACAACAATAATAGACACCCATTCAACGACCATTTTATAGGCCACTACCTTATACCCTATTTATAACATGACTTCGTGAATGAGGCATATTAGTGATTGAACTGACTCATGTTATACATATAGTATTAAACGTTTAATCTATATAAGTATAAGTGTGTATTTTAAAATTTTAAAATTAAGTTAAAAAATTTATATTAACAATTTCGAAATTAGTCTTTTTAATTAATCAAATAATTAAATTTAATTATATCATGAGGATAATTCGAAGATTCTAGATATTAGGAGATCAAATTACCAATTTAAATATTCAAATTTTATCCAATTAAAACAATATCTTTAAATGTAATTATCCTAATCTAGATCTTAATTATCTAAAAAAATTGCTGAATAGGAGCTCCCCCACGACGTGATAGATAAACTTCATTTCATGGCAGAAGAAAAATACACGGATCAGATAGTTGGCCACGATGTGGCAGAAGAGCCCATGACGTGGCGACGAAACAGAATTTCAATTTTGTTATTCTCCAATTGTTCAAGTTCAATTTATGCACATTCAATTGTTAGATAACCTAATGCTCTGATACCACTGATGGGTTTTACATGTACTAATATGGAAAATACCTTAAACCCTTAAGGGTACATGCAACCTAATTGGATCTATGTCATAACTCTATTGAAGCAACATATTATTGAACAACAAAACTATAACCCTAATAGAAATCGAAATTCACAAGGATAATTACATATCTTTGATTTGTTATTGTAAACAAACCCTTTTATCAATCCAATAGTCTCTTGAAAACTAGCTTCAATTGTGTGGAATCCTCTAATGGTTCACACCCACAACACCAGAACCCTAGAAGATTTAGGATATAGGGGGAAAGTATCAAATTTCGGCTATGGTTTCTTAGAAAAGCTTGGCCGAAAATTCCAAGTTTAAGGCTGTATTTATACATGATTAGGAAACACCAAGAAACCCTAATTTAAACATAAAATAATATTATTCCAAATAAGGTAATTATCTAGTCCCTTAATTATATTCATGAAGGCTTCTAGAAGACTCCAAGAGGAGCCTTAAAACCGTCCCACACAGAAGGGTTCTAGAACCTATCATCTGCTCAACTTTTGAATAATTACAACTATAGTTCTTCAACTTTTAATTAATTCTAATTAACCCATAATTAATTCTAATTAATTCTGATTAATTATAACTATTTCTAATTAATATATTAGTCATATAATATATTAATAAAACATTTATCTCACTTTAAAATCAAGCTAGACAATTTATTGGTTATGAGGGAAACCCAAAAAGGATTTTAATTTTATTCATCAACATTATACCAATTTAGTTAGGACCTTAGACACCTTAATCCAACATGTATCACTTCAAGGATGAACTTGATTTTTTACGTTGATTAGGGGCGAAGAAAAAAAAAGCTTGAATGAGTTGTTATTGTGCTTGTTTTGCTAATTTTTCAACCGTTTTGCTTCTTTTGCAATCTCATGATTATAGAGTAGTTCATCGGTCTTGTATACATATGCACAAACAATCAGATAACAATAAACCAATTTCCCTGAAATCGACGCCAAGACTTGGTGGTATGTCAAGTCCATAAAGCAAATTACACCCTTTCGCTTGCAAATAAAACGTAATATAGTAGTAAAAGGCGGATGGATCCATGGGGAAATGATTGTATTCAATCACCAGTGCTATCCAATAGAACTAACTAACTACAATTAAACTATGGGGTTGTGAATTATTTGAAAAGTAAAAGACTTGAATAACTAAAAAGCTTGCAACTAAGCAAGATGGTGAGATGCTTAAATATTAGAGAAAATTGGTCAACCAAGGCAATTCAACACAATGGACATTTGTTTGTCTATCATTAGGATTCAATATGTAAGCTTATCATTCAATCCAAATTGGTTAAAGCAATCTTGAAGCATGATATGAAAAAATTCCTCAAAAGTAGTTTGGAGGTCAGGGAAGCCAACAACACACCTTCTTAATCATAATGAAGAACCTAATTGAAGCTATTGAACTCAAGAGAATTGATTAACCTTAAGAATGAAGGAATTCCAGTTCATGAGAGATGTCAATGCTTACACATCCATAAATGAGTCATGATCCATAAGCTAGAAATTATTTCTACCATCATAAAGCCCTTATTATAAGCAAATACAATGATTCAGTTCTAAACCAAAGAAAAAGACTAACAATTGCTCATCAAGTACCAAGCTCATGATCAAAGTACTAAACAATCATAAGATTTATGAACATAAATCATAAACATGAGATAAATGATAACCAAAACTTGAATCCTTCAAAAATCACAAATATCCAAGGATTTTTGCCAAAGTAAACCAAAATAAAGAGATTAGTTACTCATGGAAACAAGACATAATCACAAGAATGTTTTAACATCAACTAACTAGCTATTACTAGAAGGATGATAAGAATGTAGCTTTAGATCTCAAAAATCACCTCCAAGGTGCTCCAATGGTTGAAAAATCAAAGTTATGGCTGCAAACTCTAACCCCAAGGTAAATGATGAGCTAAATGACAAAAATGCCCCTATTTGTGTTGTTGCACGGGTACCCTCACAAACTTGTGGGTGAGACCACACCCTCGTAAATGGTAAAGCACTATCGATTCCATTTATCCACTACCCCACCCCATTACTCAAGATTCATTTGGTATCCTCCACACCTCACATGATTCAAAATGGACCAATCATCTTCAAGATCCCATATGGATAGTCTAAGCCCAATAACAAGAGTCCATGACCCATCTTCATAAGCCCACTTCATCCAAGTCTTCAATATACCAAGCCCAATTATTCTAAAATGGATTCGAAAGGCCCAATAACTCCTTGAAAGCCCAACAACATGCTAAACTGCAACTACAACGAGACTCCAATAACCTTCAAAACACCTTATGCAAAATAGAAAGTACCCAAAATGATCCAAGATAAAAAGGAATAAAATATAAAATGCAATAATAACAAAAAGGTCTAAAAATGATAAATAAACTATTAATAAGGCATTACTTATTCCTGAAAATTGATAGCCAAGAAGAAACCCATCTACAAGAGGATTACGAAGAAGTATTGAAAGAGAATCAGATCATGCACTATTATTTGAGCATACGAATTATGCGAGGATCAACAGAAATATGAAGTGGGTGGGTTGCGATATTCTTTTCTAAAAAATTTTAGTTCATGAAATTCCTTTGCACATATGTTGCTCTCCTGGAAATACCAGACCCACAATTAGGAAAAATATAACCATGGCTAAGAGACAGGTTGTGCAACGATTATGACTGGAAGTAGTTCATAAGTCCAAATATTATATTCATGTGAGGTAGTTGCAGGCCTGTAGCGATACATAGAGAAAAGGTAAGTGGTTTTTGTATTGAGGGAAAAGTCTTGAAAGCCATGTTGGAACTCATGTATAATGCAAGAAAAGTTTATTCACACCTTCTATCCTACTTGGCATTAAAAACCAAGTATATGTCACACCCCCGGCCGATGGCGGAGACGTCGGGATGTGCGACGTTTGATGTGGTACACAGTTATTGAATACATCAAATAATACAAAAAAGATATAACACAAGCGTTACTCTTATTCATGAGATGATAGGTTACATCCTTATTTGTAGTCCTGCACACAACAATTCCTAACATAGATTAAACAATCATAGAACAAATAGTACTTCAAACCGATCCCTTGATGACTTCTCCCATCACAAGGTCTAGCAATTGGGTTGAGTTCGGGTTAGCGGGTCACGGGTTGGCGGGTCAGAAAACATAAACTCAACCTAACCCATATATATATATATATATATATATATATATATATATATATATATATATATATATATATATATATATATATATATATATATATATATGGTTTGACGGGTTGGCGGGTCACAAATTGGTGGGTTGAAAACCTCAACCCGACCCAACCCAACCCTAATAACCCGTTTAAGTATATGGGTTCGCGGGTTTACAAGTTAATAGGTCAAACCCAACCCATATAACTCGTTTAATAAATAAACAACACATTTAAAAAAAATGAGGTTTTTTCAACATAAATTTATAAAATGATTAAAGTAATTAACATATAAAAAGGTTTACAACATTAAATTTATAAAGTCAATAACATCCAAATAGAAATGAAAAATGAAAACATTCATAGAAAGTGGATGTGTTCTTCGTTCGTGACTCGTGAAAATAACGACATGTATTTTTATTTTTATGATTAACGAACCGCAAATACAGATTAGTCACATATGAATATGAAAAAAATACAATTATACTGAATATTACGAATACGGATGAAAATCAAATTTCATTAATAATTAAATATATCATTTTTTTAAAATGTAATATATATACGGGTTGGCGGGTTGAGCCGTGAACCCAAACAGATAACCCAACCCAACCCATGAAATAAACGGGTTGGTGGGTTGGCGGGTTGATGGGGTGACGTGTCAAAAATCTCAACCTAAACCCTTCTATTTTCGGGTTGGGTCACTATCGAGTTACGGGTTAGGTCGATAGTTGTCACCCCTACATCACACTACCATTTATGTTGCTCATTTCCATGAGAATACATGTGGTATGAAAACGTCAATATAATGTTGGTGAGTTCACAAGTTTTTATACCTTGGATAATAGTTTTGTATAATTATACTAGGATAGTTTTATCTTTCTTCTTAGATACATTTACTATTCTTAGTATATTATTTTTATAACTTTTAATTTAAATTTTGTAACCCCTTTTGCTTATTCTTAGTATATGACTTATCTTATAAGATTTCCACCCATTTCGCATATTGTTGTATACTACTACTACTTCAAGGAGTTCCCCCATAGGTAGTTTCCTTAATTAAGGATAGCTGAAAAATGCTAAAATGAGTTCCTATATTTGAGCTTTCGACTTGATATTTGCCTTGCATGACGCTTCATCGGACGTCGTAAGATATCTTAGGAAGTTATGCGTATTGTGATATAAACATCAAGGTTGTAGCTAGTAACCGCATGTGGGGGTGTCAGCCCCGTATAGATCTATACATATCTTTCCCAATCATTTAAGATTTAACGATTATAGGTCGAGGTTAGCTAAAAACTAATAAACTAAAGGATGAATAGTATCATTCTAATTTAACAACTGTTTTGTTTAGTCTTATAGTATACTTTTTGTTTTTCGATCTTGTTATCCATAGTTTTAATCTCGTTTGTTTTGATTTCCTTATATATATATATATATATATATATATATATATATATATATATATATATATAGTTATTTTAAATAGGATATTAGATAAAGTAACGACTAGGTACAATGTTATCCTTAAATTTGACCTACATAATGACTAGATATAATGTTACCCTAGAGAATTAGCCATCATAACAACTTAGTTACAATGTTACCCTAGAGAATTGACCATCATAATGGCAAGGTAGAATATTACCCTAGAGAATTGGCCAACACACGATTAGGTATAATAAAGTTCTGGCAGGGTAACTACCAGACATAATCTCATCCTAATGTTTCATGCAAATAATGTGATATATAAAATTCTTGATATAATGTAAATAACGATATTTTTCAATCTCAATAACATATTAATCTAACATGTACTCCCTCACATTAAACTTTTGAAAATCATAAAAGTAGGGCCATGAACTCACCCTCGTAGCATGAATCGTGTATTTAGTGTAGTGTCGGAACTCGGAAGTTCGGGGATCGCTTGAAAGTTGGAATACCTCGATTAGAGAGAGAGAGAGAGAGAGAGAGAGAGAGAGAATGTGTGTGTGTGTAGCGTCCCAAAATTCAAGACTAAAAATTTCTTTTAATAAAATATTACTTAAAGTAAAATCATCGATTCGAAGCATAATCAAAGTAATAGTTTTCAAAACACATGTTCATTATCAGAGTAAAACATTCCCAGGCTGCCTAATCTATGGGATCTCTGTTTTTTACATTCTTTGTCCCAAAATTCCTATCTCGGAGAGTACTACGATTCTCATTTTTATGACTTTAACCAACTCTCAACCGATCTCTTCGTACTCTTTTTACGTTGTAAATTTTTATACGCGGTTGATTTTTATATTCTATAAAAATCACATTTCTTCCGTACAAGGTCGTATTTTTATGAAATTTATATTTTTGGAATCGCATCGTGTACTTTCCGAGTATGTTAAAATTTCCATATGGTGACATGACTGTTTACGCACTTATTTTCAAGCTATTTAGCCTAAATTGTCGTAATTTTATGAATAGCTACGAGCGTTATCACATATATATTTATTAATATATTTTAATATTACATTCTAATCCTATTATATCTGTTCGTTTTTACTAATTCTAACGGCAGTGAGTGACGTATTTTCATCAGTTGTCACAATGAGATGAATTACCCAAATTAACAGGTAAAACTGAAATGTCTTTAGGGTATAAAAAATAACATAAGAAACCACTTAAAAAAATTGATAGGTGGTTTAGCTATAGGGACAATAAAAAAAACGTAGTAATCTTATTTGATTTGATCTTGTAAACGTGTTTACTAAATTATAAATTTGATTAAAAATGTTTTCTTTCACATACAACTTGAGTTTTCATCTTGTCACAAGTTGATTTTTTTGAGTAAATATATATAAACTATTATTAAATTATTTCATTTGAATCCTGATAGAACACCGGATTCTGTTAGGCTAAAAACCTTGGTGGTGAAATGGTAGACACGCGAGACTCAAAATCTTATGCTAAAGAGCGTGGTGTCATAAGTTGATAACTTATAAAAACTCGTATATATAACAAGAAGCAAGTCACCAAAAATACATCATTAAATGAACTATAATGTCCTATCATATATGATTTTTAAAAGTGTTTCAAAAAAAATTAAATAGTGATCTTTTTGGGTATATATTCATATTTCTTGCTGTTCGAAAAAAAGTGATCTTTTTGGGTCTTTAAAAATAAAATAAGATAAGGATGTGGGACACTATGTGTATGGAAGATATGAAATGGAACAAATATGAGTGTCTTGTCTCCTAAAGCCCCCCAAACAATCCTCCTTTACCACCGGCCGGTGTCCCCGCCACCGTTTCAAAGGGAGGACGACGTGGTTGTGGAGGTGATACTTTTAATTTTAACATCAATCCTTAAAAACTTCCTTTTGGACAATAAATGTATTTAATTAATTGTATCATGTTGAGTCACGAACAAAAAAAATATTTTTTAAAGATAACGTGTGATAAATCATATCCGATTAAATAAATTGATGTTAGAAAGTTTCAACGAAGTAAACAAGTTAGGTCACACGAATCTAGAAATATTTGCCTAAGACCACCGAAAATATTATAATTTAATAAATCTCTTGTTATAATTAAAAAATGTATTTGAGATAGTCGAATCTTGTGACACAATGACTAAATCCCAGGTTCTTTACTACTCATCATATATAATCTTGAGTTTTTTAATTCATGAACATGGAGGGATATTCCTTTCATTTAGCATCCTCAATCATGCATATCTCTTTCACGAAAAGTTTAGAAGTGAGCGTGGTGTGATTTGTTGTGTTTTTATTTTGGCTAAAACTACATAGATCGTTTTTTAATTTGTTAAAACTGCAATTGCAATTTTTGTATTTGGTTTGTGGTTTTAGGTGTTGTTGGGTTGGGTTTATAAACCACAAATATGTATCGTGTAGTTTTTATAATATAATGGTTTTAAAATTGCAAAATTGATGAATTATAGTCATATATCTTTGCGCTTATAACAAGAACACAAATGTAAAAGAACTTTATGGTGAATTTTTTTAGAAGTAGCCAAATATATATAAAAACGGAAAAAAGAACACAAACTTGCAAAGAGTTAGAATGTGAATTACAAAGAGTTTAAAGGGTTTTTAACCCAGTTAAACCTATCTATATTACATTTAGAATTCTTATTGACATACCAATTAAAAGAAAATTGACGAATAAAACCAACAATGTCAGAATGTTTCAACATACCATCCGAAAAGACTTTATTGTTTCTAAATCTCCAAATATACCAAATGACATTACACACGACCACATCTGCCACACTTTTCTTTTTTGCTGAGATAGGCATTAAACCGATCCATCCAATCATTTCGACCACTGAACCATCTTGAGAAAGAGAAATATCAAACCATTTGAAAACTGCATTCCATGTTTTCGCACCAACCTCACATTTGAGAAACAAATAATCTAAATTTTCAACCTTCAATTCACAAATCGGGCACGTAATAAAAGAAACTTCCGACCCCAATTTCGAAAGATTAAGGAGTGTTGGAAGTCTATCTCTTAAAACCCGCCAAATCAAAATATTCACCTTTCTAGGAAGAAAAACATTCCACCTAGTCACCAGACCCAAATTTGAAAGGATAATACATCAATCCATCTTCTAGTAGCACTCATCGTAAAAGCACCATCCTCACCAATCATCCATACCCATCTATGTGACTTTTATAATTGAGAGTCACATCCGTTAAAGAATCAAATAAACTCGTGTATTGAAACATTTCGATGCGACCCCTTAAAGTACGCCTCCAATTCCAACAAAACCCCATCTTTCATGTGTTTTTCAATTAAAAAATCTTCATCAAGGTCGAGTTGAAATAATATAAGTAAACGTTTCTCAAAAGTACTATCATGAATCCAATTTTGCTTCCAAAAAAGAGTATTCCTTCCATTCCCCACAATCCTCTAAATGATTGAATTCACCACAACACATTTTTCATGATGCCGAAAACGTGAGGTAAGTATTCTACCTCATGGACCTCCACCACATCGAGTACTTGTAGATTGACCAAAACCTCCACTGTCACCATATAATTGCTTAATAGCTTCAACCCAAAGAACACTTTGTTCAATATAAAACCGTCAAAACCATTTCTGGAGTAAAGAAAAAATTTAAGGATACCAAGCCTCTAATATCCAAACCATCATGTTTCTTATCTGCAAAAACTTGATCCCAAACTATCAAGTGTAATTTTCGATTATTATTAGTACCATCTCAAAAGAATTGAATTTGAAGAGCTTCCATATCTTTAGCAACTTGAACTGACATTAAAAATAGAGACATAAAAATTTACCCAAAGAACCCAAAATCGATTTCAAATGCTACGTCCTCCCTCCAATAGAAATCTTTTTCGATGTTACAAAATTTTAATTGTCCAAATTATGACCAAAATATATTTCAGACGATTTAAAATATTTTTGTGGCTAAACATACATTTAGTAGATCTTTATATTAAATCTTGTGAGGGACTTAGTTGAAAGCAGAATCCTACTTCTTGGTTTATTTTTAGTCAAAATTTATGGAAAAAACATAAAAAGAGAAATATCAAATATAATCTATTAATAGTATGTTGGCAATATATGTTATTTAAAGATTTAAAAGATCATACAATTTAGTATAAAATGCAAAATCAAACCGCTAAATATTCGAACTTTACAAAATAAAAAACTACGACGTTAGTTATTTATTCGATTACATTTTTCCAATTTGTTTTTTCAGTTTATGCTCAACTCTAACGAAAACACATCACTCACCCAGTCCTTTTCCTTCCCCGAAAGTTTGCCACATTCTTACAAAAAAGTCAAACTACCTATGCTTCAAATCAATTGATATGATTCATCACCATCAAATCCATTGTCCTACCTATCACCTTCTTTGTTTTATTTTTCGTTGATCAAAACCAATTATAAAAAATCACACTTTTTTATTTGTATTCTTGAATAAATCATTCAATTTGGACCTTTCGATGAATTTTGATTTGATTTCCACTTCTTGTTTGAATGAAACTGCTCACCATTATCATTAGATGGTGGATGACGTGGTTCAAAAAATATATACACAAACTTAATCGAAAAAGGTTAGAAGAAGAAGCATGTTACGAGAGAAATGGGTTAAGTCAAAGTTATCAATTAGAAACATGGGTCCTGTTGAGGTACCACCTTCCAAAGATGAGAATCTTACTATAGCTACATGTTTATGATGAACTATAAACTAATTCCATATGTTATTGTTTTGATTAATTAGGTTTTATATTGTGCATGATCTAGGGTTTAAATTTATTAGTTTAATAAAAGAGTTTAATATCTTATATATATATATATATATATATATATATATATATATATATATATATATATATATATATATATATATATATATATATATATATATATATATATAGACACACACACACAAGTAGGTTCATGCAAAAACATAAATACTTTGTGAAAATGCGAAAACATATTTTATCTTATAAAAATCAAACATATATACTTTCCAAATTAAATTTATTAGTAATAAATTAAAGATAATAAGTTTACATATGAAGATGTTATGGTAATATAGATTTAAATGTGGTTTTCACAATCGTTTTGTTTTTCATGTACTTAACCACTTTTAAATTCAAGTTTCATAATAAAAAAAAAAGGAAATCTCCATAAAATTCCTGAAATTTTATCATAATTTACGAAATAGTCTCAAACTAAAATTTGTTTACGAAAAAGCATGAATTACCGATAAAAATGGCGATTTGACCCCTTTTTTCGGTTTATCGGTTTTATTACTTATATGTTTCACTAAAGTCTCATTATTTTACCATAATTTACGAATAAGTCCCAAAATAAAATTTATTGATGATTTGACCATTTTCTTCATGTAACATACATTTTATCAGTTGCATTGCTGACTTAGACAACTAGTCATTAAATTAGTTGATAAGATGAATACAATGGGTTATATAATATTACATTTACTATAAAATTGATATCCAGCTCATCGACTAATTTATGACTATGTATCTATGTTAACAATAAAACCAATAAAATGTGTATTTCCAAGAAAAAAGTAACAGAAAATAAGTAGATGTCTGATGAGATGGATATATTGGGTTATATAAGATTAGATAAACAATTTGATATTTCATATAAACGTAAAAAATAACGTAGTTGTTGTTAGTTTATGTAATTATTATAGTCTTCGTTGGATGCATTTTATGTTCCAAAAAGATATACATTTTATGTTCCAAAAAGATATACAATACATCAAGATATCAAGTTTTATGCTAGACATAGCATTATATAACTCAACATATTCATCTCATCATCTCATCTAATGACTAAGCTTCCGGGTCAGCAATGACACCGGTAAAATATATGTTACATAGAGCAATTGACCAAATCATCAGTAAACTTTATTTTGGGACTTATTCGCAAATTAGGTAAAATAATGGGACTTGAGTGAAACAGTTAAGTAATAAAACCGGTAAACTTGAAAAAATAGGTCAAATCGTCAATTTTACCGGTAATTTATGCTTTTCCGTAAACAAAATTTATTTTGTGAATTTTTCGTAAATTAGGGTAAAATTTTAGGATTTTTCTAGAGATTTCACTAAAAAAATCAAAAATCATGCTTTGCTAATATAAAACATTTTCTCATTTATCATCGATTATCATAATATAGTTTAACATTTAGATGAATTTTTGTCTAAAATATAAGGTTTGAGGTGATACAATCTCATAAGTATTCTTTGTTTTCATGTTTTTATAAAAAAATATTTTTTGCAGTGCGAAAATGACACAACGAAAACATAATATCATACAAAAATTTTCAAATAAACTATAGTATGCTAGAAACATTGAAACATAAAAAGTTCCGAGACCCTTACTTGCCTGATCGAAATTTCATATTTATGCGAAACTAAAGAAATATCTTAAAACAAGTTTTAAGTTAATTAAATAAGAGGGACCATTTTTTGAAGTTTCATATTTCGCAGTAGACGATCCCACTACAAAAGGGATTATTATTTTATTCAAAGTCACATTCTCAATTGAACATTTTAATGATTTTCTTCGATTATCTTTGATATCAAATTAACACACACACACACATATATATATATATATATATATATATATATATATATATATATATATATATATATATATATATATATATATATATATATATATATATGTGATTATATGTTATATTTTGGAGTAGCATGCAAGAGAAAGATTATAATAATTAAGTAGAAACAAAGGCATGACTAAATCTAAAGTAGGTTTTGCTCCCTCTCGACATCATTCCACACACACCTCATCCCAATGCAAAACCCTTAATATATAAACCTCAATTTTACCATTCTTTCTTCTTAATCAGAACATCACAGTTAAATGTGATTTCCCTCGTCACCATGATCAATTTTCTTATTGACAAAACTCTTTACTTAAAAATACTCTCATCTATTCTCCTGTTATTTCCTTTCGTCACCATGATTAATCTTTCTTTGATAAGAAATTCTTAGTTAATTAACTACTCATCTATCCGATACATTCGTTAGTATGTGGATCGACAAGTACCTAGTCTAATTGGTTTTTCTTAAGTATTCTTATATGCATGTATATATAATATAGTATGCATGACCCATACACACAGTACTCATATCTTTGATTCTTTGGTGGTGATCCCTTACTCTTTTTTTATGTTTATTTTTTTTTTATCAAAAAGTCTATAAGAGTACACATATACATCTTCTTTACGTTATAGATGAGTGAAAATTAATATTCAACATATCCCACGTAACAAACAATGCTTACGTTATATATGTCGACATAGAACTTTTCATTAAGTTTAGATATATATTGTGAGGTTATTACATAATTATATGATCATATGCATTGTTTATTGGATTTCTTGTTTTTTGAACATTGTTGCGCATGTATGCATAGAATCCCATATCTCTAATGTGATGCCTTAATCAACATTGAAATAATCATATTTTGTGATCAATATCCGATTATGTCTTAATCTGTTTTCTTGAATCAATGAATCCTAAATAGATTATTGTTGAAAGACTCGTTTTCATATCACATTGATAGAAATTGAGGTCACATTATAAGGAAGCGATGTTGGTGAGGTTCAATCTGAAAACGAATTTTAATGGTTGTGAAATACGATCTTGGATTGAGCCGTGCCAATATCACTTCCATTACAGAATTACTTGCTGCTCCTCCATCTTTAGTGGGCAACCTTGTGTGGAAAGATTCGACAAAGGTAAGGGAAAAAAGTAAATATACTACATACTTACTATTTACTGCAATTTGTCCATTCTTTTATTATAGCTCTGGATAAATTTCAAAAAAGTTGCCTAAGTGTCTCCTAATACATATGTAGGCAAAAGTTCAGCAACAAATCATTTTAAACCATAACATACTTTTTTTCATTTTTATATCTTATTATTTGTCGAAAAAAAATTTAAAAATATAAAAATTCATAACTTTTTATCTTCTTTCTATTGACATCAAATTTGAGATTTTTTAAAACTTTTTTATCTGTTCAGATTCATATTGTAAATTTGGACTATAAATCATTAATTTTGTATAAATTCACTGTATAAATCTGTAAAAATTCACAGTGTGAATTTGCACAGGATGAATCTGTACCAACTCACAACGTGAATCTGTACAGATTCACAACGTGAATATCAAATTTGATATCAATGTATGGAGCATAAAAAGTTAAGAATATTCATATTTTTAGTTTTTCTTTTTTAATGAAAAATTTGCTCTAAAAGTTAAGAAAATGATTGGTTCCTTGTTCTAAGGTTTAAAATGGTTCATTGTCAAACCCAACCCTATATATATATATATATATATATATATATATATATATATATATATATATATATATATATATATATATATATATATATATATATATATATATATATATATATATATATATATATATATATATGTTTACGTTCATTTGGGAGAATGTTAATTTTGTTAGACTGTGAGACACAATCTAAAATAATTTTAAAATGAAAATAAAAGGAAGTATCCGAATTTTTTTTAATTATTATTTTCATCATTTTATTTACCTAAAAAAATTTAAAAAAATAAAAACAATAATATATATATATATATACATATAAATTACCATTTTTTTAAAATACGTGAAATATTCTAATAGAATATTACACTGTAAATATTATAATGTGATTTTTATAATGTTAGAATATTCTAATATTCTACTACACTTGTCAGATATGTAAAATATTCTACTATTCTAGTAAAATATTTCACAGATATTTAAAAAAACAATTAATTTTTTTTGGAAAATATAAATCACGAAAATAATATTTAAAAAAATTTCGAAAATTTTCAATTATTTTGCATTTTAAAAATATTTTTTTATCTAAAAAATGAGTGGCTAGGATAGCTTCTCCTGTCTCACAAAGTATGGTTGTCTCACATTAACCTAACTAACTATATATATATATATATATATATATATATATATATATATATATATATATATGTTTATATATATATATATATATATATATATATATATATATATATATATATATATATATATATATATATATATATATAAACATGATCTGATGAAGACTCATTGTAAAATGAGGACAGCTTAAAAAATCGAAAAAAAAATACAAATCATAAAATTGAGCATGAATCTATGTCCGAAAGAAAAAAAAATGAAAAAAGAAATTTGGATCATTCAAATTGCATCATGGATTGTAATGATGCAAAATAAAAATAAAAATTGAATCATGGATTATTTTTAATGATGCAATTTTTTTTCCAATTTTTTTTTCTCCCGGACATAGTTTCATGCTTAATTTTATGATTTGTATTTTTAAAATAAGTCCTCACAGGAACAAAACCTTATATATATATATATATATATATATATATATATATATATATATATATATATATATATATATATATATTATATGAATAATATATTAATTTGGAATCATATTATTAATTAGTATTTAATCATAAATTAATTTGAAATTAATTTTGGGATTAAAGGAACTGAATAAAAGTGCAGGGGCTATTTTGTAATTATTTGATAGTTGAGGCTTTGGGCCAATGGATCACCTTATTAGGCAAGGGCCGAAAATCCTAGAAGACTCTAGGAGTTTTCTTCCAAGGCTAAAGCATAGGAGGTCCATGGACTTGCTTAGGCCATAAGCTAAGGGATTAGGGTTTCCACCCTGAAACCCTAGTTGGCCTCAAGTATATATAGACCTCCTTAGGCACTAGAATTCGTCCAACCTTGGAGAAACCCTAGTAGATCCGAATTTTGGAGCTTGTTACCCTCCGTCCTCTCTTTCATATTCATCCTCTCACTCAAGTGTTTTTGTGAGCCATTAGAGGTACTACAGTTGTGGTACTTGTTCTCAAGAGCAAGGGAACTTCAAGATTTAGTTGTTTTTACTATATAGCAATAAAAGGTATGTATTCTATTCTTGTTTGTGAATTTCGAAAATAGTAGATGCATGCTAGTTTTTTTTTTGTGTTCATAAGTTGTATGTCTAATAATGAATACATATAGATCCAAATTAGGGTTGCATGCACACATAAGATTGTTTGTATAAATCCCAACAGTGGTATCGTAGCCTTTGGTTTTTGTTTTCAATTGGATTTGATACAAAAGCATGAACTTGACAAATTAGGGTTTATGGCTAATAAACCCTAGGGCTTGGATTTTCGAAATTAGGGTTCCAAAACTCTAGTTTTCGAATTTTGTTAGGGTTTCTTGAACCCTTTCCTTTGGCATTAAGATTTCAAAATTAGGGTTGTCTAACCCTAGGGTTTTTGAAAATGCCTTATTCCCCAAGATAAGATTCTAATATTTTAGGGATTAGGATAATGGCGTCTATTATAATTATCCCTTTAATTGTTTAAATAGATAATTAAAGATCTTTGAATTATCCCATCCTAAAATTTCGAATTTTAAGGGATAAAGGGATTAGGTTAAATTAATTGTTTAATTTAATGGATAATCCTCCAAGATTTAATAATTTAAATTAATTGTTTAATTTTGGATAATTATTAAATCAAAGTTTTAATATTTAAGATTTTAAAATTAAAAGGTATTAATTTTCGAAAATTTTAAATTTGATTAAAACCCTAGTATTTTGAAATGTTCAAATTACACCCTTATACTATTATAATATTATAAGATTAATTATTACATATATGTATAAGATTAAGCTAGTCTTACCGTTAGTAGGCCTCATTCACGAAGCCGGTCTATAAGGGGGGTATAAGGTTGTTGCCTATAAAATGACAGTTTAATGGGTGTCCACTCTCACTCACTGCTTCCTTGATTGGTGGAGAGTCGTTAGTCGAACAGGTAGGATAGGACAACTAATTCCTCATTGAAAGTATAATGATTAATAAAGTAACCAAATGTTTTTATAAAATTCTCAATCTTAGTTACTTTAGGGAAAATGTGAATATGATGCTATTCCATGAAATTACACTTTGCACCCTTGTCAAGTCGTTAGTGGAGCGTACGTGGATAACCGACACACTAATATGGACTAACAATGGTGGCAAAGGGTGACTCGATGTTTATCATAGATCAATGGAGCGTGTGTGGTTAACCGGCACATTGATTAGGTGATTTGTAACATCGAGAGTACCAAGTATATTTGCAGGGTTATTCACACCTTGTTTGTGATCCTCAGTATCCCAGTCACAAATTTGAAGGGCATATCTAGATTTAAAAATGCCATTGAAAAGTTCAATGAATCTCAAAAGATCTAGGAGTTTTCAATACATTTAAAACTTAATTTCTTTTTCATTTTTCATGGTGGAAATTAGTCAATCGTCATTCACTTACCTTCAAATTATTTGTTGTTCAGATTACGGCATCCCTCTTCTAAATTGCAACTAATGTTGTTGGATCCTAGCCCTAATTTCTCATTTGGGTGTTTATTTAGGGATTCTTATCTAATCAAACTTTGTCGATTTTCTATTTCAGATGTCTACTTCGAATAACAACAATGCTTCTGGCTCGACCTCATCTGGCTCATTCTCACTCATGAACTTGTGTGGGAGGGTATTTTCGATGGGTCCAACTTCAATAATTAGATCCGCAACATTCGAATGGTACCCGCTATGAGGACAAGGAGTATGTCCTCTACAAGGAGCTGAAAGAAGTCAACGTCAACACTGCTACTCCCAAAGAGATCACTGCCTTCGAAGCTCACGAGCGAGATGCTACGAAATTCCATTGCATCATGCTCACGACAATGACCGTCGAACTCCAAAAGTCCTACGAGGACTACTACCCCTACGAGATGCATCAAGATTTGATGGATATGTACCATCAAAGCGCGAGGCAGGAAAGGTATGAGATCATCGATGCGATGATCACTACCAAATGAAGGACGGAGAGTCTGTCACGGCCCACCTGCAGAAAATCCAGCGATATATGGACCGCTTGCTGAAGTTAAATGTTAACTTCGATGAAGAGCTGGCCATAGATATCATACTTCACTTTTTACCTCCTTGTTACAACCAGTTATGCATGACCTACCACATGAACATGGAGGAGGTCGCTCTAAGAAAGCTTCAAGGGCTGCTAAGGACTGCTGAGAATAGTTTAAAAGATAAATCTGATGCATCAACTCCGACCACCGCCCCCGTCTTGGCAATTAGGCAAGGGAAGGGTAAGAAGATGAAGGATCCTTCTAAGATCCACCACAAGGGAAAGTCCCAAGATGGAATCTCTTCTAGTGGAACCAAAGTTGGTCCCGTTACGCCCTCCTCCAACCTGAAGGATGCAGAGGGCTTCCACTACCATGACAAAGGGTATTGGAAATGAAGCTTCCCGAAGTACTTCCAAGATATCAAGGATGGAAAGATCAAACCTTCCTTCGCAGGTATTTATACTATGCATTCTAACAACTCATCACATGCTATGTCTTGGGTCCTTGATACATGACGTGGTTTTCATATTTGTTCTAATTTGCATGGCCTAAGAAGAAGCAGAGATGTAGAGCAGGGGAAGATAAACTTGATCATGAGGAATAGGAAAGTGTCACCTGTCACCAAGATTGGAGTTTACTCTTTAGTGCTTAGTAGAGGGTTAGGTTTATATTTGAATAACTGTTTCTATTCGTTAGAAATCACACGAAAAATTATTTATTTTCATGGTTTATATAAACAAGGTTTTAGATTTTCATTCAATAATGAAACTGGTTCTATTAATGCTTTCTTTAATGGTACTTTCAATTTTAAAGCATTGCTTTGTAATGGTATATATGAAACTGTGATGGTTGTAGACAACTTAGGAAATTATGTGTTGTATATCGATTCTTCCAATTGTTTCGATAAGGCATGCTTGTGGCATTGTCGTCTTGGACATGTCAACAAGAAGCGCATAGCCCAACTCCAAAAGGATGGAGTGTTGGAGTCATTCGCCTTAGGAACGATGACGTGTGTGAGTCTTGTTTAATTGGAAAGATGACCAAGTCACCCTTCACTGATATTTGTGAAAGGGGTGAGGCTTTATTGGATCTCATACACACAGATGTGTGTGGGCCATTTAGATCTGCCACAAGGGATGCAAACCGCTTCTATGTGACTTTTACCGATGATTATAGCAGATATGGGTATATCTACTTAATCAAGCACAAGTCAAAAACCTTTGAAAAGTTCAAAGAGTTTAAGAAAGAAGTGGAGAATCAGTTGGGCAGGAAAATTAAGATGCTCCGATCCGATGGAGGTGGTGAGTACCTTAGTCTTGAATTTCATGACTACCACAAGGAATGCGGAATTGTTTCGCAATTAACGCCACCTAGGACACTGCAGTTGAATGGTGTGGCTGAGAGGCACAATCGAACCCTATTGGATACGGTCCGTTCCATGATGAGTCGTGCTTCGTTACCTATCTCATTTTAGGGGTATGCCTTAGAGACTGCCACCCATATCCTTAACTTATTCCCTACAAAGAAGGTTTCCAAAACTGTGACATCCCCCTTTTCACGGCTAGAAAAGACCGATTTTGTTTATGCTTTATAAAAATCAGAGTACTTCTTTTAATAAAAATGTTGCGGAATTTGTTCCTAGAAAAACATGATAAATACGTTATTAAAACATTTTTGAAGAAACGTATTTTATTCATTTAAAACGTTTGGGATGTCATTGTTAATACAGAAACATAAGCATAAACAGAACTTACATTTATTTACACTAGTGATCTACATCTCTTTAAATCTCTCAGTGTAATGTGACTTCATATCAACACCTTTGATATAAATAAACTGAGTGGGTCAGGTTGGGAAACCTGGTGAGTACACAGGGTTTTCAACCCACAATAATATAATTATTATGTTTAAACAATCAAGCAATTAAACCCCATTACCCCTCCCCATTATATTCTCTATTCTTAAGGAACTACCCTAAGAATCAGCTTATTCCTCATTCATTCGTTCCTAAGGATCATCCAAAGGAATCAGCACGAAGTCCATCATTGCCATGGTTTACACAACAGGCACTAAGTCTGCATAGTCGCCAGGGCTTAGGCACTAAGTCTATAAAGTCGCCAGGGTTTAGGCATCAAGTCTGCACGATCACCAAGGTTTAGGCATCAAGTCTGCATGATCACCAAGGTTTAGGCACCAAGTCTGCATGGTCACCAAGGTTTAGAGTACACCAGGTGAACACATCGTTCACAACACCTACATGTTGCAAACCTGCTAGTGTTCCACTGGACTGTCTAGAATAGTCCATGGTTGTCATCTATACTCTGCTAAATGACAGGGACATCGTTTGGGAAAAAGGCTTCTCACATCGTACACCTCTCACCCATACCTCATGGTCTATATCACCTCTCAACTCATCGTCCAACTCATATTTCATCTATTATATCTACCCATGTTTTACCCCAACATTTTCGTAGATATAAAATACATATATAATTTAAATCATTTAAAACATATATAAAATCTTTCACCGAGCATAGACAGCAAGTAAACAGACAATATGCACACATAGCATATAGTAAATACTTCATATCTATGTGTAATGTTACAACCGAAAAATTCCAACCAATTTAAACTTTTCAAAAACAACCCGTTTTCATTAAATTATTACAAAAAGGTTTTCAATACAGTTAAATTAAAGTATTCCCAGAATCTCATCACGTCGTAAACATGAGGAGCGGCACGATCACGCCTTTGCCTTGCCACGGTCTCCTGAAGAACCTGAAAACATAAAACCACAACTGTAAGCCCAAAATCTTAGTGAGATATCCCCAAAATACCAACCACATATACCATACACGCATAACATACCATATCATATCCGATCACAGAACAACCATGCACTTCGGGTCTACTGTGTGACTGGTCTGCCGCACCGGCCAACAGTCCACCTGGTCCACCCTCCGAGTCTAGCCATATACCTCGAGTCTGCAGCGTGATTGGTCCGCCCGCACCGGGCCTTCAATCCACCTGGTCCACTCTCCGAATCTAGCCACATACATCAAGTCTGCAGTGTGATTGGTCCGCCCGCACCGGGCCTTCAATCCACCTGGTCCACTCTCTGAGTCTACAATATGGCTGGTCCGCCCGCACCGGGCCTTCAGTCGGCCTGGTCCACTCTCCGAAGCCTCGGCACGTCTGGTCCACCCTCTTGGGGCCTACAGCCTATCCGGACCGCTCGCTGGGCCTTCGGGACAACCGGTCCACCCTGGGTATCTTGTCCTACAGCACAAAGCAGGACCCGCCTCAACCCAACTCCAGTCTAAACAACCATGTGCACATAAACATACAATCACATAAGCATTCATAGTCAACAAGACGATCAAACAGATCACATAACATATCATCATCCTAACCAGGATACCGATCTAACCGGTCACTAGCATAGCATCACCCTACATATCAGGGAACCGACCTTAACCAGGTCTCTAACATATACCATCCTAGCTACCAGGATGCAACATATCAAAGCAATAACATACAAAAAATACTCGGATCTCAATCCGATAAAGGGCCGGCCTTGGTGCCTTAGACCCTGTCGATATAGTGAGGATAACTCACCTCGAAACTGCCGACTGAAAAGATAAGATCCCGCTGCTCCAAACTCCGACACGAACTCCTCCACTGAACAACACCAAAGCACTGAACTCAATAATTACCAAAATACCCCTGGAAGACAACTGGTCAACCCTTGGTCGAAGTCAAAGTCAACCCTTGACTGACTCTACTCGCCGAGTCAACCCGATGACTCGCCGAGTCCCCATGCTCAGCATTTCCTTCAATCCGCGACCCAACTCGCCGAGTCACCCTGAGACTCGCCGAGTTTAACAACTTTGAGTCCATTCACACACAACTCACCGAGTCACCCCTTGACTCACCGATTCACGGCTCAACCAGAAAAGATTGGGACTCTTTCGACAAGACTCGCCGAGTCCAAGAACAGACTCGTCGAGTCTAAGGCTATCTTCAACTTACTCGCCGAGTTGTTCTTCCAACTCGCCGAGTTCCAGGCCATCTTCATCCAACTCGCCGAGTTGTTCTTCCAACTTGCCGAGTTCCAGCCTATCTTCAAGCAACTCGCCGAGTCCACCCATGTGACTCGCCGAGTACCACCGGGTCTGAATCCATACCGAGGCTTTCCAAGCCATGCAGATGATCCAAACCATAGATCTACCCTTCCTAAGGCCATCCATCACGTAAAGTGGCAAACTTTACGTGAATCCAAGGAGATCTAGGCATTTTCACTCTAGGGCTAGGGTTTGGGACAAGGTAGCTTCACCAATCACTCATCAACAGGGACTTTATGACATACAAGACCATCCCAAGCTTAGATCTGAAGTAGCATCCTCAGATCCAAGCTTCTATCTCAATTTAGATGTCATATCCACCACCATACATGAACCCATGAAGAAATAGCTTAAGGAAATGGTTCCTTACCCTTAGAATGAGCCCAACCAACTGTAGATTCCTGATCCCCATTAAGCTTCCTGATACAAGCCTCCAATCTTCAAGCTTAAATCACCAAATATCCTTCTCCAAGCTCTAATTCACTCAACAATGGGGTCTCCTTACGAATTTAGGGCTTCTGGAACTCAAGGAATGATAAGGAGGCTGGGGAGAAGATATGATGTTCTTTATATAGGGATCATCCTCCGGATTTAGGGTTTTCTCCACTCAGTGCCTACTCGCCGAGTCCATTCGCTGACTCGCCGAGTCGGCCACTTAACACGCGACCAAAGTCGCGACCCTACTCGTCGAGTCCACCCATGGACTCGCCGAGTTCCCTTCCCAATTTACTCTTTTAGCCCTTCAAATTTACTCTTGATATTCCGGGATGTTACATGTAAGTTGAAGGGGACCATGCACTCACTTGATTAGGTGGTGACTCGGTACTCGGACAGCACATCGTTACTCTTAAAATAATTTTCCTCGACAAAACCTAGTATCATTACCATTAGAGTTTAGTCTAACGTTAACCGCGACTAATTAATAGTCTAGCTATTGTTATTATTATATAAGCGTAAAACAACACCTTATATAACTCATAATAATAGCCCAAATAATTATTTTAAGGTCCTAATAACATTACTATATTGAAACATAAGCTATACTAAAGATAGGTTAGGCGTAGCTCACTTACAGCGGGTTTTCTCGAAAACCGGGCTTCGCTGGAGCAGCGTTCCTGAGCCGAAAGACCCCTTTTCTCGGGACTCCGAGAGCCTCAGGGATTCCTTCGGGTGCTAGGGGGTTTACCTGGGCTTTAGGAGGGGTTTAGGAGGCTAGAGAGAGAAAGTGAGTTTGGGAGGTGTGAAGAAGAGGCTAGACCCGACACCTCTATTTATAGTGAAAATATTTGATGGACTCGCCGAGTAGGGGGACCTAATCGCCGATTTTGTGCATGTGGTGGCCTTCTGGTGGTGCCATGTGTCCAATTCTGGTGGTGCCACGTGTCCAATTCTGGTGGTGCCACGTCACCCCCTATCGCGTATCAGCCTTTAAACTTAGAAAAATCATAACTTTCGCATACGAGCTCCGTTTTCGACGTTCTTTTTTTCAATGCATAGGTAAAATAAAAATATACAACTTTCATTTAGACTCCGTTGGCTAAATCTCGACCGATCTAAAATTTAACAGTAGGAGGCGTTTAGACTGTTAAATGACCGCGAAGAATTCGTAACTCCTTCATACGGACTCCGTTTTCGTCTATCTTTTTACCGTTGAGTTCCTATTAATGAGATATTCAACTCTCATTTAGGTCGCGTAAGCCAAAAATCGCTCGAACTAAAATTCGAGTTTCGGGCCATGCACTGTTAAGCCGAATCTTAGAAAAATCATAACTTCTTCATACGAAGTCAGATTTGGGCGTTCTTTTTATGGATTTTCTCGGTTTAACATATTCTATGACTTTCTTTTAGATCACTAAGGCTAAAAAGTCCTCCATCATAAATTCACTATTTACGTCTCCCGGTGTCGTGCCGGTTTTGCCGTAAAACTTCGACGGGCCATAACTTCTTCGTTATAACTCGGATTTCGGCGTTCTTTATATGTACGGAAACCTTGTGACATATTCCACAACTTGGTTAAGATTATTTATTCTAAATAATATTTTGTCGAAAAGTCGTTTTCGACCCCTATTGCCTCTAAATTGACTAGCCCGGATCTGCGGGCGTTACAATTACCTCCCCCTTAGGATGATTACGTCCCGGAATCATCAACGAAACAGGGCTCGTATAATGACTCCATACATCATCTCTTCATCCTAGGTAATGATTATAACTTCTATATTCCTTCAAGTCTATCTCTTAGACTCAGATCTCTTAGAGTCAAATTTCGGAATGTAATATGCCTTCCTTCATGGTCTAATGTGATATAATCACATTTTAACATGGAGCATTTCTGGCTACCAACTTCTTTTAACAACAAGCGCGATACTTCTATTGATCGCTTTGATTTCAATCGTTTGGTTTAAGTCGGACGCTACATCAAACTTGGTTCTCCGAACCACGTAACATACTCATCGTAGTCGGACTCAATTTGATATGACCACTAGGGTCGGAATAACAACAATCTTCTTAGTCATTACCGAAACAATGGTAACGACATCCTTGAATAAAATGGAATCAATTATTGGCTTCTTGGTAACCTTGTGACTTTCCCTGATCCAAGCGTGAGTCTTGTGCTTCCGGTAGTATATGCATCTACTACCTTTCACACCTACTCATACTCGTCCCAAGTATTGTCTCGCAGTCCCCAAGTCACCATACAAGAAAATCACATAACAATTTAGCCCATCAGATAACAAAACGAAGGTTTTATTATTTCTTGAAACTATTACATAGGTGTTCAAGTTCACCCTAGACTATGCCTCTAATAGGCAACATCATACGATACTATGGCTACTGCATAACTTGATCTTTGGATATGAAGTCCTCATCCTTGATTCCTCGCATGGTTTTCTGCTTCGTCGAGGATCATGTGGAATGCCCTTGGCCTTGGTGGCATGTTTGGCCTTGCTGCCTCGTTTTTCTTTGGGCAGTACCTAGAGATATGCCCTTCTTTGTTACATCCATAGCACACCTTCTTGTCGTAATGCCCTGTCTTTCCACATTTGTAGCAAGTCACCTCCTCGCCACATTTCCCGAAGTGCTTCTTTTTACACTTCTCGCACCACTTGGATTCACCTCCTCTTCCTTCTTCCGTTTTTGAGAATTTCCTTTCTTTGTTGGATTTTGAAGATCCTTCATGCTTCCTTTTTTCTCCTGCCTTGTCTTTTTCTAGACCCATTTCTCTTATCTGGGTCTCTACATTCTTAGCTGCTCTAACAGCTGTTTTCAAGGTAGTTGCCATTTTGACCATTAGGCCGAAGTCTGTGGGCAGTCCGTTAGCAAACCTATCGATCTTTGAGAGTTCAGTAGGCACCAAGTAGGGGAATAACTTCATCCTCTCGATGAATGCGGTGGCATACTCATCAACACTCATCTTCCCTTTCTTCAGGTTTTGAAACTCGTTGTTTAGGTCTATCAGATCTATCTCTGAGCAGTACTGCATTTTCAACTATTCCAAGAACTCTTACCATGACATCCTTAGGGCTTCTCCTCGTGGCATCGTATCTGCCAATAGCTTCCACCAGCTCAAGACTCCAGTTTTCAGTTGTCTTACTGCGAAGACACTCTTCTGTTTCTCGCTACAACTGCAGCTCTCAAACACCATCTCCATCTCAGAGATCCAATCCATAATCTCAACCGGCTTCGGGCTTCCTGCGAGACTCGGTGGTTTCACACCCAAGAAATTCTTGTACATTCTCCCATCCTTGTCGTTTCTCCCCTCCGGGCCTTCCCTTCGTTTGCCTTGAGTCCCCACTTGACTCGCTTGGCGGCTGTAGTTCCCTTCCTCAGATTGTTTGGGAATTGGCTCGGTTGGCTCAACATGTATGGTAGGTTCGTCCCTATTTTTGTGGAACAACTGTCTTATTTCTTCCCTTTGTTCAGCTAGCATAGCCCGAATCATGGCTTGAACTCCAGCCATAGTGACTGGCTCAGGTGCAACTTCTTCTACAACAGGTATTTGCTGAACCACTGGGGGATGAGGGGGTTGGTTCTTATGTCCATTTGTGTTTACGTTTCTGCTACGGGTCCTTGCCATCTTGATCTATACACCGAATAAGGCGAATCTAGATCTTTATTTAGGATTGACGTTTAAATCATCCTTATCCCTCCGAAACGTTTATATGCTAGTGCTAATATCGTATTCGTATGTTTAGAATCCTAAACACATAAGGTTTCCAGATCCGGTCGGCAACAAACCATAGATCCGATCAAACTATAGCATAACAAATCATTTAGCACATAAAAGCAATTTAGGCATCATTCCTAAAATAAGCTAGTGCTTACACCTCACAATCATCGCTTAGCATTCTAAGTTTAAGTCTAGAAATAAATCCATATTCCTAGTTCACTTAAACTAATGCTCTGATACCAACTGTGACATCCCCATTTTCACGGCTAGAAAAGACCGATTTTGTTTATGCTTTATAAAAATCAGAGTACTTCTTTTAATAAAAATGTTGTGGAATTTGTTCCCAGAAAAACATGATAAATACGTTATTAAAACATTTTTGAAGAAACGTATTTTATTCATTTAAAACGTTTGGGATGTCATCGTTAATACAGAAATATAAGCATAAACAGAACTTACATTTATTTACACTAGTGATCTACATCTCTTTAAATCTCTCAGTGTAATGTGACTTCATATCAACACCTGTGATATAAATAAACTGAGTGGGTCAGGTTGGGAAACCTGGTGAGTACACAGGGTTTTCAACCCACAATAATATAATTATTATGTTTAAACAATCAAGCAATTAAACCCCATTACCCCTCCCCATTATATTCTCTATTCTTAAGGAACTACCCTAAGAATCAGCTTATTCCTCGTTCATTCGTTCCTAAGGATCATCCAAAGGAATCGGCACGAAGTCCATCATTGCCATGGTTTACACAACAGACACTAAGTCTGCATAGTCGTCAGGGTTTAGGCATTAATTCTGTAAAGTCGCCAGGGTTTAGGCATCAAGTCTGCATGATCACCAAGGTTTAGGCATCAAGTCTGCATGATCACCAAGGTTTAGAGTACACCGGGTTAACACATCGTTCACAACACCTACATGTTGTAAGCCTACTAGTGTTCCACTGGACTGTCTAGAATAGTCTGTGGTTGTCATCCATACTCTGCTAAATGACGGGGACATCGTTTGGGAAAAAGGCTTCTCACATCGTACACCTCTCACCCATACCTCATGGTCTATATCACCTCTCAACTCATCATCCAACTCATATTTCATCTATTATATTTACCCATGTTTTACCCCAACATTTTCGTAGATATAAAATACATATATAATTTAAATCATTTAAAACATATATAAAATCTTTCACCAAGCATAGACAGCAAGTAAACAGACAATATGCACACATAGCACATAGTAAATACTTCATATCTATGTGTAAGTTGAAGGGGACCATGCACTCACTTGATTAGGTGGTGACTCGGTACTCGGACAGCACATCGTTACTCTTAAAATAATTTTCCTCGACGAAACCTAGTATCATTACCACTAGAGTTTAGTCTAACGTTAACCGCGACTAATTAATAGTCTAGCTATTATTATTATTATATAAGCATAAAACAACACCTTATATAACTCATAATAATAGCCCAAATAATTATTTTAAGGTCCTAATAACATTACTATATTGAAACATAAGCTATACTAAAGATAGGTTAGACGTAGCTCACTTACAGCGGGTTTTCTCGAAAACCGGGCTTCGCTGGAGCAGCGTTCCCGAACTGAAAGACCCCTTTTCTCGGGACTCCAGGAGCCTCGGGGCTTCCTTCGGGTGCTATGGGGTTTACCTAGGCTTTAGGAGGGGTTTGGGAGGCTAGAGAGAGAAACTAGAGAGAGAAAGTGAGTTTGGGAGGTGTGAAGAAGAGGCTAGACTCGGCACCTCTATTTATAGTGAAAATATCTAATGGACTCGCCGAGTAGGGGGACCTAATCGCTGATTTGGTGCATGTGGTGGCCTTCTGGTGGTGCCACGTCACCCCCTATCGCGTATCAGCCTTCAAACTTAGAAAAATCATAACTTTCGCATACGAGCTCCGTTTTCGACGTTCTTTTTTTCAATGCATAGGTAAAATAAAAATATACAACTTTCATTTAGACTCCGTTGGCTAAATCTCGACCGATCTAAAATTTAACAGTAGGAGGCGTTTAGACTGTTAAATGACCGCGAAGAATTCGTAACTCCTTCATACGGACTCCGTTTTCGTCTATCTTTTTACCGTTGAGTTCCTATTAATGAGATATTCAACTCTCATTTAGGTCGCGTAAGCCAAAAATCGCTCGAACTAAAATTCGAGTTTCGGGCCATGCACTGTTAAGCCGAATCTTAGAAAAATCATAACTTCTTCATACGAAGTCAGATTTGGGCGTTCTTTTTATGGATTTTCTCGGTTTAACATATTCAATGACTTTCGTTTAGATCACTAAGGCTAAAAAGTTCTCCATCGTAAATTCACTATTTACGTCTCCCGGTGTCGTGCCGGTTTTGCTGTAAGACTTCGACGGGCCATAACCTCTTCGTTATAACTTGGATTTCAGCATTCTTTATATGTACGGAAACCTTGTGACATATTCCACAACTTGGTTAAGATTATTTATTCTAAATAATCTTTTGTTGAAAAGTCGTTTTCGACCCCTATTGCCTCTAAATTGACTAGCCCGGATCTGCGGGCGTTACAAAAACACCTCACGAGATGTGAACAGGGAAAGCTCCCTCATTGGCACATATCAAGGTTTGAGGTTGCGAGGCTTTCGTAAGATGAGAGACTCATGGCAAGCTCGAACCTCGTAGTGAGCGGTGTATTTTCATCGACTACCCAAAGAAATCCTTTGGATATCTTTTCTACAGACCGAGTGACAATGTTGTCTTCGTTGCGAGGATAGGCGTTTTCTGAGAGCGAGAACTCATAAACCAAGGGACAGTGGGAGGCAAACTGATATTGAAGAGCTTCAAGGATTAATTGATGGAGGAACCTCTAACGCTAGCGCTCAACCCGAGGAGGAAACTCCGGTTGAACTGATTGACGAGTCCTTACCTCTTAGATGTTCCAGTAGAGTTAGTGTTCCACCTATGTTGTATGGTTTTCATATAAAAAGTGAGGGTGATACATTTATTAGTGATAGTAAACTAGTAAATTTGGATTAACCTAACAGCTACAAGGAAGCCATGGCAGGCCTGGAGTCTGCGAAGTGGAAAGAGGCTATGGACATCGAGATTCAATCCATGTATGACAACCAAGTTTTGAATTTAGTTAACAATGTACCGAGTCGTAAGACGGTCGGGTGCAAGTGGATCTTCAAGAAGTAGACCGACATGGATGGGAAAGTACACACTCATAAGGCACGATTGCTTGCGAAGGGCTTTACTCAAACTCTCAGAGTTGACTATGATGAGACCTTCTTGCGAGTTGCGAAGATAAAGTCTATTAGAGTTATGCTAGCCATAGCTGCATTTCATGATTATGAAATACAGCAGATGGATGTCAAAACCACTTTGCTTAATGGGAACTTGGCTGAGGATGTTTACATGAGTCAGCCAGAGGGTTTTGTCGATGCGAATCGTCCTAATAGAGTGTGCAAGCTTGAGAAATCAATTTATGGATTGAAACAAGCATCTCGCAGATGGAATCTTTATTTTGATGAGAAATCCAAAGAGTTTTGTTTCTTGCGAAGCGAGGATAAGGTCTACGTATATGTCAAATATAGTGGGAGTATAGTTAGCTTTCTCATTTTGTATGTCGATGACATACTACTCATAGAAAACGACGTCCCAACCCTGCAAGAGGTTAAGTCTTGGCTTGGGAAGTGCTTCGCTATGAAGGATCTCGGAGAAGCTGCATATATTCTTGGGATAAGGATTGTGAGAAACAGGAGTAAAAGACTAATAGGACTTAGTCAAAGTACTTACTTAGATAAAGTGCTAAAGCGTTTTAGTATGGAGAATTCCAAGAAAGGGAAGTTACCGATCCAAAGCAATGCCAAGTTGAGTAAGACTTAAAGCCCGAGTACCGAAGCTGAGATAGCAGAGATGAGTCGATTACCTTATGCTTCCGCTGTTGGATCGATCATGTATGCTATGACGTGTACTCGCCCTAATGTGGCCTTTGCTTTGAGCATGGTCATCAGATATCAATGGAACCCTGGTAGAGCACATTGGATCGCAGTAAAGAATATTCTTAAGTACCTTTGGAGGACCAATGAATGGTTTCTTATACTCAGTGGGAGTGAGGGTGTGAGGGTATAGTGACTCCAGTTTTCAGACCGACCGAGACAACTTTCGCTCTCAGTCGGGCTGGGTCTTTACCCTGAATGGAGGAGAAATGACTTGGAAAAGTTCCAAGTAGGAAACCGTAGCTGATTCAACGTGCGAATCAGAGTACATAGCAGTGAGCAAAGCATCAAAGGAGGCGATATGGTTGAAGAACTTCATCGGAGACCTTGGAGTTGTGCCATCCATAAAGGAGCCTATGGAGATTTTCTGCGATAATGAAAGAGCGGTTGCCTTAACCATGGAACCAAGGGATCATGGCAGATCTAGACATATCGACAGGTAATATCACTTTTATTAGACATCGGGTAGAAGATGGACTCCTCATAGTGAAGAGAGTATCGTCAGAGGATAACCCAACATATCCATTTACGAAGGGATGAAGGAGGGTTAAGCACTTGCAGCACACTAGGAGCATTGGGCTGAAGGATGATATTAGCTTTTGTGATTAGATAGCTTTTAGAAACTTGTAATAGATAAATTGTAATTGAAATTTTGTTGTTTAACTAAAGCAGTATTATTTATGAGTAATGCTACTGTCTTATGTCAATTATTTACTATTGTTTCATTTTGCATGTTTTGACTTCCCAATTAATAAGATTATTTAAACTGTCCATGGTCGCTTATACTTTGGAAGTAGGTATGAAAGAATACTGTCATGAATTTCCTTGTCGATTGTCTAAAGTGTATTAGACATAGCAAAAGTTTGCTGCAACATTCATGAGTACTTATGAAATAAGATTTAAGTATTGGAATAGACCCACGCTCACTTGAATCACTTCATGGAATTAATCATGAGTGATTGTGAGACAATAATATCATATAGTCTTTAAACCTAGATATATGTTTTATTGTTTGCAAGTTGTTTGTGCATTGGTAATGCGTAAACACATCAGTAAGTTGATGTTATAAAACGCATTGTTGTGTACGATTTGATGAATGAATAGTAAATGCATATAAGTCGAACTTTATCTGTTCCTTTTATCCTACGAGGCTAAAATCGATATCTTGGGTCACTCGATGATTTGGTTTGACTTAGGTTGGGCTCGGTCAGGACTAAGGGGATGTTTGGTAGGATCTGAATTTATAAGATCTGAAGTTTTAAGAGGTCTGAATTTCTAAGAGGGTCTGAATTTTTAAGATCTGAATTTTAACATGCTGTTTGGTTGGAAGCTCTGAAATTTAGTGTTGAATGATAAAAATGACCATTTTACCCTTCTGTATCATTTCTTTCAATTACAACATCATATCCTCGAAAAAAAAATTACATCAAAGTACAATATAAACTAAACAACCAAATACTTCATTACAATTATCAGCCAATAATTTGGTCAACATCATACCCCGTACAAGGTTTACATGAAATAATGCATATGATATTTTTGGTTCTTGAACATGTGAGTGAAAAAATGTTGTTAATCTACGGAAACACACAGAGGACATCTTCACCATTAACATGCAACAACCGATCACCCTCTTCATTATTCGCTACCATCATACACCATCATTGGGCACCCACCTGTCATCGACATTTATCATCATCATCGCAGCCTTCACGACACCATCAATTTCTATTCACCAACCCTAGTCACTCAACAATAGATTTCAACAAAAATTCAGCACATACCAGCAAGATTAGCAATAGATTTCAGCAAATGGACAAAATCAGCAACTTGTATTAGCAACTACAAACACATTTTCAATAAAATAGAACAAATCAGCAAAGTTCAACAACATATTTTAGATATACATATCAAATTTCAGCTATACAAAATCTAAAAAAAAATAGCATTTATATTCAACATTTGCATAAAACTATACTCCACATCTGATTTCAGAAAAAAAAGAAAAAAAAACAAAGTTTTCTATGAAATCTCTGAATTCATGGAAACATAAACTCACAAAAAACATCAACACTTGTAGAAAATTTGTAGAAAATGATAGTACTTGCATAAATCATCAGCATAAGATCAAGAACATCCGATTTCAATATCAGATTTCAGCATAACACCAAGACCATCTGATTTCAACGAACATTTCAGCATAACAACAAATTAACATAATTTCAGTTGTGAGTGTCAAGCACATCAGAACAAACTACATACTATTTAAACATAAAAAAACTCGATTTTCAGAAGAACAAACCACATCAGAAAAAAAAAGGACAAAAATAACCCTAATATCTAGAACTCGATTTTAAGAGGAAGAAGATAAAAAATAGCATCTTATACTCAAAATCGAGCATAACATCAAAAACTGATTTCGATTGAACAAATTAGAAACTGATGGCATAACATCAAGACTTGATTTCGATTTTTGATTTTCGAGTTTGGGGGGGAAGAATGAAGAAACAGACGAAGAGAGACGAACAAATTCTGATTTTGATTTTCGATTTTCAGAAGAAGAGAAACGAACCTGCTTTAGGGCACAATCCGGAAAAACAAGTTGGAGACGGAACTGGTGCGACGGTGTCGGCGTTGCAGGTGCAACGTCGTCGACGTTGGGGTGGACGGTGTCGTTTCAGGCAGCGTCATCAGAGAATTGGTGGTGAAGGGAAGCAGACGCGAAGTGAAGCAGACGCACATGGAAGAGAAGGGGAGGCGTGTTTGATTTTTGTTTAGGGCAAAATAGGAAACACGTCTTTTTTTAAAAATTCAGACTTTGTTTAGTATCTGAAAAATTAAGAGGCATTTATAAGTTTAAGAGGTAAAAAATAAGATGCAACCAAACGATCTGAATCTGAATTTTTAAGACATTGCCTCTTAATTTTGCAATTAAGAGGTAAACAAACAAGGCCTAAGTTGATGTGTTCAATTAAGTTCTATGTCAGACAGATCACAGACCGAGAAACAAACTGTTGTACAATAAGTATGATTATGTTCCATGTGATTGTCTACACAATATCTTGAGACCGGAGGACTATAAGATCCCTTATCTATCCCTATCTAAAGGACGTGTCATTGACTAGGTCAGAGTTCGACATCGGCTATTGAGAGCTACCATTGCTAATCAGATTTTGAAGTTACATTGGCAGTTATACTTATTAGACTTATCCAAGTGGGGGCTGTTGGATCAGGTGTCTAATCCCATAACTATAATTGGGATGTACTTGACCAGATAGTAGCATGGTCCTTTTGGGTTGCCTTCACACTAGTGACTATATAGGATGACTATTGAGGAGAGAGGCTGATTTATTATTAAGAATAATAAATTAGGGCATAAATATGATTATTAATATATTATATGAATAATATATTAATTTGGAATCATATTATTAATTAGTATTTAATCATAAATTAATTTGAAATTAATTTTGGGATTAAAGAAACTAAATAAAAGTGCAGGGGTTGTTTTGTAATTATTTGATAGTTGAGGCTTTGGACCAATGGATCACCTTATTAGGCAAGGGCTGAAAATCCTAGAAGGCTCTAGGAGTTTTCTTCCAAGGCTAAAGGATAGCAGGTCCATGGACTTGCTTAGGCCATAAGCTACAGGATTAGGGTTTCCACCCTGAAACCCTAGTTAGCCTCAAGTATAAATAGACCCCCTTAGGCACTAGAATTCGTCCAACCTTGGATAAACCCTAGTAGAGCCAAATTTTGGAGCTTTTTACCCTCCTCCTCTCTCTCATATTCACCCTCTCACTCAAGTGTGTTTGTGAGCCATTAGAGGTACTATAATTGAAGTACTTGTTCTCAAGAGCAAAGGAACTTCAAGATTTAGTTGTTATTACTATATCGCAAAAAAAGGTACGTATTCTATTCTTGTTTGTGAATTTCAAAAATAGTAGATGCATGCTAGGTTTCTTTTTGTGTTCATAAGTTGTATGTCTAATAGTGAAAACATAGATCCAAATTAGGGTTGCATGTACACATAGGATTGTTAGTATAAAACCCATCAGGTCCTTCTCAAGAAAAAATTATAGAGAAGTTGAGAAAGAAATATGCAATAACAACTTTAACTTCTGAGATTAATACGGAGCGTGATGATGTGTTGAAAGCTGCGTATGAGTATCAAAAAGTTGATACAAAGATTTGTGGTAAGCATTCGTATAATGCTCAATGAAATATAGAAACAAGGCTCTCAAGTTTCCTTTTTATTGAAGATTTTCTAGTTTTAGAAGTAAATGGATGATGTGTTAAGAACAAGTTTGTTTATGTTGGTTTATTTTGTGTTTATGTTATGGATATTCTGAAGAATTTTTGTTTTTATGGTGATGGAAAAGAAGTTTATATGTAGTTTGATGGATTTTATTATGTAGGTTTGTTTCTATGAATTATGTTATTGAATGTTAATCATAAGTGATTATGTTATATTTTTATATGTAATTATGTTTTTAGTATGGATTATATGTTGTTTATACGTAATCATTAGTGATTGTATCAATTAATTTCTTCTCTCTGTTTTTGAATGATTACATATGTTGAACACCACATTATAATTTATTATATTTTTTTCTTGATAAGTGAGCTTATATTGAGTGCATTGAATACATCACCATGCAAAATCTTATCTTTTTTAGATTTTATTTTTGTTTTGTAGTGTTTGTAGTGAAGAATCTAGGCTTTATAAATAAAAACAAATAATTTTTTTCTTTGAGTTGTGAATTTATTTTTATCAAGGGGGTAGCCTCGTGCTAACGCTTAGATTTGGTCAAAGATAAGTGGTGAAGATGTAGGACATATGTAATCATTCTTATACTTTTGAATGATTACATATATTGAACAAACTCTTATCTTTTTATATTTTATGATATTGATTTTTCTCACTTTTGAAGATAATCATTCTTATACTTCTCCAATGTTTAGTTTCGTTTATTAATTTCTTCAATTTTTAATTTAAGTTTTTTATATATCACCATTACTTATTTATGATGTAAACAACTTCCATTTCATTTCAGGTAAAATATGGAGTCTATAAGTCAAAAAGAACTAATTTTGCTATATCTAATAACATGTTCCCCATTTTTTTAAGATTCTTGTTCCTTTATTTGTAGCTAGATTTTCATAGATATAACAGCTGACTCCAAGAACGCCACTTCCACCATTACTTAAATAAATTATCTTCATTGAATATATCAGATCTTTACTATATGTCTTTGATGTAGAGGAATGTTGTTCATTTAAAGAATATTTCTTTTTTAATGAACAACATTTCTCTACATCAGATATGTAGTAAAGATTT
Organism: Lactuca sativa; assembly: GCF_002870075.4. NCBI lineage: Eukaryota > Viridiplantae > Streptophyta > Magnoliopsida > Asterales > Asteraceae > Lactuca > Lactuca sativa. The sequence continues at coordinate 91,656,066 of NC_056630.2, forward strand.
TGTATGTTCAATGGACATAATCTTTCTAAGTAATGGTGGAAGTGTTCTTAGAGTCAACTACAATTTGTATGAAAATCTAGCTACGAATACGAAGAACAAGAATCTTGGAAAATAGGGAACGTGATATTTGAGGCTTGTGAAACTATTTGTTATTGAAGATTTTATCATGTTTGATGATATTCTATGATAGGTGATTAGAAGTTGCTTTTCTAGATGAATATGGTTATGTTTATATTTTTTATGAACAATGTTGTTGTATATTTGTTATGAACAATGTTGTTGTATATAATTATATGTAATGATATTTGTATTAGAACTTAGATGTTATTTATATGTAATCATAAATTATTAGATGTACTGAATAACAGTTTATATGTAATTATAAATGATTACATGTATTGAATAACAGTTAACATATTACATAATTATTTCTATTTGTATAATCATAAATGATTATGTAATACCACTTCATATGTTTTAGTTAATCATAAGTGATTATATACTTTTGTAATCACAAAATACATAAAGTTAGATAGAAGAAGGTTCAAGATAGAAAGTTTTTTAGAAAATTGATTTCTTGTACTACTAATAAAATCAAAGAAAGAATTATCAAAGTAGATAGAATTCAGTAAACAAAATCATAGTAAATTTTGTTTTGTAAAAAGAGTAAATGCATCAAAAAAAAGTATATTATTTAGAAACAAAATTCTTGACTTATTCATTACTGATAAAACTAGTAATTATCTATGTAGCTTTTGATGATTGTTCTGCTGCAAGCTTGATTGGGCATGTACGCAAGTTATGAGGAGCCCTTTCTCCACATCCTGAGCATCTTCTTGTTTGCTTGTTTGAATTTTTATATGCTATTTCTACTGCACTTTGAATTCTATTTTTCTTTCCAATTCCTTTATTGCTTTAAACATTTGGAACATTGATGTCAATGTCTTTTGGAATAGAAATGCCCATAAGCTTTCCCACCCCTTCAACATCTGTCCTATTTTTTCTACAATTCATTTGTAGGATCGTTCCCGTATTCCTTCAGCATGCTTTCTATTTTCTTAACAAACAAATCCATTTTGTCTTTATTTTTCTTACGTATTCCAATCATGCTTCAAAGTTGCAGTATGCTTAATTGACATATCTGTTGATTTCACTGTCTCGTGTATCATATAATGCCTACCAAATTGATAATGCCTTGATATCACATCCTTTCTCTAACGATTCTCAATATACTGTTCAGGTATTTCCTTAATTCCATGTTTCTTGAGTATGTTGAATCCATGTCTGCATAAAGTCCCAAGGCGATTGAAGTGTTCACAAGCAAATTTTACATCAGTTGCTGGAATTTTTATTTCTAACTGTTCAAAATAAAATTAAAGCATTAAGTATTTTTTTTCTAATGAATTAAATATAATTGTATATATTTTTTTATAATCATAATTGAATATAGTTGTATATTATGTTTTGATTCATCAAAATTTAAATTAATAATACATTACCTTAAATTTTGTTTTTAAATCGTTGTTTTTGTCTAGTTGTCCCACTTTGTATAACTCTCATCCATATTTTGTTCAAACATGTTTGTAATGGCAGTACAGGAACATTTGTAGATTTCTTTCTGTATATCGTAAAACAATATACTTGTATAAACTTTTGCAGCATGTTATTCTATTGGTCGCGGTGAAATCAATTTATATACCACCTTCTTTGTTTCAGGATCAAGCTCCGTTTGTGTTTTTCTCTGTTTTTGAATTGTAGTGTCATAATTCATCATGAAATGTAAAAGTAAATTTCTAGATTGTGAGTAAGTGCTGAAGAAGGAATTCATGCTTTCTGATCTTGAAGTGGTTTTCATCAATCCAGACATTCTAGTGTCACTGAAGTATGCAGGTATCCATTTGGCACATAATTCGAACATGTCATTAAACCATCTTTTATCTTCCAGATTGAATTCATTAATAATCAACTCTCACTTTTTCTCAAATTCAACAGGTTTGATATGTATGTTCCAAACAAGCTTGTTAAATCTCTTCTTGAAGTCCTTGTTTTTAAATAAATCGTTAGTAACCTATGAATGAACAAATTTACTTATATAAGTATAAATTATATACTTATCTGGATATATCATATATGATTATGTACTGTAATGTATGATTAATTATTTATTATAATGTACAAGCATATATGACTAATCATATATGATTATACAGTATGATATTAGATAATACATATTATTAGAATACTTAATCATATATGGTTAATCATATATGATTTATATTATATTATACTATTAGTTATATTTTACAGTCTATAAGCGGATATGGTTTATCATATATGATTACATAGTTTTTTTTATAAATCATATATGAGTTATCATATATGATATACATTATAGTTTTATTTTTATTATACTTTTGTTTGCAGTTTTTTCATTATGTGCCACATGCATAATCCGTGTCTTGAATTTGGTAAGACAAATTTCACTGCTTGTTTCATTGCTGGATCTTGATCAATTAAAACAATTTTTGGTGCTTTCCTTTCATGAGCTCTAAGAAAAGCTTTAAGTAGCCATTCATAGGACGCAATTGTCTATCTACTTAGCAACCCAACGCCAACAGTAACTGATTTCTTGTGGTGGTCAACTAATGTGAATGGAACAAATACCATTTTATACCTATATAAAGAAAATTTGTTTAGTACAATCATATTTGATTAATAGTATGTTTAAATTTAATTGTATAATTTTTTTATTTTAATCATAAATGTATAAATTATGTAAAGTATATATATTAACTTACTTGTTTGTTCTAAAAGTTGAATAAAAGATATAACTTCTCCAAACATCTGCATAAAAAGCCTTTTCTCTTTCATCTGCCCAAAACATAGCAGCCAACTGATCTCCATCACGTAGGAACTCAAAATGAATAATTTGGGTAATGATCTCTACGATCATTCATTTTGTTTATCATTATTTGAGCATCCTTGAAACATAAGATTCTATTTACTCCTCTCCTCAAGTTTTTGTAGAATGTTACCTTTGCCCCTACATATTCGTATCCTCCTTTCAAAATTGCTCGTATTTTGTGAGCCATTATTGGACCAATTTTAGCTTTTGATGCATGTACTACAAACTCTTTTTCAGAATATGACATCTTTCTTGCCTTTTTCATATAAGGTCTATCCTCAATACTTTCCATTAGGTGGTTGTACAATTCAAAGAATTGCTTAACTTTGTAATTTGTTATTCCATAAACATTTTCAAATATAATTTTTACTGTACACCCAGTAATTATCTTGTTCGAATTTGGTTTTCTCTTGACAGAATATGTAGCCAACGTATCACAAGGTTTTGGTTTATCCTTACCACCCTTATTGCATATAACATATTTGTATTTTTATTTGGCTATTGTATTTTGATTGAATACTTAGTCTTGTATGAAAACCTGCCATTTCTGCATAATCAATATACATTTTTACTGCCAAATTTAGTGATTTGAAAACGCTTTTTACAACTGGTACAAATTATGGAGGCACATCTGGTTTATATTCAGATTCTTTAATTATGTTATTGCAATATGATTCATTTGTTGAATTGGAACTTTCACCTAATAAAAAAAGGTAACCACAAATACGTTATTATATAATTTTATGTTGTAATAATTATATGTGATTAATGATATGTATTTATACAGTGTAATATGTGATAACTCAAATAAAAAATATATAAATATATATAATTTTACTATATTATTAAAATAATATGATGGGTGATTAATTAGGAGTAATTGAGTTTAATTAAGAAAAATAATGAGGTTAATCATAAAACCCATCACCTTCAATTGAAGAATTAAATTCGAGCAAATGAGAGGGTCTCATCGGTTACAAGTTTAGGCAATATATAGAGCATGATAAATCAAGCAAAATACCCACAAGAATTTTGAAAAACAACGGAGAATCGAAGGAGAAATCGCTGGAGTAAGATTGTGAAGTTTTTTTTTGAAGTTCTAGCAAATCAAGGTATGGATCTTTGATTTAAGTTCAAATTAGTTGCTCAAATATCTTAAGGATATGTGTTTCATGGTTTGGATTGATTCTATGTCTCTGATTCGACCAAGAAAATGAGAATGAATATTGAGTTTTTTTTTAAATTAAGAGTTTAGAGTAGTATTGTAATGATTTATTTTATAACTGGTTGAGGATTTATGTTAGTAACAAATGGAGATAATTATTAGGGATGTTTTTAGATTTATCATGTTTTGTTTTAAGTAAATTCGAAGTTGTAAATAATGGCAGAAAAAAAGTGTCGGGTTAAGAAGAAGAGATTCATGGGTCATTTTGTTTTTGACGGGTTGAAAATAAAATAAAATGAATGGAAATAGTCATAATAAAGCTTGACCCACCTAGTGGTCAATTTTGTTGACAGCAAAGTGGAAGGCTTGATTTTTTTTTGGGGGGGATAATGACTTGTAAGGGTAATGAACTTTCGAATTTGTTCACATTTAGTCACTAAACTTTTTTTCGTTATCTATTTGCCACTGAACTATTGAAACTGTACATATTTTACCCTTATGACTGGTTGTTACCGGTCATAAGGGTAAAATGTGTACAGTTTCAATAGTTCAGTGGCAAATAGATAACGAAAGAAAGTTTAGTGACTAAATATGAACAAAATCGAAAGTTCGTTTCCCTCTAAAAAAGTTCAATGACTAAATGAGAACAAACTTCCTCTTGTATTATGTTTTAGCAAATTATTATTTTTGTTAAATTCTAGCAACATTTGTTGATGAAGAAAGTTTATAATCATTTTTCGATTATAAAAAGGAGGAGAGATTTAGATATGGAAATTCGAAAGTTGAATTTTTCATATTATGCTAACTTGAAGACCGAAGTGACCTCAGAGTATTTGAAGTTTATGAAATGATTCGACTGAAGATTCGGAAGTGATTTCGGTTCATGATAGGTTTGGACTTACTGAAGATTTTTGGAGTGTGCATAAATGCTCAAATTTTGGGTAATTTTTTGGAGAATGAGAAAATCCTAATTACCTTTTGATGCTCGGTTTGTATGGTCTTACATTCTATAACCCATATTGAAAAGTCATGGAAGAATTGAAGATTTGATGTTCATCTCTACATGTGTCACGTTTGAGGCTCGATTCGTGAAGTTTCTCGAGTTTGGAAGATTTGAAGCGGGTCATCCATTCCTAACTTTGAGGGGGAGAATGTTGGGTACAAAGTTATCCATGTATGACTTTGTAAATGGTTTGACTTTTGTAGACTCACTTGCATGTGGTAAAGTAGCCTTGTGACATGATATATATATATATATATATATAGAAATAGAGAGAGAGAGAGAGAGAAAGAGAAAGAGATGTAAAGACCTCTTTATAAGGTGGGTTCATACCACATGTAGAGGTGTGCTTGAGAGATGTAACATTGAGAGTGTTAGTGTGTGTTAATTATGTATATTTAGATATAGATCCTTTTTATAAACACATTTCATAATCAAATGCATCTATTAAACACCCAAATCACTGTGTTCTTTATATGTTCTTTAATTCCACATGTCAAACCAATGGTCATAATTCACATGAGTGAGAATGATTAGTTGTTTTGTAAAACCAAAATCGGATTAGAAATTTAGATTTTTTATTTTGGAAAATACAAAATCATTGTTTTTTTTTCGGTTTTGGTTTTTCGTAAATTTCTTCATCAACAAATGTTGCTAGAATTTAACAAAAATAAATAATTTGCTAAAACATAATACAAGAGGAAGTTTGTTCACATTTAGTCATTGAACTTTTTTAGAGGGAAACGAATTTTCGATTTTTTTTCATATTTAGTCACTAAACTTTTTTTCATTATCTATTTGCCACTGAACTATTGAAACTGTACACATTTTACCCTTATGACCGGCAACGACCGGTCATAAGGGTAAAATGTGTACAGTTTCAATAGTTCAGTGACAAATAGATAACAAAAAAAAGTTTAATGACTAAATGTGAACAAAGTCGAAAGTTACAAGTCATTATCCCTTTTTTTTCTCTTTTCTGTTATGAACAGAAGGCAAAATTTATAGGAATGGTACGTAAAGTTTTGTAACCTGTTTTTTTTTTTTTCTAGTTTTATAATTTAAACCATAATTATAGATTTAGTCCCTGCAGTTTGGGACACCTGCTGATTTTCTTTTATAAATTAAATTCAAAATTCATTAGTTTCGATTTCAGTCCCTACATTTTTTATTAGCTTAAATTTCTATCCATTTTGAATATTATTTTCTTCCATTTAACATATTTTTCTTAAGCATTGATAATTAAAATATTAATTGGCCGAATGAGACATACAAATAGTTAAACTAAACGTCATGAACACATAAAATTTTATTTTCTAGGATCATGCCTTAGAAAAACTTGTTCGTCAAATGTAGGGTACAAATAGCGTGACAAGATTCAGTTAAGACCTAACGACGAGTTTGCCAAGGTGAGTTTTTTTCGTGTTCTGTGGTTGCTCGCACATAAATGTTTGTCATGTGTTTATTATGTGGTTTTTATTTATTTGTTGACAATATCTTTTATGATAAGTATGGTTGCGTAAAAATGTTATTTTGGATTTGTTATCTACTGGGTGTGTTTTTGGATGACATGTTTAGCGGGAACGGGTGGGTGTTTATTCGTCGTGAGCATGACAGATGTGTGTGATCGGCGGTGATAGAAATTGAGAGTCGTACTCATTTCCTTTGATATTTAAAATACTTGAGTACAATGGATGATGAGTTGTCTCAAGGAGAAGGGAAATGAACCTTTGGTTCTTTCTCTGAATAACTAACCGTTCCCCTAAATTACGTCATCAGGTGATATGTTTGTTGTATGATTTATTGAAACTATATGATAAAATCTTTTGTTTTTTTAAGTGATGGACATATATGTGCAACACGAACTCACTAGGCCCTAGGCTTACTCATTTAGAAACTTTAAATGTGCGCAACCCAGGGAACTATTTAGCAAGTGGCAGAGAAAAGTCCAAGGATGAGGATTGATCCAGAAGACGGCAAAGGAATTCCGCAAAGACGTAACACCCGAAGCTGTTCAATTGAATACCTTATTTTAATTTATTTTGCTTCCGTTGTAGTTTAGTCTGTAATTAAGTATGTTCAGAATTGATCTTGGGAGATGTTGGTACGATTATTTTTCATTTAATCGATATTTTAAAATTGGGGTGTTACATAATATATTATTAATTATATTTTAAGATGAATAATCATATATGATTATAGAGTTTCATATAAAATTAGTTATATATTTCAATGCACAATCATGTATGATAAATATGATTATACGTTGTAATATATAATGTAATATATAAGTAATCATATGTTATATTTGTTTAATCATTTATGATTAATCATATGCATTTATACTTTTTAAAATAATAGTAATTATATTTTAGGATGTTTAATCGTATATGATTATAGATCTTAGTATATTATTAATTATATATTTCAATGTAGAATCACATATGATAAATCATATGCATTTGTATAATATCTTATATGATTAATCATATATTGTACTGTGTAATCATAAATGATTATATGTCTTAATTTATAGGTAATCATACTTGATATTGTTTAATCATGTATGAGTAATCATATGTATTTATAGTTCATAATATATGATTAATCATATTTTATTATGTATAAACATATATGATTATTCATCCTAATATATGATTAATATATATTTCAATTTGAAAACACATATGATAAATTATATTTTTTTTGTCCAATGTCCTATATGATTCATCACATATTATACTATATAATCACATATTATACTATATAATCATATATGATTATACTATTTAATATATAATTAATCATATATTTAGATCTATGAGCACATATGATGAATAATATGTTTTTTATAAATTATTATATACGATTAATCAAATATTATTATGTATAATCGTATATGATTATACATCCTAATATATAATTAATAATAATTTATATTGTATAATAAGTTACAACATATAATTGTTTATGATTATGCATTGTAATATATTATTAATACAAGATCAATTATGTTTTTTGTTTATGACTGAATAAAAAAAATCAGAATCAACTTTATAAATTGTAATGCAATATGTAGTATTAAAACAAATTATTTGTACATTCAATACGAAACGTATTTTGAAGTTCTTGGTGTTGATTTTCAGAAGTTAAAGAAATTGAATCGATTTGTTCGTCATTACGAGATGAATTGATTTCAGCTACAATAGTATCAGTTGCGATCGACTCGTCAATTTTTGTTTGAATTCGACATCATTTTGATTCAATTTTCAAATGCTCTGTCGCTCTCTTGAATTGCGTTGATGAATACAATGTGCTTGTTTCTTCGATTTGAGGATTATGTCTCGTATTTATGAAAATATGAACTGATGCTTAGTGCAGTAGGACAAGATACTCGGGTGGGCCAACGGTGTATTGTATAGCTATATAATGTAGGCATGTGAGGGGGACCAACCATGGACTGGGGCTCAGATGAGCGGTCCAAGTGTATTCTAGGCCTCACGAGGTGGTCCAATCAGAATGGAGGCTCGTGTGTGCATGCATTGTATGTGTATTGTGGTGTGTGGTATTTTGGGGGAACTCACGATGATTTTTCTTACAATTGTGGATTAAATGTTTTTCAGGCACCATTGCTGATCGTGAGAAGACAAAGTGTGATTTTTCACACTTATTAGCAGCATTGGAAATTTCGGATGTATTATACTACTCTGATTTTCAAATAATTGTATTTTCGAACAAATGAATTTTCTTAACTTGGTTTTTTTATGAAAATGGTGTATACCTTAATGAAAAATGAAATAATTTGTTTGTGAAAAATGTGATGTTTCAAATCAACCTCACCGGAAAACCTAGCATCACCGCCGACAGCCGTATGCCATCGTCGGCCGCCACCAATCCATTTGACGAAAAAATTAAAATATTTTGTTTCTTACTAAAGATTCAAAAGACTCCACCTTTGTGTCATATACAAGCTTGGGGTGTGATTTTTGGGTTTAGACATTCGCATTTGGTACATTCTTTTCGATTTTACTTCATTCAATTTATTGCCTTGCTAGACTTATTATACAAATTGATTTCTTAGAATTAGTTGAATTGTGCAAAAAATGCAAGTTTGGACTGAATGCCTGGTTTATAAAGTTTTGAAATGATCGTATTGGTATGATGCGAGTGTGAGGGCTAACTTTTTTCAAAGTTTTTGTCTTTGATAGGTTTACATTGATGGGTTTAATGGGTAGGAACATGACCATTCAATCTTCTCATGGTCCTTCCCATGGGGTTCAATCACTATGAATGGAATTAATGATAAATCTTATTTATACATTCATCACAATAATTATTAATATAAATATAAGTTACACTTAAAGCGATATAAGTATAGCTTTACTTATAGAGATTTTCCTGACAAAATTCTGGAAATTCTACTAGCAGAACTCTGACCCGAGAGCTTCTATTCACTAGAATATCATAGAAATTAGAACTTTACCAAAATATCCTAGATACTAATAATTTTCGGAATTTCGACATTATAAAGTTAAAAGAGAAAAGGTTTGAGGCGTGAGAATTGAATAAGGCTTTGAAAGATATTTATAGGCTAAATTTTTGATTGGTGTGTCGCGAGCAGACTAGGAGTGCATCACGCCTAGGCTGTGGTCGGCCTCCCTCCTCATGACACATGGCATGCTAAGTCTAGTTTGATATGCCCCCCCCCCTTCTACAAGCGCTCCCTGCGTCTATGCGCGCATTATGAAAATCACAGATTTTGTAAATTCCATAACTTCTTCAAACTGTCTCATACGATATCCACATGAAGCTATCGACGAGATCTACAACTTTCATTTAGACTTTGTTGACTAATTATCACTTCATTTTTAAAGTTATATATTTATAGGCTTAGAATCTTAAAGTTTGTATAAAAATCATAACTCTCTCGTACAATATTTTTTTCTCGACTGTCTTTATATCAACGGATAGGTATTGATGAGATTTTCAACTCTCATTTAGATTGTTTCTCTTAACAATCAGCCAAATTCGGTTTCTATGTCACACACTGTTGCGCTGAAACTTCAAAAAATCATAACTTCCTCATAGAAAGCTAGATTTAGATGTTCTTCGTATACACGAGTTCGCTTTTTCGATTACTACGACTTTCATCAAGACTATTTATCCTGAACAGTCTTTTATGAAAAAAAACATTTATTTACGTAACTACTCGTTTATACTGTAAGTAGAAAATGGAGTGTTACAAGAGGTGACAAAAGTGATCCTTCTCTCACTAGTGTAGAAATCAAACAATTCAATCCAACCTCAAGAACTGTGAAGTCTAGACCACCAAAATCTACCACCTCCAGTCGATATTTGAACTTAAAATTGTCCATTTTTTGATAGAGATGTTCTCCAACATCGGTTGACACAAGTATCTTTAACTTCCTGCATGCATATACATGACGCCAACACTCGAATTTCTCTCCACTTATGTACGGGACATTGTGGAGGGAGTAATTATCTTTCGACTCCATGGTCAGAAACACCATCTCAACTACGAAACCCTCAACACGATCATGGGTACTTACTACGAAGAGAACACCAACATTTGTAGAAGAGAATGGACTAGCTTCGAGTGCCCACCAAATGTAGAGTTTTGGAACCAAATCACCGGTCTTCCAAACTTCAATCTGAGTTGATAGAAAGACTCTTACATCATCCATCCTTATTGGAGAATCGCACATTAAGTTCTTTCAACATCCATCTTTGGTCACCTCAAGTTAGGACAAATGAACATTGTGAAGCTATATTTCCTCAATTGCATGGCATGATGAATGTGGTAGCACACACAATAGGGCAAAACAAGAGATATATATTAGGATATTTATTACCCTAATGGGTTTGGGCCTAGGAGAACAGTTCTAGCTACCACCTCAGTACCATCAGTTTCCACAGTATCATGAGCCGGGACCCGAGTTTCCTCTTGATATCTATAGTCAACTTTTGTCCTTATGCTTGTAGGGAAACCATAATAAAGCAGCCATTCGACGCATTGAGGAGTAGCAGACCCACTACAACACATATATGTAGGATCTATGAAACCATTTCCATCCTGAGGGCGGTTACCGTCCTCGCGAACCTCCACCACTTTTGTCCTTGTGCTTGTAGGGAAACCATAATGAAACAGCCATTCGGCGCATTGAGCAGTAGCAGGCCTGCTACAACACATATATGGAGGATGTCTTGCACCATTTCCATCCCGAGGGTGGTTACCATCCTCGCGGACCTCCACCATTTCCATTCATTTAGGTCATGTGGAAAATTGCATAAAATTTTCAAAAATATTACATATTTTGTTTACTTCTTTTCAAATTTTCATACTTTTTAGTTGCATTATAGCTTAGGACTCCATGATTTTTTTATGTTTTTTCTTCTCATCCCTACAAGTAGAGGTGAGTATTTAGACCTGTGAACTGGACCGGACCAAACCATTTTTTTGGACCCCAGGCCGGTTCTTGTTTCTAGGATTTCAGCAAAACTAGTCTGGTCCGGCCGGTTCCAGGTAAAAACCGGTTTTCGACTGGCTTATTAAAATAAAAACTGTATTTTGTAAAATTCTTTAAACAACCATATCTCATTCGTTTTAAGTCGGATTAACATGCAGTTTTTTCCAACATGTAATTTACAGTTTGTAGATTATTTGACACTATACTTTGTTGTTTTGGGTGTTATATATGATAAGTTACAATCGTTCAAAGATGAGATATCAAAGTTGAAATATTTAAGCTTTTTAGCAAGAAATTTAAACTTTTGTATTCTATGAAATTCTTTAAACAAGCATATCTCATTCAATAAGTCGGATTAACATGCGGTTATTTCTAACATGTAATTTGGAGTTTGAAAATGATTTTAGACTATAATTTGTTTTTTTTGTATTATTTTAGATGAGTTACAATGCTTCAAAGATGAGATATCAAAGCTGAAATATTTTAGTTTTTTAGCAAAAAATTTTAATTTTTGTATTCTGTGAAATTCTTTAAACAAGCATATCTTATTTGTTTGACGTCAAATTGACATGCGGTTTTTTCCAACGTGTAATCTAGAACTTGTAGATGATTTTAGACTATAATTTTGTTGATTTTGGTATTATATTCAATGAGTTACAATCCTTAAAAAATGAGATATCAAAGCTGAAATATTTTAGCTTTTCAGAAAGAAATTTAAAGTTTCATATTCAGTGAAATTCTTTAAACAAGCATATATCTCATTAGTTTTACGTCGGATTGACATGCGCTTTTTTCCAGAGTGTAATTTAAAGTTTTTAGATGATTTTAGACTATAATTGTGTTGTCTTTGGTGTTATATTTAATGAGTTACAATCCTTCAAACAAATGGTATAAAGTATAAATAATCAAATTTTGACTGGTCCAAATGGCACAATATATGAAAACATATTCATTTTTATGAGTTGCATAGTATCAAACACAAAACATATTCATTTTAACAAGTTGTAACGTATCAAACCCAATAACATATTCCTTTTAACGAGTTGTATTAAACCCAAAAACATGTTTTAACAAGTTATACCGTATACATATAGAATTGTACTGGTCCAAACGGGTCCAAGAACCGGAAAACCCGGACCTGGTACCAGACATGGACCTGGACCTGGTAAGTCTCATCCGGTCCGGTCCACGGTCTACATTATTCTCTGAAACCGGTCCGATCTAAGCGCCTGTCCGATCCGGTCCAAATGCTCACCCCTACCTACAAGTACCATAACATCGACTCATAAGTACTGAATCATATATTTGATGGGTTTTGAGCATTACAACATTCATATGGTGCACATACAACCCTAATTGCTTTGGATATAGGTTTTTCTCAAGTTATACATGCAATTCAATTATCCAAAGCAAGATCCCTAATCTAGCATACAATTTTCAGATTTAGTGAATAAACATATGTTAGAAGAATACCTTTCTTGTTAACTAGTAATAACAAGTAATCCTTTCCTTGATATTGACCTTCAATATCTTAGTGCCTTAATGGTTGCACCTCTAATGGAGTCACAAACACCACTAGCAATTGGATGAACAAGAGAGAGAGAGAGAGAGAGAGTTGGACGCTAGTATTTTCGGCTAGGGCTCTCTTAGAAGCATAGGTAAGCAGAAGACTGTAAGCCATGCGGTCTATTTATACTTGTGGCTGCTAGGGTTTTAGGTGAAACCCTAATTTGACGGCTTAATCCTTAAGCAGCCCATGGACCCCTTCTAGAATAGTCCTTGGACGAATTCTCTATGGGCTTCCCATATAATTCATCCAACCTTATTCCAAGGTGATCCATCAACCCAGTTGCAACTATCAGTGATTTGCAATATCAATCCCCGTTCTTTTAATCAGTCTCTTTAGATCACTAAATTAATTCCAAATTAATTGTTGATCAATACTAATTAAATAATATGATTTCTCAATTAATATATTATTCTTATAATATATTAATAAATCATTAATTAACCTCTTTCTCATAATTCATCCAGTCAAATTGCTATGGTGAAGGCAACCCAAAAGGATCATGTTACTATCGGGTCAAGTACATACCAATTATAGTTATGGGCTTAGACACCTAATCCAACAATATTGATCCTAGGTCCTGATATGGAACTCCTTGTGTTGTACAAGTAGGACACACTTTTAGCCTCACAGGCCACTTTAAGACTACTTGTGTGGGGGTCAGATCCAGGGTTCTAATTGGGTCTAGATGCATATGGAAGAGGTTAGTCAGGATGATGTGTGCAACCAAAGATTATCCCGATATGTATTTGAAGACATCGATGAATCGCATCTCGGTTAGTGGGAATACCCCTATGTACCCCCGAGTTTTGTCCGAGCCTTGCATAATTAAATTCTCACCACCTGTTTAAGACATGTCATCATTTTTGTAGGGTTCTAGAGTAGATAGTTAGATATGTTTTCTTTATCACACCTTACAGTGAGGTGCTTGATGAACTTTGAGGCAGGTACCCCAATTCACATTTTTGGGACCATATTTTAGGAAAAGTAAAGAAAAGAAACAATTACGGGAGATTCAAAAAAATGCAACATAGAAAAAGTCAAAGCAAAAAAGCAAAAAAAACAAAAAAAATGAAGAAAAAGAAGCAAAACAAAAAGAAGAATAAAAGTCCAAGTTCAATATTTCTCTATTCATTTAAAATAACAAAAAGAAGAATAAAAGTCCAAGTTCAATATTTCTCTATTCATTTAAAATAACAAAAAGAAAACAAAAAGAAAAAAAAAAGAAAAAGAGCGGAGAAATAAGAAGACGGGACACCGAAAATAGAAGTTCAAGTATGAATCTTTAGGATGTCTTGTTTCTATTTGTTAGACTGATTTGTAATTTTTCTATTTGATTTTGGTGATAAAAGGCAATGAAGGTGAGATGGTAGAATTTAAAGGATAGTACAAAGGAGAAACCCCTGAATCCAGATGTTTTCCCTTGAGGTCGTGCTACAAACCATATTTTGTTTTTTATACACATTGGCCTAACCAATGTAGGAATCATTATGTATGGAGAGGTGTATTTCCTTCATTTATTATGGTTTGAATTGAATAATTCAGAGTGCTCCCACTAGCCAAACCCCTTGTTTCCTTTGTCTTGTATAATCTAATGGCTTTCACATTTAGACAGGGTCTATTCGCTCTTCAAGTTATTCGAGAATGTGGTTTATGGATCTAAATTGAGGAATATTTGGAAGACATGTAGGATCCATACAACACCGATTCATACCATGTTAATTGAATTTAACCAAGGTCTTTTTGGATTAGTTTCTAAGCCCGTAACCATATTTGTCAAGTACTTGACCCGATTGTGCATGGTCCTTTTGGGTTGCCTTCACTAGAGCAACTTGATTGGAGAAATAATAGAGAAAGAGGTTATTATGATTTATTAATATGTTATAAGAATAATATGTTAAAGGAGAAATCATATTTGTTTAATTAATATTGGTCAAAAATTAATTAAGAATTAATTTAGTGATCAAGTGTAATTAATTAAACTGGAGGGGTTGAATTGTAATTATGTGATAGTTACAAAATATGGTAATGGTTATCCTAGATATAGGTTGGACGAATTCAACGGATAAGACATCCTTGAAATCGTCCAAAGGATAAGGATAAGGGTTTTCAAGACTTATCTAATGGTTACTTGGTGGGCAAGCAACTAGATAAGGATAAGGACTGAAACCCTAATCTCTACACCTATATAAAGACCCCTAAGGCCATAAGAATTCGTCCATGCCTTGTCTAGGGTTCCTAGGGACGAATTTCATACATCTTCTCTCTCTCTCTCACTCTCTCTCTCTTGCCTCTTCATTTGCTCTTGGTGTTTGTGAGCCATTAGAGGTACTACACGTGTGGTACTTGCTTTCAAATACAAGAAGATTCAATATTTAAGTTGTTATTACAATATAACAACAAGAGGTATGTATTTCATCTTTCCTTGTGGATTTCGAAATTCCTAGAAGCCTTTTAGGGTTCTTCAAGTGTTCATAATGTTGTATAACTAACAGTGATAACATAGATCCAACTCTAGGGTTGCATGCACACATATGATTGTTTGTATAAAACTCATCAGTGGTATCAAAGCCTTTGGTTAACTTGTTTTCAATTAGTATTATACAATTGTATGAACTTGACATACTAGGGTTTACAACCAATAAACCCTAGGAGGCTAGAAATTTCGAGATTAGGGTTTCTATACCCTAATTTGCAAAAACTTGAAAGGGTTTTCAAATCCTTTCCTTAAGCCTCAAGAGGTTTGAAAAACCCCATGATTTTCGAAATTAGCCTCCTCCCCAAGATAAGATCCTAAATTTTAGGGATTTGGATTATACTATATCTTGTAATTATCCTTTAATGGTTATATATGGTAATTAAAGATTTTGAATTATCCTATCCCATGATTTTCGAAATTTAGAGGGATTAAAAGGATTAGAATAAATTAATTGTTTAATTGGTAATTATCCTTTATGATTTAGATAATCTCTTATGATTTAATAATTTAAATTAATAGTTAAATTCAAGATAATTATTAAATCAAGAGTTTTAATAGTCTTAAATTCGAAAATTTTAAAGTGAGATTAAAACCTATTTTGAACAGTTTCAAAACCTGCCCTCAAGTTTTGGAATTTAAATTGTTTGATTAAAAGTTTAATTTTGAAAGTCTAAATTCTAAAACCCTAATTTTGAAAAGTTCAAATTACACCCTTATGGTTTATTAAATTAATTAAGTGTATAATTAAAAGAGAGTTAATAAATCCATAATGATATGGTTTATATTTTAAAAGTGTAATTTATAAAATTTAAACCACCTAGTATTTTAAAAGTGTAAAATACACCCTTATACTATGTATAACATTAAAAGTCTAATATTATATATGTATAACTAAAATGCTAGTCTTACCGTTAGTAGGCCTCATTCACTAAGCCAATCTATAAGGGGGGTATAAGGTTATGGCCTATAAAATGGCCGTTTAATGGGTATCCACTCTTACCCACCGCTTCCTTGGTTGGTGGAGGGTCATTAGCCGAACGGGTAGGATAGGGCAATCCTCTCTTCATTAATAAGTATAATGAATCTATGTAAAGTAACTAAATGCTTTTGCAAATTTCCAATCCTAGATACTTTAGGCAAAAGTGAAATTGATGTAATCCCATGAAATTACACTTTGCACCCTTGCTAAGAAGTTAGTGGAGCGTGTGTTGTTAATCGGCACACTAATTGGTTCTAAGCAAAGGTGGCAAAGGGTTACTCAATTTTTGTCATAGTTCGATGGAGCGTGTGTGGTTTACCGGCATATCGAATAGGTGACTGTAACAATGAGAACACCATGTACATTTGCATGGTTATTCATTCCCACTTTGTGATCCTCGGCATCCCAGTCACAAACTAGAGGGGCATATCAAGATTTAAACATGCCATTGAAAAGTTCAATGAATCTCAAAGGAAATCTAGGAATTCTTAATACATTTAAAACTTAAGCCTTTATGTTTTTCATGGTGAAGAATTAGTGAATCGTCATTCACTTACCTCCGAATTATTTGCATGTTGATTACGGCATCCCTCTTCTAATGTGTAAATAATGTTGTCGGATCCTAGCCTTAATGTCTCATTTGGGTGTTTCATTAAGGATTCAATCAACTAACTTGAAATTTCTCCTGTTTTGTAGCTGTTTGATTCTAACCGTGGTCTTCCCGAATCCCAAGGAAAAGGTATTCTTGTTGAAAGTGAAAGCTTGTTCCAAAGTGAAGGATCAATGTGGACTAGCTTGTTTTCACTCCCTCCTCCTCCTCCCGTTGTTCTCCCTGACCCACAAGATCGAAGATTTGAAAGGTTCAAGATCACCGAAACCCTATTGGCAATGGAACATGAAGATGGTAAACCCGTGTGTGCTCACGTCCTAGGGATGAAATCACACATTGATAGGTTGATTATGTTGGGTGCGTCTTCCCCCAATAAGTTGGTTGTGGACTGGGTTCTTCAGTCACTCCCTAAATCATATGATAAGTTCATTAGAGAGTATTATATGATGGATCTTGACGCGACCCTCATTGACTTAACTTACATGCTTATTGCTGCTGAATCGGAAATGATTTGGCGAAGTAATGGAGCATATTTGTCTGATAATTCAACCAACCATGCTTCCGTGGACACTCTAGAAGAACCCACCTGTTTCTGCTGCCAAGAGAAGGGACAATGGATACGAAGCTGCCCAAAGGACCTGAAGAGTCCAAGAGATGGGAGAGTCAAGAAGTATGGCTCTACTTCAGGTATAAAATCCACTATCTAACTCCATTAAATTCCTATTCTTTATACATAATGTGATAAGATTACATTTGAATGTTTTGCAGAATTAGAGAAAAGAGAGGAAGTTTGATGGAAGAGCAAGATGAGTCTGATCACGAAGAAATGGATTACGATCGCATGGATTCGAAGATCAGATTTTGAGCTTAGGAAGTTATGATAGACTTGGTAGGAGCATTTGATTACATAGTTTTTCAGTTGAATTTTGCATTGTAAGGACATGTTTTCCGCTGCTTTTATGAATAAAATAAAATTTGCTTTTATCTTATTTGTTTATCCTTACAATGGCATATATGAAAAATTGATGTTTGTGTACTTCTATTATTAGCAAAATGGATTTGATTCTTAATTAGGTTATTTATGGAAGTGTCTAGATTTTACCAAATAGGGAGTGTTTCACATCGCCGAAGTTTTAAGTGGATAGGAAATTGGAATCATATAACAAGTATTATATGATGAATGGAAACTTTCACATTTGGGAAATTTGGACTAATTCCTTGACAAAGTGTCAATTGAAGGACTAAGAGATCAAATACACTAGGTCGTACGTTGATCAAGTCTACCACAAGAGTGACAAAGATATTCGTCATGATTTACTAAAGTTTAGTGAATATGGTTATACTTAT
The DNA here is from genome assembly GCF_002870075.4 of Lactuca sativa. Lineage (NCBI taxonomy): Eukaryota > Viridiplantae > Streptophyta > Magnoliopsida > Asterales > Asteraceae > Lactuca > Lactuca sativa. The sequence goes on from NC_056630.2 coordinate 91,674,606, forward strand.
AAGACTGAGTATAATTGTGGGTTGATTATAAGAGTTTCAATCAATAGCAGAACGAATAAGAAGAATCAAGTAGGCAGAAAGATAAAAGTTTCTCCGCTCTAAGAAGAAGGGAGAGTACCTTTTATTATGTTTTATGATAGGTCTTAATGATTAAGAACCATATATCCATTGATCCTCTAATTGAGTCTTAGTACAATTTGTATGTCTAAAAAGAGGAATCGAGAATTATGGAAATGGTTAAATCAAGAAGTCAATCATACATCATTCCAATATCAAGTCTTAGAGTAATACTCCAAGATTGTGAATTGAGTGACAAGTCTTAAGAAGGTTTATAACATTCATCAAGTGTGGAATTTGGGAAAAGGTTTTCTTATCCTTGCACATTTGAAATTGGTAAGTTGTGATTTCTTGGATAAGACAAAGACCAACTAGGAACAATCATGTGAAATGTTTTGTATTGATAAAACTACACTAACTCTTGAATATTTGTTTGTCAAGAAATGTTTCTTGACAAGAGAACCTTATATGTCAAGGAGTCAGTGGGAGTCTTAATGGTCTTGAAAGGTTTCAAGAACAAATCAAGAATAAACCTTATCAATCATCCCTAGCACACGACTTGAGGTTTACAACCTATCATGTTGACACTAATTTTGTTTCTGTGCCATTCCAATTGAGTTAATTATGCATGTGAGTTTTACGAGTTCTCAATGGGTTGTATAGGGGCAAGGCACCTTGTTCAATGGAAAGTACATTGAAATGAAGGGGTGGGCTGTTCAATAACTTGGAAGTAATGGTGGGACCCTTGATGGCAAGAAATTAAGAAGAGCAAGTTATATCCATAAGAAGCTTGAATTTGTCACTAACATTATCTTGTGATTATGATTATGACGAATTCACATGGATGGGAATGTATACACCACAAAATCTAAGTGTCATAAGGTTTCTCTCATTCATGAAAATGGATGTGATGAAACGCTTTCACTAAGAGAGATTTTGAAGATAGCATTATGTAATTTGGGTTTCTCAAATTCAACTATGATTACGGCAAACCTCTTCATAGTTCGAATTGTGGGAAATGGCAAATGGGTCTGAACATTTTAGACTTGTTGATATGAGTCCTAGAATCGTTTAGACATATATATATATATATATATATATATATATATATATATATATATATATATATATGAGCTGTCCAAGGAAAAGTGTATGAGTTTGAGAAGCTTAGATAAAGTCTTATCAAAGCATCTAGTATTAGAAATATGAACTTAAGAAATTGTTTTCTAGAAGTTCAGCTGATTTCTGAATACATGTCGAAGCTAGTGGGAGCATAAGTGTTATGCTGGTAAAGAAATAATCATCATGTAAGTAGGAGCATGATTATTATGGTGAGTATTGCTAGTTAGCAATATTAATTATAGAAAACAAGAGTTATACTTTGCAAAGTCGTAAGGGTCGAAAAGTTGTTTTGCTATAATTAAGGGAGAGAATATTATATTTCGTTCAAAATCTAAAGCTTAGATTGAGAAATTTTAATAAATTTAGTCAAAGGATACATAGTGTGTTCTTAAATTTCGATTATGATTACGGTATCCCACTTCATAGTTCGAATAGTGAGAACGTGACACATAAAATATTATGGCAGAAGATTGATAGAGTATCGTATCTTTAAGTAAGACATTATGCATCGTGTCCCATACGCTTCGGGTAAAGGATCGATTGCAAGTGCTATAATATTTGACCATTCTAAAATTTTCCAAATGTCTAGCGCATTAAGAAGGGAAAAAGGACAAGAATTGGTATTGACTAAGATAATTAAACAATATCAAAGGACGATCTAAAGTTCGCTGAGGATTGGTTACTTGTGAGTAGTTGGAAGTATGGTATTGAATGGACCATATCGACATTATTATGAATAGATAAGATTCTATTAAGAATGAGTTATCATATGGTAAATATGGAAATGTTTCCATAATTGGGAGTTGAAAATTAAGAATTTATGTCTAGATTAGAAATTTTTATGCAAAAGGATGTTCAAAGGAATGTACTTTGAGTAAGAGACATCACATCTATAAAAATTTTCTGTAACAATTTTGATAGAGTACCTTGTGATTTCGTTGGCCGAGTCTTTGTGATTTTTGTGTCGTGACTTCACAAGAGGATCATTACATAAAATATTAGAATTTGACATATTCTAAAAGGTGGCAAGAATTTGGTATTCTTACACTAATTATAAGGATTGGGGATTGTGAAATGAGTTGCATTTGAAAAGTTTCAATTGATCTATTTCACAAAGTATGGACCATGGGAAACCAAAGTGTGCATGCTTGGAGCATGGGACAATTGTGGTTATGATTCGAGTTATAAAGTTGATTATCTGAAACATTAAACAATGGATAATGAGTAATCGATATGGTGATAAATAAAAGGTGTTTTATTTATACTCAAAGGTTTGGGACCATATAGGATTAGTATTATTCTTGTGTTTCACTTTGCATGTTTTGACTTTCTGAATAATTAATTATTTCAGAATAATCAAATTATTCGAATGGTCCACAATCGTTCATATGTTGGAAGTATGTATGAATGAAGACTGTCATGAATTGGTTTGTAGATTGTCTAAAGTGTATTAGACATAGCAAAGGTTTACTGCAACGTTCATGAGTGCTTATGAATATGATTTTGAGCATTGGTTTAAACCCACACTCACTTGGATCGCTTCATGGATTTTATCACGAGCAATTGGTGAGACGATAATATCTTGTATTCTTGAAACCGAGATATGTGAGTTGTATCTTGCAAATCGGTTACACATTGATAATATGTAAACGCACCAGTAACTTGGTGTTGTAAAATTTATTGTTGTGTGTGATTTGGTGAGTGAGTGCAAGCAAACATTGATTCGAAGTTTATCCGTTCCTTTTACCCAAAGTGGGATGGAAGCGATATTTGTGGTCCCCTCGATGATTTAGTGATGACAAACGTAAATGCTCAGTCGGGCTAGGGCTAATTTGATTTGTTTAATTAGTCAGTCGTCGTAAATTGGAAATCGGGAAACAACACATAGACTGAGAGAATGATTTCAATCCATGTCTCACGTCTATAAGATATCTAGAATGGAGGAATATACGATCCCTTATCTAAAGGACAGGTGACTGATAAGATCAGATTTTGACAGAGTCTTTGAGAGCTACGATTGCTAATCGGGTTGTACTTACTATTATAGTTACTAGACTTATCCAAGTGGGAGACTGTTGGATTAGTGTCTAAGCCCGTAACCATATTTGTCAAGTACTTGACCCGATTGTGCATGGTCCTTTTGGGTTGCCTTCACTAGAGCAACTTGATTGGAGAAATAATAGAGAAAGAGGTTATTATGATTTATTAATATGTTATAAGAATAATATATTAAAGGAGAAATCATATTTGTTTAATTAATTTTGGTCAAAAATTAATTAAGAATTAATTTAGTAATCAAGTGTAATTAATTAAACTAGAGGGGCTGAATTGTAATTATGTGATAGTTACAAAATATGGTAATGGTTATCCTAGATATAGGTTGGACGAATTCAAGGGATAAGATATCCTTGAAATCGTCCAAAGGATAAGGATAAGGGTTTTCAAGGCTTATCTTATGGTTACTTGGTGGGCAAGTAACTAGATAAGGATAAGGACTGAAACCCTAATCTCTACAACTATATAAAGACCCCTAAGGCCATAAGAATTCGTCCATGCCTTGTCTAGGGTTCCTAGGGACGAATTTCATACCTCTTCTCTCTCCCTCTTTCCTCTCCATTTGCTCTTGGTGTTTGTGAGCCATTGGAGGTACTACACTTGTGGTACTTGATTTGAAAGACAAGAAGATTCAAGATTTAAGTTGTTATTACAATATAACAACAAGAGGTATGTATTCATCTTTCCTTATGGATTTCAAAATCCCTAGAAGCCTTTTAGGGTTCTTCAAGTGTTCATAATGTTGTATAACTAATAGTGATAACATAGATCCAGCTCTAGGGTTGCATGCACACATAGGATTATTTGTATAAAACCCATCAGGTCTATGGTAACATTTCTTTTTCCTTTTAAGTTTTTCTCATCCCCAGCTCATTTTAGTCTTTTTCTTACTTGAGGAAAAGTATGGTTTAAGCTTTGGGTGATTTGATAGTTTTTCTTATGTACTTCTTTTTTATAGTTTATTTTAGCATTTTTTGCCTTTTTTGTTATAATTACATACATATTTTATACTTTCTTCATTTTAGATCGTATCATGTATTTTCTCTTTTGCATAAGGCATTTTTTCGGTTTTTGGAGTCTTGTTGTGGTTGTGGTTGTGGTTGTGGGTTAGATTTTTGTTGGGTTTTTTGGGCTTATGAGGAGTTATTGGGCTTTTCGTATCTACTTTGGAAGAATTAGGCTTGATGTGTTGAAGACTTTGATGGGTCATGGACTCTTGAAGATGGGCTAGGATTATCTATTTTGATGCTTGAAGATGATTGGTCCATTTTGAATCATGTGAAGTGTGGAGGGGACCAAGGGAATAAAAAGTAGTGGGGTGGAGTAGTGGATGAATGAGCCAACATCATTTCAACATCATTTGCGAGGGTAAGGTCTCCACCCACACAACTATGCATAGGTTCCTGCACAACTACATTTGCGGGAGCATTTTTGTCATTTGACCCATCCTTTACCTTGGAGATTACGTCTTGCATCCCCTAGATCGATTTTTACACCATTGGAGCAGCTTGGAGGTGATTTTCGAAAGGTAGAGCATTCATCCTCTCATTCTTCTTGTATTTTGCTAATTCCTTGATGTTAAAACATTTTTATGATCATTTTCTTATTGCCATGAATGGCTAGTTACTTTATTTTTGTTGAATTGGGCCAAAACCATTGGATATTTGTGAGTTTTCAAGGATTAATGTTTGGTTATAATTTGTCTCATGTTTATGATTATTAGTTCATAATTCATATGCATATTTAATAGTTTGATCATGAGCTTGGTACTTGATAAGCAATTGTTGGTTCTTTCTTTGATTTAGAAATGAATCATTGAATTTTCTTAGGAAAAGGGTTTTATTGTGACATCCTCTAATTTTCAAAACCAAAAAGAATTTTCTTTACGTTTTAAAAATCATGATACTTCATTTGCTAAAAATCCCAGTATACAAAAAAAATATATTTTGAGAACAAGATTACCTCAAATAAAATCCTAAAGATGTCACACTCAATACAGATATATATATATATATATATATATATATATATATATATATATATATATATATATATAAGTTACAGCGTAAATGCCTAATGGTCCTGAACACCATTATAGAGTGTCTCTTAATCACTCAACATCCTAATCAAGTTCTAATAAATTAAGTCTTGATACTTATGATGCTTACAAACTGATTGGGTCAGGTTGGGAAACTTGGTGATATACATAAGGATTTCCATCCCACGATGTTATAATATATATATATATATATATATATATATATATATATATATATATATATATATATATATATAAAGTAATCTTGCAAAACCAACTGTTACCAAACAATGTCTCTCAAACTTAGATACCTATAAACAAATCATACTCATCCCAACTGATCCTCATAGATCCTAGTCCAAGATTATCAGGAAGATAAACTATCTTAAAGCAAGGGTTTGACTACCAGCTAGGGGCTTCCTTGGCCAGTGTAAGTCATAAAGGCACTCGAGCCATCATAGTATTTTGACAAATATGGTATCCCATTTCATCTACGTCTATAGATTATAAACGCAACATTAGCACTGTAATTCACAAAACCATGTAGAATGATCAAGTGTTGTCATCTTACTTTTGGAGATGACTAGACATACCATTACAGTTTCTTGATCTGGACCTACCATTTTTAGTCTTCCAAAAGGAGTACTATATTGTACTTTGGCATATATTTCGTACCATTGAGCAGAACTCTACCCTCCGCTCCTAAATTACACACATTCTATGAATGAGACTACCTAATATCAAACTTAATTGATTTAGGTATCCATAATAAGTCTTATCTCATTAATGGGAAAAAGTACTAGGCTTCCAATACCAACTCTGTTTAGGCTACACTATCCTAATTCAATGCATATATTTAACACAAAATATTTAGGTATTATACATTTTTATCTTTCTCTAATAATACTTCTATTATTATTATTATCTTGTAATAATAGATATATGTCTTAACACATAAAGAACATATATGGTTCGTATATCGTATATCATCAAATACATTTGTAACACATATTCCATGAAATAAGCATGTAGCTTACATATAAGCTTTTTGACAAATATTCAATACTTTCATTAATACTTTTATTAAAATCATGTTCATTAAAGGGAATATGAACTCACCTAACTTAGGTGGATGATTGGTGATTTGGACAGAGCTTCGCCTAACACCTTAACTTTTCCTTTTGACGTGGTCTAAGTATGATTAATACTAGGTCTTAGTATAATGTTATTGGTGATTAAGGATAGTGTAGATTCTAATGGGTTTTACATGTAATAATTCGGAAAAATACTTATACTCTTAAGGGTATATGCAACATACTTTGATCTATGTCATAACACTATTAAAGCAACATACTACTAAACAACAAAGCTTCTAAAACCCTAATGGAAATCGAAATTCACATAGAATTACATACCTCTTATTTTTTTTATAGTAAACATATCTTTGATTCTAACAAGATCAATCCACAAGTCTCTTTGAAAACAAGCTCCAATTGTGTGTGACCTCTAATGGTTCACACCCACAACACAAGAACCCTATAAAGAATAGGATAGAAGGGAGAGATGATGAATTTTTAGGTCTTCCATGGAAGGATAGAGTGGTCGAAAATTCCCATGCATAAGTCCCTATTTATAGTTGATTAGGAAACATCTAGAAACCCTGATTTGAGCATAATAATATTATCTCAAATAAGACAGTTATCCAGTTCCTTGATTATCTAAATGGATTCTTCTAGAAATCCTTTTAGGGTCTCCAAAACCTTCCATATAAGGAAAGTTCTGGAACCTCTCCTTCGCTCAACTTTTGAACAATTACAACTTTAGTCCTTCAACCTTTAATTAATTCTAATTAACCAAAAAATAATTTCATATTAATTCTAAATTATCTATAACTATTTCTAATTAATATATTAATCATTTAATATATTAAATTAATATATTAATCATTTAATATATTAATAAATCATTTATCTCTCTCCTACAATCAATCTAAGCAATTTCTTGGTTATGAGAGGAAATCAAAAATGACTTTACTTTTATTTATCAATATTATACCAATTTAGTTAGGATCTTAGACACCTTAATCCAACAAATTCTTCACTAATCCCCAGTGTCTACATCAATATCTATCAAGTAAGGAATAACCAGGTAAGATCATATAGTAGGTAGGGTCTGTTGGTATACAAAGTATACTGTTTGAAAATCTCATTTTAAACATCTCAGTAAATCTAGCATAGTCATCATTCCTGTAAGTAGATCAGTCAATATAATGACTTAGAAACATTGATAACTCTTATTTATAGATTCATAATAACTACTATAAACATAAATATAAGTTATATTTGAAATAAAATAAGTGTATCTTAACTTACATAATTGTTTTGCGAAAACCGAGAAATTGCTTGGACATAACTCCGACCCAAAAGCTTCCACTTGTTGGGCTCTCAGGGACCTCATAGCTTAGCTAAATTATCCTAAATACCAAGAATTTTTTAGATTTATTGAAGAAATTTCCAGAAAAGGAATTACGGAAGGTGTGAGGAACAAATGAGGGGTCACTGCATATTTATAGGGCAAAAACAGGGAAGGCACGTGGCGCCCTGGCTATGGTCGGCCGCTCTCTTAATGACACGTGTTAGTTGCAGTTTTCGGTTGGTTCGATGAGGTTGGCTTCTAGAAATGTGTGTTGCGCCTCCTACGTATGGCATCGCTGAGAAATCTTCAAAAATTCGTATTTTCTTCATACGAACTCCATTTTTTACGTTCTTTATATCCACGTGTAGCTACCTATGAGATCTACAACTATCATTTAGAGTCCATCGGCTAATTCTCAATTTATTTTTAAAGTTATATTTTAATAGGCATAGATTGTTAAAGTGTGTATCCAAATCATAACCTTTTCATATGACATCCATTCTCGGTTGTCTTTAAATCGACAGACTCCTATTCACGAGATCTTTAACTCTCGTTTAGATCATTAATTTCGATTTCTTTGCTAACACAACTGCGCTGAAAACTTCGAAAAATCTTAACTTCCTCATATGAAGTCAGATTTGGTCATTCTCTATATGCATGCTCTCAGATTAATGATTACTACGACTTTAGTTTAGATTACTTAGACTAATAAATAACTTAACTCCGATTCACTTTTTACGATGCACCTAACATACTTGGTTTAATCGCAAAACGTAAAATATCCTTGTTAAACCTACTACAACTTTGGCTAAGATCATTTATCATATATAACCTTCTATTAAAAGGTCGTTTTATGGCGTATTAATAAATTCCCTAAAAGACTTATAATATGTAGTCGACGACGTTCAAGACTAGTGATCTCCCCATTCGAGGGTTCAAATTATAGAAATTATTTCTTATTATATCTTAATTATCTAACCTAGATTAGTGGGAGTTATATTTATGATGGTAGAAATCATCACTAACTTATAGATCATGACTCATTTATAAATGTGTAAGCATTCTCCAAAAATTGAGAATTCCTTCATTCTTAAGACTAATCAATTCTTTTGGGTTCAATTACTTCAATTGAATCCTTAACTTTGATTAAGTAGGTGTGTTGTGGGCTTCCCCAACCTCCATACTACCCTTTGAAAAATTTTGGCATATCATGTTTCATGATTCTTATAACAAATTTGAAGATGAATGGTAAACTTACATATTAAATCATAATGATAGACAAATAAGTATTCATTGTATTGAATTGTCTTAATTGACCAATTCTGTATAATATTTGAGCATATCACCATCTTGTTTAATTGCAAACATTTTAATTCATACAATTTTTTAGTTTTCGAACAAATTACAAAACTCTCCATTTAGTTTCATTTTAGTTAGTTAGATTTATTTCACTTGTTCAATTGAATTGCATTCGTAATTAAATACAAGCATTTCTCCGTGGATCGATCTTCTTTTATTTTATTTTTTTACTATTATATTACGTTTTATTTGCAAGCAAAAATGTGTAATTTGCATGGTGGCTTGACGTCCTACCACTTTTCTGGTTTGACTATTTAAGTCTTCCTAAGTTTCTATTCAACATGTAGCAACTTACTTTCTACTACTTTTCATTTCTATTATTGTCACCACGATGCGCGGCGACTGAAATCCTAGTTTTATAATAAATTTAAAGTTTTCATGCTTATTTTTATGTACGTTCCTACATATGAATCATGTCATATATAATACGTTTTTAATTATTTGAACTTCGGTTTGTTAACATAAAAAATAATCTTACTTAATTTTATTTACGCTACACATGTAATAAGTTTTTGATTATTTTTGTTTGAAATGGCTTTGGTCTCTGACTTTTTTGGTTTGCCAATTTAAGTCCTCCTAACTTTCTATTCAACATTTTTGCTTAACACGACTTTGGCCCGTGGATTTTATAGTTCGTCAGCTTAAGTTCTCTTAAGTTTCTATTCAACATGCAACAACTTACTTTCTACTAATTTTCAAATCCATCATTGTCACCGCAATATGCAACAAATGAAATCCTATTTTTATAATTAATTTGAAGTTTTTACCCCTCCAAATCCTTCATTCATTTCCTCCTTCATTACAACTCCAAACTAGAGAAACCTAATTAGGATACGAAAATCTTGTTACGATGGACTTCATTCCGACACTTTTATATATATATACTAGGTTACAACCCGTGGAAACCACGGGTAAAAAATTTATAAAACATTTATAATTATTATTAAGAAAATTTTGTTTTAGGTATTTTCTCCATTAATCGTTGGTGAAGCTACTTAAAATAACATTAGGAAGACTTTATGTTTAGACGATATAAAGAAATTAAGTTAACTTACATAATTTGTGTATATGATTGGTTATCCGTTGAAATACCAATCATACATTCTGTCAGGTACAAATATTGGTGATTCAAATGATATGTCCAAAAAGATTCAACTAATAACTAAGAACCTCGATAATGTGTTTTATATGAGATTAAATTATGTTCTCTTGTTAACTTGAACTCCAAAATAGGGTATAAAGCTTGAAGGTAAAATGGGAAAATCTCACAATTACTGTTTATGAATTATTAGTTTTTTATTTTATTTGATGATACGTATGAACTGTTTCTAAAGTAAAAATATACTTATTAATCATATTTGCAATGTATAAGGGTGTTGATGTTGATGTTTGTTTTCTTTTGCTTTTTAATTATTATTATTATTTTTTTGCCGAAATCACATATAAGGCATAGGATTTGATACAAATGATTAGGGAAAACTAAAGAGTTCCAGAAAGGTAAAAAAAAATTGCACTTCTATTACTCATTAATGGTTTCATGTTAATCATAAGTATCGTAGTGTTAGTAAGTAAACAAATGGAACCTTGCTATTTTTTGAATCGTAACAAAAGTTATAAATAAAATAAATATAAAAATGTAACAGGGGATTTAGATATTAAGATATTGCATTTTTTTGATAAGAACCATAATTAAATGATAAATTATAGTTAAGTTATGTGGCACAGTTTCCAAAAAATACAATAAGACTATGTTATAAGGATCATATGTGCCACAAGTTAAACATTTGGACCGATTACATATTTTAATTATTCATAAAATACCATTTATACAATTTACTGACTATATTGACATAAGAATTATTTTTTAGCGGAAGGATAATTCGAACTTTGACTTGTTGATACGAAATTAATGTATTATAACAATGTAAAATGATAGTTTTAAACAATAAACAATCGTATTGTCAAACAGAAAAATTGTAAAACAAAATCTAATAAATAGAGATTATCTAAACAATGAACATAGATGGTGGCACTCTAGTATCAAATCGTAATCATCATTCATATTGTCCAAGTCTTTAATTAAAGTGATGTTTCTCTCTGTCATTGTCACTGTAACAAAATATAAAAGAAGAAAATATTATGTTAGCAGAATGTATAATGTGAGTAGATTAGAATAAAGTTCATTTTCAAATCGATTATTCTACCTAAAACTTCAAAATTGTGATTATTAGTATATATAAAAAAATTTCATTCCACAGTTAAGAAATACACTAATAATCACAAATTTGAAGTTTTAGTTAGAATAATCAATTTGGAATATTGAGACACATCATAAGTATCATAAGTATTCAGAACATAAGTAAAAGGGATTCATGAAAGAAATGGAATTTGCAGGAAAATAAATTAAAAAGAAAAAGATTTCAAGGCTAATTAAAAGGTCTTTTGTTTTTTTGATTTCGTTTAATAAAATGGGTTATCTTCATATTGGATTTTGGAATAGCAAAACACATATATCAGGAAGAAGTATGGATATGAAGTATAAAGAACTTGGAACAAATTTGGAAGGAGAGACAACTGATATCACAACACCCAAAACAGTAAGTATCAAAAATGTTGAAAGGGTGAATTAAAGATAAGTAGAATGCTATGATGGTTCTTAAATATACTAAAATACTAATGCTAACCTTGATATTCAAATGATGTTGAAACTACAACAGCATGAAGCTGTTTTCTGTGAGGAAGCGGTTAAAGGAACTACAGGATTCCAGGATTATAAATTAGAAGTTAGAAAATAGTAAATATATATGAATACGGACCATTATGGTATGTATTAATTCCGATATAATTTCCTATTTTTTGGGATTAGACTTTATTTCAGAATTCAAATTCAAATTAATGATTGCATACACATTCCTTATATAGAGGATTGTATACCAAATATATTCATTGTGCATTAAATATTTTCGTGGAGTAAATAGGAAACAAATATGGAGTTATATTCAGAAAAATAAGACGAAAGGGCATTACGGTCAATTTACAATAATCGAAAGATGGATATAGAGAGATGCCATGTGTACAAAAGGTTTCATTTATTAGATAGGTAAATATATATATTCTAAGAACGGTTTAAACTTATAATCACTACTTTATTTTTAATTCTAGAATTTTTCGTTTTCAATGATAGTCGAATATTTCAACCTACAACCTTAATTAAAGAACATCTATTCCTAAATTTTTAATACCACTGGGTCAAAGGTTCTTTGGTTAAAACATCTCTACTAGGGATGAACATTAGAATCGTCGGACCCGGAACCGAACCGGAACCGAATCGGAACCAGAACCAGAATTGGAAATAGGTCCGGTTACCGGTTTTCCATTTTTATGAAAACAGGTCCCGGTTCTAAAAACCGGAACCTGTTTGACATTTTTTTCATTTTTTAAAATGTGCATACTTCACTGCTATGAATTCGGAATTATTTGATTTTTTTCCAACATGTAATTTGAAGTTTTTAATTTATTTTTGACGGTACAAACATATGTTTTGGTTAGATATTGAATCAGAAATATGCCTCGAAAGAAAGCATATCAATGTTGCATTTTTTTTTTATTTCAGCATTATTTTTTTGTTTTTTTAATCTGTCCAATTTTTTAAATGTGTATAACTCATTCATATGACGTCAAAATTACTTATTTTTTTTCCAATGTGTAATTTGGTGTTTGTATTACATTTTAGATTATAAAAACACATATTTTGGTTAGACCCCGGAAGATAACATATCAATGTTGCGTTTTTTCTGTTTCAGCATTTTTTATTTTTTTTAGAATCTGACATCGCTTTTAAAATGCACATAACTTACTCATATGAAGTCGGAATTACTTGATTCTTTTTTCATTATTTAATTTAGTGTTTGTACTTCAATTTAGAATGTAAAAAGTCATAATTTAGTTAAATATTGAATCATTTACAAGCTCCGGAAGATAGCATATTATATTATTTCAACCGGTTCTACTTTGAAAAATAACCGAAAAACCGGGATAGGAACTAGAACCGGCGGTCTGGTTCCCGGTTCTTATTATATAGGAAAACCGGTTCCGGTTCCGAACCGGTTCTGGTTCCGAACCGGTCCGGTTCTAAAGCTCATCCCTAATCTCTACTAGTTAACCTCGTAAAGACTAATATTTAAAAATTATTATTGTATAAAATATATTATTATTATTATTATTATTATTATTATTATTATTATTATTATTATTAGGGATTAAATGTAACAAACAAATTGAAGAAAATTAAAAGGTCGGTTGATAATAAATATTTGAAATAATCTTTAAAAAAATCTTATTCTCCGATGATAAAGAAAAGTTCAAAATGCTTTTTATATAAAAAATAACTTTTTAAAAACTAAACATTAAAAATGCTCTTACTTGATGAAAATATTTATTACATAAATTGCCATAAATTATAAAACCCCTTTTCGGTTCAATGGGCCAAGGGTTTTCTTTTAGGTCCTGCCAAATCGCCAATGTGTCTGTGTCAATTAGTGGTGCACAGAAAAACCGGTTTAAGATCCGAACCGGTCAAAGAACCGATAAATCGGTTTATGCTGAACCGGTCCACAGTGAACCGAACCACCGGTTTACACCTATTCAAGAATTTTGTCATTGAAACCGGTTTATATCGTTTGGAACCGGTATAGAACCGGTCGAAGCGGTTTAGATAGGTTCGATTAATTTCTTGAGTGAACCGGTTTTCCTTGGCTATGGAGTGAACCGAACCGGTTTAAAGAATCGGTTCTGTTTAAAAAAAATCCGGTTTGTGCATGCCTAGTATCGATGCACATATATCTACTTAATGGTTTAAAGAGTTGGGCTCATATTAATTAGGCTATAATTCAAAGAATGTACAAACCTCAAAACATAATATACAAGTCATCAATCCAACATTAGCTTTGTCAAATATTTGACACCCAAAAAGTTACATCATATGCGTCTTAAAAATCCGAATAAATTCGGCCCCAACATAAAGAAAACGTACAACTTCTATTTACATTGTTGCTTGCCCGAACCCGTACGAGAAACATTTTGAGTCCCTTCGGGTATTTTCTTTTTACGCCTACCTTGTTGAGACATACGAGCATGATAAGATAGAATGGCGAAGTCGTTCAAGTCCTGCAATGGGGTTAGGGTCTTAACAACTTCATCCATAGTGGGTCGGGCCTTTGAATCCCGGCTCAGACAGTTGTATGCTATTTGAGACACCTTTTGGACCCCTTTAACCGAATAATTTAGCTCCAATCGAGGATCAACTAATTGGTAGACTTTTCGTTTGTCAGCTAGGTATGGACGGGCCCACATAACAAGATTTTGCTCTCCACTAGGACGTTTCTTGTCCATTGATCTTCGTCCTGTCAAAATTTCGAGAAGTACAACTCCAAAACTGTAAACGTCGCTCTTAGACGTCAAGTGTCCTGAATTTAAACAAAACGTCTATTAGTTCCATACAACTTATATCGATAATTGTCGTGTATATATACAAAACACAACAAAGTTTTGCCAGTTTAAAACTTGTACAACATGCATGATTAGTTGTACCTGTCATCACGTACTCCGGAGCAGCATAGCCGTAAGTTCCAACAACCCTAGTAGAGACATGAGTTTTATCTCCTTGTGGTCCTGCTTTTGCTAGCCCGAAATCCGAAAGCTTCGAGTTATATTCCTAATGAACAAAAAATAAAAAAGAAATATTCTTACAACATACCCATAAGCTAGTATACAATACCACCCGGAAGCATCATGATGTAAGATGTAGATCAGATACTCAAAATCCGTTAATTGTTTAGAATTGAAACAAAATGCAAACCTTTGACCACATAAATAAAAGTCCATTTAAAAAGACTAAAATTAAACAAATGCACTTACGGTGTCGAGTAAGATATTTGATGTCTTGAAATCTCTATAAATAATAGGTTCCGTTCCACCATGGAGAAAAGCTAGCCCTTTGGCGGCACCCGTCGCTATTTTGATCCGGTTAGACCACGGTAAGGGTATGGTTCCTTCAAGAAATTTAACCATGTTACCATTAATAAAGTTTATTTTTGACTTTTAGGAACAAACATATAAGTTTCATGACAATTAAAAACATTAATGTGCTACCGGAAAATAAAGAAATCTTGGTTCTTTTAATGTCGAAGAAACTTACTTCTAAAAAGATGGTTTTCAAGGCTTCCACGTGTCATGAATTCGTAAACAAGTAGCCGTTGATCGTCTTCAATGCAATATCCAATGAGCTTAACAAGGTTTGGATGATGAAGTTGTCCAAGAAAATCCACCTCTGCCTGCACAAACAACAAAACGATGCATTAGTTGTGTTGCATGGTACAACCCATCAATGCATGTTTAAGTTGTACTCATGATCCATGCATCAGTGAATTGAGCAATAGAACCCAAACATCCAAGAAAGGTGACATGTGGTACTATTCGTATGTCTCTATCTCTAACCAAATGTTTTGTACTTTAAAATGTACAACCCATATGAATCCCACGCATTAATGTGTTGTACATTAAAAACATTGATATTTTTTCATTGGGAAAATGACCTAAGAGACCATTGAAGTTTCAAATTCGTTCCAAAAAAACCATTCAAGTATTACATGTTTAAAAAACACCATCAAACTAAAACATATGTTCAAAAAACACTAACCAAGTACATGTTTTGTTCAAAAAACACCATCTCTATGGTTTGGGGTAACTTACATATTTAGTCTCTAACTTTTTTTTTTTAACTCGGACGATCCCTTTAGTTTAAATTTGCTTCGACTTTGGACCCTGATCGAGTTAAAAAACTAATATACCCTTATTACTTTCATTTAACATTATTTATATTATTTATTAATTGTTTATACAATTTATGTTATTATTTATTATAAATATATCAATTGTATAAATAATTAACAAGTAATAAAAATGAATGTTAAATGAAACTAAAAAGGGTATATTAGTCTTTTAACTCGATCATGGTCCGAAGGAAAAATAAATATAAACGTTACGGACTGTCCAAGTTAAGAAAAAAAAGTTAGGGGCTAAACATGTAAGTTACCCCAAACCATAAAGATGGTGTTTTTTGAACAGAATATGTACTTCGTTGGTATTTTTTGAACATATGTCTTAGTTTGATGGTGTTTTTTGAACATGTAATACTTGAATGGTGTTTTTTGAACAAATTTAAAACTTCAATGGTCTTCTAAGTCATTATCCCTTTTTCATTTTCCAATGTCCAGGGTACCACCAGAGAGACATTGTGTACTTATAGAAATGTCTTGTACGTATAACCTCAATGCATTTATAAGTTGTACCAAGCAAAAGCCATGCATTAATAGGTTGTACCAAAGTTCTACCACCAATGCAAAGAAAAGCAACAACCTCATCTATGTAGTATGTACCACTAGCTTTGTCCTAGAAGAGTAAACCTATTGACCAATCCAAAGTCATTTATACATCTTGCATTAAAACTTGTATATTTCCCAAAGTTTGTTGATTCTAGGTTTTAAATTGCTGATATCATGCATTAATGAGTTGTATTATATAAAATTAAACAATATAGTGATATACTAACCACCCATTCTCTATGACCTTGAAGACCATCCGGTTTCAAACTCTTTACCGCGACCGTTATACCCGACCCGGGTTTAGCTGGGGCGGTTCCATTTTCCTCAATCCATCCTTTAAAAACAAACCCGAATCCACCTTCACCTAGTATGCTATCCGGTCTGAAATTTCCAGTTGCTGACTTCAATTCATGAAAACTGAATTGAAGAAGCTGACACGGCTTTTTATCTGATTGAGACAAGTCTGACTGAGGCACGTCTAGGTTCAAATCCGAAGAGTTTTGAGGTTCGTTAGGAGCACACATCTCCCTGTTGCTAGCATTTAAGTATCGGGTTTCTGTTGCTGAAACATCATACCATACAATATTTTGTCATGTTTAAACATTTAAACTTTTAAAGTAAACAATGCTAATGCTATAAATAAAGTTACTAAACAATATTTTGTCATTTGGGTGACCAATTGTTTAAAATCAACAAATGAGTAAAACATTATTTTTCAATTTAAAAAATAATATAAATATTATTTTCCATAGCGATATGTTTTTCACCCGATAAACGGGACCCGTTAAAAACTATTTTTTCCTTGCCGATAAAATCCATAAATCAAATTATTCTATTATTAAAACATTAGGTGTGAGACTCATATATTACATAGGTTTATTTAAAAGAAAATTTAAATATAAAATTTGAAATATTTGAGAAGTTTAAATTTATAAGAAAAATAAGAAAAATATTGAATCATAAAAATTAAAATATTTTTTTTCTCTTTTAAATTTAAACAAATGATTTAGATAAATAAATAAAGGAAATTAATGAAACTTTAATTTAATAATTTTGAAATTAGAAAAGAAAATTTATTAATGAAATTGATATACATTTATTATTATATTCAAATAATATATAAAATTTAATAAAATAGAAAAATCATAAAATAACATGTGAAATAAAAATTAATTTAAAACAACCATAAAATTAAATGGGTAAAATGAATAAAAATATGAGATGGCAAAAAGATCTTTATTTATTAGAGTAGAAATGAAAACGTTTATGAATCATAAAAATTAAGAGGAATTTCAGTTAAACATTTCTATATAAATGTTTTTAAAACATTTCGACCTTTTTAGTTTGCCATATTCTAAATTAAAATTAATTATTTTGTTCGTTGTCTTGAATCAAACAACAACAAGCGATGCCACTGAATTGAATCGCCATACATTAAAATGTAGATCCTCTGATGGGTATTTTAGTCATTTACTTTTACTAAACTACAAAATCAACAGTTTCTCGGATAAGAGTTACAAACAAACGAGACAGAGCAAAGACAAACAAATATATATATATATCACAAAACAAGATTATATTCACAATAAAATACAAAAAATGGAGAAAAAATTTCAAATAAAAAGAATGATATAATACCTGCATCATAAACAAGACTGGTTCTTGGGAAAGAAGTCGCAGAGTTTCTTCTTGTTTCAACAGAGGGCTTACAAGAACCAGAGCTAACACTACGCCTTAAAACAGACCAACAACCACACTTTTTCTCCATATCTACTAAATTTGCTCTTTTTAATATTTTTTCATGTGGGTGTTCATGATTCAAGAAATCTTCAAATCATATGAACAAAAAGAAGGATTTTTTTTTTCAACTTGGTGTTTATAATTCAAGAAATCTTGAGATCATATGAACAAAAACAAGAAGATTTTCAAGTGGGTGTTTTAGTGGGTACCATTCAAGAAATCTTGAAATGATATAACAAAAAGAGAGATTTTTCTGTCACTAAATTGGTGTTTTTTCGTGTTTCTTCATGTGGGTGTTTTTCATTCAAGAAATCTTGAATGAAATTAACAAAATGGGGATGAGGAGGAATTCTTTTTTAACCTACTATGAGAGAGAGAGAGAGAGAGAGAGAGAGAGAGAGAGAGAGAGAGAGAGAGAGAGAGAGAGAGAGAGAGAGAGAGAGAGAGAGAGAGAGAGAGAGAGAGAGAGAGAGAGAGAGAGAGAGAGAGAGAGAGAGAGAGAGAGAGAGAGAGAGAGAGAGAGAGAGAGAGAGAGAGAGAGAGAGAGAGAGAGAGAGAGAGAGAGAGAGAGAGAGAGAGAGATTCTTTGTTTGTTGGTAGTGTTGGTTGAGTAAAAGATTGTTATAGAGAAGCATCAATCATGACCATCATCACCACCATCAACATTGTGTACAAAAACAACTTTTTTGCCCACCACCTTTTTCTGTGGGGATGCTTTACTAATTACCAAAAGTGGAGGCTGTGAATTGGGACAATTTTTGGGGTGATTTTAAAGGAATCCTAATTACCCTTTTTTTAAATTCTTCATCATTGTGAAAATATTTGTATTAATGCCAAAGAAAACAAAAATATACCCAAAATCGATGCATAAGTCATCAACATAGATAAAAGTTGATCCCGGTATAAAGGATATATTGGTAATTTCAGTTTTTTATTTTCATTATTTCTGTAAAAAATTATTCTTTTAGTAACTTTTAAACTAATTTTATTATTTTAAGAATAATTATCATATAATATGTAAATTATATACATAACGATGGTTGATATGGTACTTATTCTTATAGCAATAGAATTAGTTTAAAAGTTATTAAAATAATAACTTTTTACAGAAATAATAATGACATCAGCATAGATACCATAAAAAGAAAGTTGATCAGAATATAAATGGTATATTGGTCATTTATTCCACTTCTCATTGTTTTGATAAAAGATTATTCGTCTAGTTAAACTGATTATATCGCTCTAAGAATAAAGTAGCATATAATATGTAAATTATATACATAAAAGATGGTTAATAATAATTTGTTTGCTATTGTCATAATTTAAAAGGGTTATATTTGTAAATTTATGTCCCCTCTCAATAGTATTTACTAAAAGTGGGCTATGAAATGGGATAGGTTTTGGTTGATTCTGGGGAAGACTAATTTACCCTTGTCATGCTGCTCATCATTGTCACAAATGTATGTATCAATAAAGGCTTAAAGGGTACATTTTTAAATTCCTTTCCCTCTCTAAATTACTAAATTGGGTGTATGAAAGTGGGTAATAATATAAGAAGACTAATTACCATTGTCAAAATTAAATAGGAATGTTTGTATCCATAAAGGGTAAATTTGAAACAAAAGATGCAATTAATTTATCTTAAAATTCATATTCTTTCAACCTGAATTTCACAAAAAAAAAAAAAAAAATTCAAGAATCCGATTTATTCGTATTTTTTTAATAGGAGATGATTCTTCCATAAGAATATTGTTAAAAAAAAAACAATCTACGAAAATACTGGATTCTTTTTAAATGTTCATTATTTTTATAAAGCTTAATTTCTAAACTCTTAATTATTATCAGTTTCTTTTGTTTGAATTTTAATTTTCAATTGTTACACGTTACTTTAGTTTTAGTTTAGTTTAGTTTTCAATTGCCACACGTTAGTCTAAATTTGAATTCAGTTGCTTTTCTTTATATTTTACTTGAAATTCAATCCTGCATTAAACAAATATAAAATATTATAAAGAAGATATTTGATAAAAAAATATATTACTTCAATAAAGAATTTTAACGAACAAATTTGGTGATTATTCATTATTAGCTGCTAGATGCTCTTCTTGAAAATAACATCATAAAGTTTAAAGCTTTTTTATTCCAAAAAAAAGGCACGTAACGAAATGTTATTAAAATCCTAATTATATGTTATATTATTAAATTTATTCTTAAAATTTATTCTTCAAAAGATGATGTCAAGATGTAGATTTTGTTAAAATAATCAATATCTATATATATAAATGTTCTATACTTTTAGATATTTTATTAACTATTTGTAAAGGATACTATAAACGTTTTAAATGAAACGTTGAAGGGAAAATGTGAAAGGGTGCTCAACTTTGTGATTGAGACTTGAGAGGATAAGCAAAAAACAAGTTGGACAAATATTACTTTTGGTATAAGAATATAATTTGTGTGGTCAAAACCAATACGAAAATGGTCTAAGAGAATATTGTGCCCAATCCAAACATATAAATGTGATGTGAATTTGGAATTATTTGTGTGTGTATTGTGAATTCAATGTGCGTTCATAATTTAAAGGTAAATGATGATGGATAATTGTTTGAAGTATATCAATATTACCGGTTATAACTTTGGTATACGGTTACTACTTATGTGGCAGATGGATGCTGCATTTTATACTCTGTTTACATGTTGTAATAGGTTCTTATATATATTTTTTTTTCAAAATAATTCAAATAAAAAAGTATCATGACTAGCAAGTAACTAAAACGTAGGCAGTAATAAAACAAGGTGAAAATTTTACAAAACGAGAAACAGACAACAACCCCAATTCGTCCAACTAATATTCTTCATTTTATCCCTATGCTTAAGTCAAATGAAAGATAAAAAGATTACATTATCATCAATCAAAGTGGAGGAAGAAATTAAATTATTAAACACTTTGTTTCTCATGTTCCAATCACACCATAGCATACAATAGCATATCGAAATGAAAATATTTCTCTTTTTATGATAGTTTTCCCAGTTGGCAGCGAAGTCGAAAAATTCCGTTACATCAGAGAATCGTTGCAAATGTAGCCCGCACCATTTGAAAATCTATTCTCTCGTGACTGTTGCAAAGTTGCAACCCATTTAGAACATGGTCAATAGGTTCACTTTAACTCTGACAACTTGCACATTTAGATTGAATTTTGATACATTTTATACTAGCATTTCAGCAACTAGAATTCTACCCAACGATTTATTGACTCATTGATGACCACTAGAATTCTACCCTCCATCATCAGGGCTAGAACTTTCGACCAAAAGACCCAATGAATTTTAGAGGTCCTTTCATACCCTCCCCATAAAAATCTTCTTTTGAGTTTTTCCAAGTGGTTTATGATACCCATATGAGCACAAAACGACGACAAATAATAGGAAGTAAGGGTTCCTAATACAACTTAGATAAGGGTTAGGCGTCCGCCAAAAGATAATGTCTTGAATGTCCAAACCGATAATTTGGATTCAAACTTTTCTATAATTGCTTTCTAGTGTTTTTTTTTTTTGGTTCATATTGACTGTCACTAGTTCCCCAAAAGTATTTAAATAGAAGGGTATCCATCATGCATCCAAGTAGACAAGCCCACCTTTTAATTTCCAACTTAATAGAGTAGACACCAAACTTATTATATAATTTTCCTAATCAGAAAAAACTATGAATAATAATTCTTTATCTTTAGTTTATTAATATTTTGTGCCAAATTTTAAACATCACTTAAGTTTGGCTTATTGGTTTTGTGTGATTGCTCCAACCTTGAGGTTAGGAGTCTGACACCTAGCTCCCCTGCTCCCTTTTTATTTATGCAAACGGGTATTGACCCGTCTCATCTAATTTTTTGTAGTAAACTACATGAATAATCATTGTAGTTTGACCTAATCAATATGTTTTGTCCTTATGTTTTGTTTTTCATTCATAGCACTTCCTTCTGCTTCTTTTTTATTTATTATCGTGTTGATATACCCTCACTTCATTCTTTTTAGTACATTATATGAATTGGCGTTTTTGGCTCAATTTTTGTATTTCATCCTGATTTTTTGTTTTTCATTATGTCCTTAGTTTTAAACTTCCACAGTATGTCCCTATCATATATGAAATAACTACATTGCTATTACTAATTTCTTTAAAAAAAAATTTGTTATTAAGAATTTTGTTTTGAAAGAAAAGTCCCACATCATACCCCCACCAACCTACCTAACCCTTCTCTTTATCCCACCATCCCCTTTCCTTCCCCCCTCATCGATTACCACCGACATCATTCTTTGCAATCACTGCTCCTCCTCCACCACTGGTTCAACCACCGATCAACCCCAAAACTCTAGGTTAAAAATATCTTCATTTTGAAACATTCCACAATCTCCACGACCATCAATCACTAACCATTATTCTTACCACAACAATCACTTCTCTTCATACATTAACCTTCATTTCAATCATCATAAACCACATGAACATCAAACCATATTAACAACTCTAGGAAATAGTCAAACCCAAAAAAAACACAATTAAACCCATAAAACAACTCTAATCAATCCCCAAAAAAAAGTAAAATCTAGAAAAACAACTCTTAAAAACACTCATCTTAGCTCATTTAAACTCAGAAACCATTAATTAAAAACCACTAAAACAACTCCATAAATCAAACCTTTTTCATGTTTTTTGTTCTTTGGAAATAGGCAAGGCGACATCGATTTTCTTCTACTGTGTCGATAGGACGGTGGATCAAAACCAAAGAAGTTGAAGGTGTTGGGTTTTCTATGTATGTTTACAATACATTAAGGAAATAGAAGCATTTAAAGGGAATCCTAAGTGCACATGTTGTTGTTTTTTTTGCTATTATGGATATAAAGATTATTGAAAACGGAGTTCATATGAGAAAGTTATGGTCGTTTGAAGTTGAGATGTAAGTACTTTTCTATTTCAAGAAAGGTCAACGGTCAAGCTCTTAGATCATCACAACATAGTGGTATGCTCACCACGACATGGTATAAGGTGAGTCACTGAGACACGTGTCAACCGGAGAGTGACATATTTATAATCTGAGGCGTGTCATATCGTAGCTATATGTGCGTTGCGATGTGGTGATCAAATAGACTCTATTATTACCATGTGTGGTGGACTATTGCCACGTATAGCTAAAGGGGAAGATCAACATTGATGAATATGAATATGGGGAAATCATTCATTAGCCTTTAGGAGTGGTGTCGAGGAAAAAAAATAAGAACGAGAGGATGATGAAGTTTTTGTTTCAAGTGTGCGACATAAAGAGGTATACGAATTCCCAATATACAAGCCTTCTTGTTCAAATCAATAACTGCAAAAGGAATGAATCATTTGACAAGGCTGAAATTCGAAAGACAATACTTTGGTATATGGAGATTCACGGTGTAATTCTTTAGACTATGAAGCTAATGACATGATTTCAACTATTCTCGCTAACGGGGGGTTTGTAGGGTGCGAAATGTTTAGTGCGAAGTCGAAATTAGTTTAAGTCTTTTTGGGTGCGAAGTTGTGTGCTTCGAAGTGTATGTATTTTGCAAGGCACCTTTTGATGTCGAAGTCCAATGTCTAGTCCTTTCATAGCTTTTGTAACACTCTATAAATAGAGTAAGTATAAGGGTAGAGAGAAAATTTTCACGTTTCGTTCTTGTATTCTCTCTATTGAACTCGTGTACTCTTTAGACGATTAATGAGCCAATCAGATATTATTTACGTATCATGTTCTTATTGCTTTTTGTGATTGATTTTGTATTCTAAACTTTCTTTAAACACTCTTCAAAATCACTCGGGTTAATCACTCAGATTATTCTAATTAATGATATATTGCTCGATTAAATTTCTTATATCACTAGGTCAGTCTCTCAGATCATTCACTCAAATTAATTACCCTAATCAATTACTATGATCAGTATCAATTATTCGGATCAATCTAAATTGTTCATATCAATATGAATCACTCATATCTATCTCTTCAATAAATATAAATCACTCAGTTGAATCACTTCAATTACTCAGATCAATCAACCATTCAAATTAATCGCTATGATCAATATTAATCACTCTATTCAATCTTAATTAATCACTTGTATCATTCATTCAAATTAACCTAATCAATTTCTCAAATTATTTATCAATTATTCTCTAAACCTTTTCCACTCTCAATTAGGATATTGTTTCTCTCGTAAGTTCACAATTTCTCAGATCAATTTCAATCACTTTGATATATAATGTTGTTGTAATGGCTAAGTATATGCATCATGATTGTACATAATGTCGGATTCAATAGACAGTCGAATATTTGATTCAACCATAAGCCCACAACCAAAAAAGGAACAAGAAATAACGTTAAACCAAGCATTCTCAGGCTATAAAACCTTAGTATGTTTATGATGGGTTTTGAGCAAAACAACATTCCTATGATGTTCATGCAAAGCCTAATGCTTGGATCTAGTTTTTCTATTTGTACATGAAACAATTGTCCAAGAATTACAAACCCTAATCTAGCATACAACAAAAATGAAAATAACATCTAATGAACAAGTTAGAAAATTACCTTGATTGTTGATTGAAGATCTTGAGCTTTTGAGAACCTTAACACCTTAAATGTTGTGCCTCTAATAGATCACAAACACCAAAGCAAGTTGGAGATTAATAGAGAGAGAGGGGAAGGCTGAAAATCGACTCTTGAATTCTTCTTAGGGTTGTGGTAGCCGAATTCTAGTGCCTAAGGGTCCTTTATATAGGTGAGCTACTAGGGTTTCAGTCAAAACCCTAATTGGATTGCTTAGGCCTTAAGCAATCCAAAGGAACCTTCCAGAATGAGGCCTTGGACGAATTCAAGGTGGGATTCCCTCCTTGATTTCATCCATCCAATTCCTAAGGGATCCTCAACCCAAAACCAATTATCTTATAATTGCAATTCCAGTCCCATAGGTTCATTTAATATATTTTGATCACAAAATTAATTTCTAAATTAATTCTTGACCAATATTAATTTACCAATATGATTTCTCCTTTAATATATTATTCATATAATATATTAATAAACCATAATAACCTCTTTCTCCATTAGTCATCCAGTCAAGTTGCTATGGTGAAGGCAACCCAAAAGGACCATGCTACAACCGGGTCAAGTACATACCAAATATAGTTATGGGCTTAGACACCTAAGCCAACAGTCTCCCACTTGGATAAGTTTAATAACTATAGATACAAGTACACCTTCAAAATCCGATTAGCAATTGTATCTCGCAAAAGCCGCTGTCGAACTCTGACACGTCCTTTAGATAAGGGATCGTATAGTCCTCTGTTCTCAAGATATCATGTGGACAATCACATGGAGCATAGTCATACTTATTGTCCAACAGTTTGTTTCTGAATCTCTAATTTGAATAATATAGAGCTCAATTGAACACATCAATCCAGTCCTGACCGGTCCTGGCATATAAGTCAAACCAAATCATCGAGGGGCCCAAGATATCACTTTTAAACTCGTAGGATAAAAGGAATAGATAAACTTCGACTTATATGCATTTACTATTAACTCATCAATTCATACACAACAATGCGTTTTATAACATTAATTTAATGATGCGTTTACGCATTATCAATGCACAACCAACTTACAAATAATAAACCATATATGTAGGTTTAAAGACTATATGATATTATCGTATCACAATCACTCGTGATTAATTCCATGAAGTGATTTAAGTGAGCACATAAATAATCCAATACTCAAATCATATTTCAAGAGCACTCATGAACGTTGCAACAAACTTTTGCTATGTCTAAACACTTAGACAATCTACACGCTAATTCATAACAGTCTTCTTTCATACCTACTTCCAAAGTAT
Organism: Lactuca sativa; assembly: GCF_002870075.4. Lineage (NCBI taxonomy): Eukaryota > Viridiplantae > Streptophyta > Magnoliopsida > Asterales > Asteraceae > Lactuca > Lactuca sativa. The sequence goes on from NC_056630.2 coordinate 91,700,673, forward strand.
GATCGACTGTGGATAGTTTAAATAATCTTATTATTTAGGAAGTCAAAACATGCAAAGTGAAACAATAGTAAATAATTGACATAAGACAGTAACATTACTAATAAATAATACTCCTTTATTTAATCATCAAAATGTCAATTACAATATATCTATTAAAAGTTTCTATGGCTATCTAATCACTAAAACTAATATCGTCCTTTAGCCCAATGCTCCTAGTTTCTATGGCAAACTAATATCTATTAAAAGTTTCTATGGCTATCTAATCACTAAAACTAATATCGTCCTTTAGCCCAATGCTCCTAGCGTGCTGCAAGTGCTTAACCTTACTCAGTCCCTTTGTAAGGGAATCTGCTAGGTTATCCTCTGACGATACCCTCTTCACTACGAGGAATCCCTCTTATACCCGATGTCTAATCAAATGATATTTCCTGTTGATATGTCTGGATCTGCCATGATCCCTCGATTCCTTGGTTAAGGCAACTGCACCTTCGTTATCGCAGAAAATTTCCATAGGCTCTTTTATGGCTGGCACAACTCCTTGGTCTCCGATGAAGTTCTTCAATCATATTGCCTCCTTTGACGCTTCGCTCGCTGCTATGTATTCTAATTCGCACGTTGAATCAGCTACGGTCTCCTGCTTGGAACATTTCCAAGTCACTGCTCCTCCATTCAAGGTAAAGACCCAACCCGACTGAGAGCGAAAGTTGTCTCGTTCGGTCTGAAAACTGGCATCACTATACCCTCGCACCCTTAAGTCATCACTCCCACCGAGGATAAGAAACCATTCCTTAGTCCTCCGAAGGTACTCAAGAATATTCTTGAAGGCGCTCCAATGTGCTCTACTAGGTTTCCCTTGATAACTGCTGACCATGCTCAAAGCGAAGGCCACACATGGGCGAGTACAAGTCATAGCATACATGATCGAGCCAATTGCAGAAGCATAAGGCACTCGATTCATCTCTGCTATCTCGGCTTCGGTACTCGGGCTTTGAGTCTTACTCAACTTGGTATTGCTTTGGATTGGTAACTCCCCTTTCTTGGAATTTTCTATACTAAAACATTTTAGTACCTTATCGAAGTAAGTACTTTGACTAAGTCCTATTAGTCTTTTACTCGTGTTTCTCACTATCCTTATCCCAAGACTATAAGCAGCTTCTCTGAGGTCTTTCATAGTGAAGCACTTCCCAAACCAGGACTTAACTTCCTGCAGGGTTGGGATGTCATTTCCTATGAGCAGTATGTCATCGACATACAAAACGAGAAAGCTAACTATCCTCCCACTGGCTTTGACATATACACAGGACTCATCCTCGCTTCACAAGAAACCAAACTCTTAGACTTTCTCATCGAAACAAAGATTCCATATGCGAGATGCTATTTTTAATCCATAGATGGATTTCTCAAGATTACCCACTCTATTCGGGTGTTTTGAATCGACAAAACCCTCTGGATGAATCATGTAAACATCTTCAGTCAACTTTCCATTACAGAAAGTGGTTTTGACATCCATCTGCCATATTTCATAATCATGAAACGCAACTATGGCTAGCATAACCATTATAGACTTTATCTTCGCTACTGGTGAGAAGGTCTCATTATAGTCAACTCAGGGATTTTGAGTAAAGCCCTTCGCAACCAATCGCGCCTTATAAGTGTGTACTTTCCCATCTATGTTGGTCTTTTTCTTGAAGATCCATTTACACCCGATCGTCTTATGTCACAACTAGAAATTTTATGCCTTGTAACTACAACACTTAAGTAAAATTATGAATCAAAAACTTAAGAACATGTATGATGCTTACTTTATGACAACAAAAATTCAATCAAATACACCATGCAAGCATTTCAAGTAGTCAATAGGCAATTGGAAACCCTAGAAGTTCTTGTTTAAGTCCACTTTTGGACTAGGACTTCCTTATTGGGCCCAATGGACCAATAAGCTTCCAATTTGACCATCTTGGGTTTAGAACTCTTAAATGGGCTCTAATTGGACCCATTTTCATTTAATTCAATATTTTGGGCCATATTGGGTCTAGAATGAAATAGAGTAATATTATGAACCATTTTGGACCATGATTAACCTAATCTAGCCTAATAAAGCATAAAAATCACATTTATATCTTTTTTGGGCCAAAAATCATTCAACCTAACTATAATATGGGCTTAGGAGCAAAAAGCCCAAAAATCTCCTCTTTCCCCTCTCCATTCTCGGCCCAAGCCCACAAAGAGGAAGGGTTGACTTTGTTGGGTGCCACCTCACTTTTGCACCAAGGATCTCCATGCAACACTCATACTTCCATGCAACTATCTTGTCAAACCTCTCTCTTCTCCTCTCTCTTTCTTCTCTCGTCCAAATCCAAGAACACACACACACACACACCCACATTTCATTCTTCATTCTCTCAAGAACACACCACAAATCCCTTCACTTTCCCTTCAAAAATTTCGAGCTTCAAGGGCTTTGCAAGGAGGATTCTTCACAAAAATCATCATCTAGGTAAGTTGATGCTTGAATCCACACTCTAGACTCCTTGTTCTATACAAAAATCTCGTCTTAACTCATAAGAAATCATGATCTTTCATCTTAGAATCACCTCAAATTCGAGATCTTCATCAAGGTGTTGCTAGGGCCGAAAATCACCTCACTTTCTTCCTTTTTCTTCTTCAAGTCGAAACCACAACTCAAGGTGAGCTTCATACCCCCTATTTTTTGGTTTTTATAAGTTTTGTGGGGGGGGGGGGAATACAAGCAAATTTGTAGATCTATGAGTATATGTATGCTTTGTATGATTTCTATGTTTATATATATGTTCTTATGTGATTGTGGTGTTGGATCTAGTCAAAAAGACCTTAAAACCGAGATCTACATTAAGTTGTATGAAATAAGTATAAATTATATTATTTCACACAAAACAATTCTAGAAAAATAACCAAGTTGGTTGATATGAACATCTTTGGGCTTAAAACCCATTTTTGGACTCAAAATGCTAAAAATATAAAACTAAATGGCCCAAAATGTCAAAATACAAATTATGAGGGATGAGATGAGTCAAAATAGTTTCAAAAATGTATTTCCTGGAAATTTACCCTTTTGAAGGATTAAAATGTGAATTTTTAAACATAATGGGCCAAAAATGAACTTTTCGGCCCAATAAAGCCCAAATTGCGAGATTTTCAAATTAGAGGGGCTGAAACTGCACTTTTCTGTAAAACAGGGGACTACTAGTGTACCAAGTCCATTTCAAGGGTTAAAAATGCTTTTTAAATTTAGAAGGGACCAAAGATGTAAAAATTTTCCATTTTGGGTCAAAATTGTAAAAATTGCGAGAATAGAGGTTTCAACCGAGAAAAACTCCATTTTGAGGGACTAAAACTGTTTTTCAAGTAAATTGGGGCTGAAAAATATCTTTTCAACAAGTTTTGATACTAAAGTGTCAAGAAAAATGGTTTAAGGACTAAAATGGAAATTCTTTTATATAAAGGGTTAAAAGCGTAAATTTATCCAAGAAGGAGCTTCAAAAAGAATAATTCTATAGTTTTAAACAATAAATCCTTTATGATAAAAATAGTAGCACCACGACTACCGGCGAAGTATAATACACCTTCAATACCAAAAATCATTACAAACGAATTGATTCGGTCTCGAATCAACAACGAACCAAAAATCAATACACGACGATACTTCAATACACACACGGAAATTCACCAGAAGTCAATACACACGTAAGAATTCACCAGACGTCGATACACCATCTTTGGGCCCGAAAATTTCAAATCGTGCTTGTTAGGCCTAGCTAGCCCAATGACATGATCTTTAGGCCCGAAGGAAACGCGCTTACATGTTATTGGGTCTTATACGACCTAATACAATGTAAAAGGACTTTCAATAACTTTTGTGTTGTTGGGCCCCAAGGGTCCTTTGGCACAGCTAGTAAAGTCGAGAAGTCAAATGCGAGTCGGACCAAGGGCCTTTCGCATTCACGGTAGCCTTGAACGACTCATGGAATTAAAGAGGGCTTCGCAGCCTCCTTTCTTCTTAGGTGGTGGGGCTATGGGAAGTCAGGGTGGTTGGATTAGGTGAGTAGTACAGACGACGCCTAAGGGTTCGTTTGTATAGTCGTAAGCTAGCCATTTTCATTAATGCGTGATTACAACAACTCACCACCCTTAATTAATCCAATGTCACCTGGAATTATCGAATACACACGTCGCAACGGTATAACCAAATATAAAACGCGTAATTTAAAGTATTAGGAAAACATCGGGTTTTCCTAGGGATTTCAACACTTACACCTACGTGATGCATACCAAGTATAACAATTTTTCACATTTATAGAAATAAACAAGCATACTTACGGATCTTCACACTTTTTCTTACTTACAATAATCTTTTCAGAAAATATCGGATTTTCTGGTGGTTTTTCAAAATAATACAAAACATTATGTTTCAAACATTACTTACGAACTCACCAACATTTCATATGTTGACGTTTTTCAAAATACTTGTATTCTCAGGTAACAGGTAAATCGAGGAAAAATGTACCCGGTGATGTCTTGTTGTTTGTTTAACTAGTATCGAACAATCTACTTTTTGGGAATGTAATGTTATGAAACAATGTACTAAATGTAAACGCTACCAGTTGTATTAATTCAATGCTTGGTGATGAATGATGTTATGTTTCATGTATATTCATTGTGATGGTATTCAATTGAGTCACAATAGCCCTCGGACGTTTCCGCCGTCTGGTTCGGGGGTGTGACATCTTACGACCTGGTACATTGTCAACCAAGTTCCAAACTTGATTGTCATACATGGACTGAATCTCGCTGTTCATAGCCTCTTTCCACTTTGCAGACTCCGGGCCTGCCATGGCTTCCTTGTAGCTATTAGGTTCATCCAAATTTACTAGTGTACTATCACTAATAAACTTATCACCCTCACTTGTTATATGAAAACCATACAACACGGGTGGAACACTAACTCTACTGGAACATCTAAGAGGTAAGGACTCGTCAATCGGTTCACCAGGAGTTTCCTCCTTGGGTTAAACACCAACGTTAGAGGTTCCTTTATCGCTTGATCCTTGAAGCTCTTCAAGATCAATTTGCCTCCCATTGTTCTCTTGGATTTTGAGTTCTCGCTCTCGGAAAAACCCTCTCCTCGCAACGAAGACAACATTGTCACTCTGTCTATAGAAGAGATATCCAAAGGATTTCTGCGGGTAGCCGATGAAAATACACCGCTCACTACGAGGTTCAAGCTTGTCGTGAGTCTCTCGTCTTACGAAAGCCTCGCAACCCCAAACCTTGATATGTGCTAATGAAGGAGCTTTCCATGTCCACATCTCGTGAGGTGTTTTGGCAACCTTATTAGTCGGGACTAGATTAGGATATGGGCGGCAGTCTCTAAGGCATACCCCCAAAATGGGATAGGTAACAAAGCTCGACTCATCATGGAACGAACTATATCTTACATGGTTTGATTGTGCCTCTCAGCCACACCATTTAACTGTGTTGTATTAGGTGGCGTCAATTGTGAAACAATTATGCATTCCTTGAGGTATTCATGGAATTCAAGACTAAGGTACTCACCACCTCGATCGGATTGGAGCATCTTAATTTTCCTGCCCAACTAATTCTCCATTTCCTTCTTAAACTCTTTGAATTTTTCAAAGTTTTCTGACTTGTGATTGATTAAGTATATATACTCATATCTGTTATAATCGTCGGTGAAAGTCAGATAGAAATGGCTCGCATCCCTTGTGGTGGATCTAAAGGGCCCACATACATCGGTATGGATGAGATCCAATATACCCTCACGCCTTTCACAAGTGCCAGTGAAGGGTGACTTGGTCATCTTTCCAAGAAAACAAGACTCGCACACGACATCGTCCCTAAGGTCGAATGACTCCAACACTTCATCCTTTTCGAGTTGGGCTATGCGTTTCTTGTTGACATGTCTAAGATGACAATGCCACAAGCATGCTTTGTCCAAACTATTGGAAGAATCGATATGCAATACATCATTTCTTAAGTTGTCTACAACCATCACAGTTTCATATATTCCATTACAAGTCAATGCTTCAAAATAGAAAGAACCATTAAAGAAAGCATTAATATAATCCTTTTCATTATCAAACAAAAATCTAAAACCTTTTTTATACAAACCATGAAAAGAAATAATGTTTCGTGTCATTTCTGACGAGTAACAACAATTATTAAAATCTAAACCTAACCCACTACTTAGCACTAAAGATTAAACTCCAATCTTGGTGATAGGCGACGTTTTCCTATTCCCCATGATCAAGTTTATCTTCCCATGCTCCACATCCCTACTTCTTCTTAGACCCTGCAAATCAGAACAAATGTGAAAACCACATCTTGTATCAAGGACCTAAGACATAGCATTTGATGAGTTTGTTGAATGAATAGTATAAATACCTGAAAAGGATGGCTTTATCTTCCCATCCTTGATATCTTGCAAGTACTTCGGGCAGCTTCGTTTCCAATTCCCTTTCTCGTCGCAGTAGTAGCACTCTGCATCCTTCGGGTTGGAGGAGGGTGCATCGGGACCAACTTTGGTTCCACTAGAAGAGGTATCATCATGGGAATCTCCCTTGTGGCTCTTAGAATGAGCCTTCCTCGTCTTACCCTTTCCTTGACCAATTGCCAAGACGGGGGCAGTAGTAGGAGTTGATTCAATGGATTTGTCTTTCAGACTACTCTCAGCAGTCCTTAGCAGGCCTTGAAGCTTGCTTAAAGTGACCTCCTCCTTGTTCATGTGATAGGTCATGCGGAACTGGTTGTAACAAGGAGGTAAGGAATGTAGAATGATATCTATGGCCAGCTCCTCATCGAAGTAAACACTTAACTTCAGCAAGCAGTCCACATTCCTCCACATTTTCTGCAGGTGGGCCGTGACGGACTCTCCGTCCTTCATTTTGGTAGTGATCATCACAACGATGATCTCTTAACTTTCCTGCCTCGTGCCTTGATGGTACCTATCCATCAAATCTTGATGCATCTTATAGGGGTAGTTGTCCTCGTAGGACTTTTGGAGTTCGGCGGTCATTGTCGTGAGCATGATGCAATGAACTTTCGTAGCATCTCACTCGTGAGCCTCGTAGGCAACTATTTCTTCGGGAGTAGCAGTGTTGACATTGACTTTTTTAGCTCCTTGTCGAGAACATACTCCTTGTCCTCATAACGGGTCACCATTCGGATATTGCGGATCCAGTCATTGAAGTTGGTCCCATCAAAAATCACCCTCCCACACAAGTTCATGAGTGAGAATGAGTCGGAAGAGGTTGAGCCTGAAGCGTTGTTGTTCAAAGTAGACATCTGAAATAAAAAAGAGACAAAGTTTGATTAGATAAGAATCCCCAATTGAACACCAAAATGAGAAATTAGGGATAGGATCCAACAACATTATTTACAGTTTAGAAGAGGGATGTTGTAATCCAAACTGCAAATAATTTGAAGGTAAGTGAATGACGATTCACTAGATTCCACCATGAAAAACGAAAAAGAGTTTTAAGTTTTAAATGTATTTAAACTCCTAGATCTTTTGAGATTCATTGAAATTTTCATTGGCATGTTTAAATCTCGATATGCCCTTCAAGTTTAAGACTGGGATATCAAGGATCACAAACAAGGTGTGAATAACCATGCAAATATACTTGGTACCCTCGATTTCATTTACCAACTAATCAATGTGCCGGTTAACCACACACACTCCATTGATCTATGATAAATATCGAGTCACCCTTTGCCACCATTTCTAGTCCATATTAGTGTGTCAGTTATCCACGCACGCTCCGCTAACGACTTGGCAGGGTGCAAAGTATAATTTCATGGAATAGCATCCTTTCACATTTTCCTAAAGTAACTAAGTTTGGGAATTTTTTATAAAAACATTTACTTACATTATTAATCATTGTACTTTTAATGAGTAATTAGTTTCCCTATCCTACCCGTTCGGCTAACGACCCTCTACCAATCAAGGAAGCGGTGGGTGAGAGTGAACACCCATTAAACTGTCATTTTATAGGCAACAACCTTATACCCCCCTTATAGATCGGCTTCGTGAATGAGGGCTACTAACGGTAAGACTAGCTTAATATATATATATATATATATATATATATATATATATATATATATATATATATATATATATATATATATATATATATATATATATATATATATATATTCTAGGGTTTGGAATTTAAATATTTCAAAATTAAAACTTTTAATTAAAATTTAAATCCCAAAACTTGAGGGAAAGTTTTGAAACTTTTCAAAACATCTTTAAGATCAAATTAGAAAATTATTAATTAATCATATTATTAATATTTATCATATGATTTGACCTAATCTTTTGCTTTACAAGATAATTGAAATAAAAAATACAAATAATTAAATTTATCTTAAAAAACAAGTAATTATCTTATTTTTGACAATTATCCATTAATTTGATTATGATATAAATTACCATAACAGAAAATCTAGTTTTTAAATATGAAAAACAATTTATGGTAATTATCTAAGCCAAAGTAGGGCAAAACATCCGAGTTTCAGCATATCACTGAACTCACATCATGACATGCATTGTGTCACGTCGTGAGTCGAGTCAGAAACCCAAAAAAATGAATTTTTTTTTCTTATTTCAGCCATGAACAATTAACAAAGCATCAAATACAATAGAAGAACATCTTAGGCTCTGACACCACTGAAGGGTTTTGAGCAAAACAACATTCCTGTGGTGTTCATGCAAACCCTAACGCTTGGATCTAGTTTTTGTAACATCCAGATTTTCAGGGTTATTATTATGTAGTTTAATCTTTTGATTAAAGGAGAGAATCGGCAAGTTGAGGATCCAACTCGCCGAGTCGAGACGGGTTTTCTCACGCGGGTTTAATGAGTGGACTCGGCGAGTCAGAGGAGGGACTCACCGAGTAGGTGCTGGGCAGAGAAACCCTAATTTCTCGGGTTTGGGACCTATTTAAAGGTCCTTATGGCCTTCATTTGCAGCCACTACACCCTGAGAAAACACGGACAGCATAGAGGAAGCTTGTAGTGCAAGAGGAGGGCTAATTCATCATCCTTTGGAGTGTCTTAGCAAAGGGAAGGAAGGATTTCGAGTTGGGCTGTCTTGTAGGACTCAAATCTCCTATCATTTCGTTCAGAGCTGCTGTGAGAGGTAAGGATTCATGTCTATCTTCGTTTGTTTAGTAGATTTCATGAATCTAGGGTTTCTTCATGATTTATTAAGCTTGAACCTAGAGTATGAGAGGTCCCATGGTGAAATGATTCCTAGATCTGGACCTTGAGAGGTCCAGAGAGTCCCTTCCATTCTGCTTTATGCCTTTCCCTTGGAGTTATGAGCTAGGGTTGTCATGATATGGAGGATTTCACCAAAATAAGCATAGAGAGCCTTGCATGTGTACCAAGATTCGACCTTTATGTGGTTATTGGTCATAGGGAAGTCAGATCTATGGATTAGAGGAGCGGATCTGACCTTGGAAGGTCAGATGAGTGTTGTCATGGGAGTGACTCACCGAGTTCATGAGCGGACTCGACGAGTCGAGTCGAGGTTGCCTCGCGATACATACCAGGTGTAACTCGTCGAGCAAGGGGGTTGGCTCGACGTGTCAAGCGATGCTAGGAGGAGGATTCCGTGGACACGTGTGGACTCGTCGAGTCGCCCTTGTGCACTCGACAAGTCGGGTCAAAGTTTGACCGTTGACTTTCGTTGACTTTAGGGTTTTGGTTAAGACTGACTTAAGAGAGTTCAGGGAAGGGTAGAATGGTCTTCTACCCAATCTTTAGAGCTGAGACAATGAGAGAGTATTGATCGGGGATGTTATTTGAATAATAGGAGGAGGCCAGGTCCGGACGTTGGGCACGAGAGTTCATACGACTTTGTTTGAGGTGAGTCTTCTCACTATACTTTACCTAAAGTGGTAACAGAGTCATGTGACAGTGTATCTTAGAGTTATGTGACAGAGTTATTGTATGCTATCTATGTGATTTATGGCACTACATTATTTCTATGTGATTTATGTTGTGTGTATATCAGAGTTAGGACCTTTGGGGTCCATAGAGTTAGGACCAGAGGGCCCCCAGAGAGTTGGGACTGGAGGGTCCCACTGAGACACACTGACCAAAAGGTCAACAGAGTTATAGACTTGAGTGTCTAATATGTGTTAGAGTGGTATTTTGGGGATCTCACTAAGGTTCGTGCTTACAGTGTTTTGTGTTATGTGTTTCAGGTTTTCTCAGGATCACGGGACGGCACTGGCTCGATTGTACACACCAGAAGAAGCGTTTGTTTTGAGGATCCTGGTTTATTAATCGATTGAAAAAAAGAGTCATGTATTGTAATTTAAACAAAAATGGGATTTTTATGAAAAGTGTTAAAGAGATAAGCGATTTTAAATGAAAATTTTGTTTTGAAAATTTCGGTGTTACAGTTTTTCTATTTGTACATGCAACAATTGTCCAAGACTTACAAACCCTAATCTAGCATACAAAAAAAAACAAAAATAACATCTAATGAACAAGTCAGAAAGTTACCTTGATTGTTGATTGAAGATCTTAAGCTTTTGAGAACCTTAGCACCTCAAATGTTGTGTCTTTAATAGATCACAAACACTGTTAGATGTCATTTTATGCATCTTTTAGGATACTTTTTCATTATCATTTAAGATCATATTTTGTACAATTTCATTTCATTTATTTAAATAATGTTCAGCTCAAGTAATTTGTTAGAATTCCCTTATTGCTCATGTTTTTATGTCAATTTCAGATAGTTTTAATGGAGTAGTGCTTTGGGAGCAGTTAGATGTGCGTTTGGAGCTTAAAAGGGAGCTTGGAACTTATGGAGTATTATGAGGAATGTTTGGAAGATCCTTTGGTCAAGAAAAATTCGATTGAATTGATCACACAAAGATAGAATGTGCAATCTAAAGTTAAAGGATGTTGCTGGCAGCTTTGACCCTCTGTCAGTATTTTGACCATATCTCGAGAACCGTAACTCTGATTGACGCGATTCAAAATGATCTGAAAAGTAGACGAAATTTCGAATGTATTAGGCATAGCATGCGATTGCAGGTTGCCTTTATTCGATCGTATGGGGTATTTTGCGATCGCAGGTTAGGTCGCAGCTTGGATTCGCGGTTTTTTAGTGCCAAAAATTCATCCGGAAGCAAAAAGTGAAAACCTGCGATCGCAAGTTGTGTACATGCGATCGCAGGTTGGCCCAAAAGCGCTAAAATGGTATCCTACTTCATTAAAAAGGCACGAGACGTGTTTACTTCAAAACCTGCGATCGCAGGTTGTGTACATGTGATCGCATGTGTGTCGTTTTTGCTGCTAAACGTATAAATAGACCCTGATAGCATCCTTGTAACCTAAGTTGGCGATTCCATAGGTACCAGACGACGAAAACTAAAAATTCCAACGGCTTTGGCTACTATAACCTTCCCAACCACGATTTTTTCTTTTTTATAGGCGTTTCGCCTCGAAATACGAAATTGTACTAGACTAGGTATTAAAAAAAAATAAAAAAAAATAGCAATGATAAAGAAATAGTGGATTCCATCGTTTCACGATTTTGGAGGCGTTTCTTCTCCGATTTCAACGATTTCTGATGATCTGAAGACTGTGGATCATCTCCTTCAATTAGATTAGTAAGATTAGCTATTAGATGTCTCTTTTCATCTGTTTTGATCATATTTTGGCCATGTCTGGCTAAAACCATAGTCTTCAGTTCTGCAATGACAAGTACTTTTCATGTGATTGATCATTAGATCTGATTTTTGATTTGTGTTTCTATCTAGATTCTTCAATTTTGTTCTTAATGAATGTTTGATTTTGATTCTTATTAGTCTGATCGCCTAGCTAGGGTTTTTATCATTCGTGTTAATCAGTCAATAGAATCCGTAATTGTTCTAATTAACTGGTAATAAGTAACAAGTAATAAATCGGTTTCGTGTTTGGGATTTGACTTTATTATAAAGTGTAAAAATCATATCTTTACGTTTTCTTAATTGTTCTAATTAATGCAACTTTTCCGATCTTAATTAAGAGCTTATTTGATTAGACAGTAAAAAGTTAGGGTTAATTGAAGAGCTTTTTTTGGTTAACTAATTTAGGTAAATGAGATTATACTAAAGCTTGTTAGTTTTTCACGGTACCAGCTTAGATAGAACGCAACTTAAATAATCAGATTTAGATTAGTTACATTATTAGGAAAGTCGCAGCAGAAGTGAAACCGTTTTTATTATTGATTATCATTTACTTTAATATCTGTAACACCCAAAGTTGGAAAGCCAAGAAAAAGAAAGAAAACCCCAATTTTAAGGGGAGACTCGGCGAGTCCAAGGAGGGACTCGGCGAGTCCAAGCGGGATCCGGGTTGAGGTGTAAGCGACCGACTCGGCGAGTCGGCCAAGGTGACTCGGCGAGTCAGGTCTGAGCAAGGAAAACCCTAAATCCGAGACTTGGAGCTTATTTAAACGTCTCATTCTCTCCCCTAGGGTTCCTTTATTGCCTCTCTAGCACATATCACTAAACCCTAGTCGCCATAATCGTTTTGGAGCAAGATCTACCCTTAGTGAAGCTTTTGGAGCTTGAGAGAGAAGTTAGTCTTTGTGGAGCAAGAAGGGGGCCTTGGATCCAGAGTTGGTGGATCATTTCTGAGCATTCAAAGGTAATAAATCGTTACCTTCCCTCTTTTGTTTAATAGATCAATCTTAGCTATGTGATTTGGGGATTTTATGCCATGCTTAAGAACTATTTCGAGTAAGAAGCCTAGATCTGAAGTTGCTACTTCAGATCTGAGTGTATCTTGGCCAGGAAAGTCATAAAGCATCTGTTATTGGGTTGATAGTGAAGCCTCTTTGTCTTAAACCCTAGTTTGGATTGTTTTAAGCCTAGATCTCTTGATCTACACGTAAAGTTTGCCACTTTACGTAGGGGATAGGCCTTAGAAGTATGGATCTATGAGTTGGAAGCCCTGTTTGGCTCGAAAATCCACTGCATGGATTGAGGACTGAATAGACTCGGCGAGTCCTTCGAGTGGACTCGGCGAGTAGCTTGAAGATGAGGAGGAACTCGACGAGTGGGATGAACAGCTCGTCGAGTCGGATGAAGTTAGGCATGAACTCGGCGAGTTGGAAGAACAACTCGACGAGTTGGTTGAAGATTGCCTTGGGCTCGGCGAGTCTATTCTTGGACTCGGCGAGTCAGGTCGCGAAATCCCAAACCCTTCGAGTTGAAACTCGAATCAGCGAGTCGGGTGGAGACTCAGCGAGTTGGACAGGTCAGGACTCAGGAATAGTTGACTCGGCGAGTCATGGACTGACTCGGCGAGTCGAGTCGCGAATAGAAGGACCCTGAGCATATGAACTCGGCGAGTTATTAGGTGGACTCGGCGAGTAGGGTTGACCTGGAAGGTTGACTTTGACCAGGATTTTGACCTTGGCTAGAGTTGACCTAGTTGACCTTTGGAGGTCAGTTGGACTAAGTGTTATTTTGGCATTGGTAGCTCGAGGAGCTAGTGGAGCAACAGTTCGGAGTCAGAGGTCAAGTAGTAGTCAAAGGATTAGCAGCATCAGTTCAACAGTCTCAGGTGAGTTTCCTTCCAGTAGGAACGGGTCTAAGGCCACAATGTCGGCCCGTTTAGTTAGTAGTAGTTTCCAGATTTGATCCGATGCAGTAGTTAGCATGTTTGATGCCTTCATGGCTCAGACAGGATTTATGTGTTATGTGATCCGGGCTACGGCCCGATGTGGTATATGTGTGTTCATGCTAGTGGATATGTTTATGCTATGTCCAGTCAGCTTCGGACTTCGGTCCGATGTAGGGGACGGGGGTCCCAGTCAGCTTCGGACTTCGGTCCGATGTAGGGGACGGAGGTCCCAGTTAGTCCGGACTTCGGTCCGATGCAGGGGACAAGGTCCCAGTTAGTCCGGACTTCGGTCCGATGCAGGGGGCAAGGCCCCAGTTAGCCCGGACTTCGGTCTGATGCAGTGGGCAAGGCCCAGTATGTGCTTTATATGTTATTGTGTGGTATGTGGTAGATTGGGGGAGCTCACTAAGCTTCGTGCTTACGGTTTTCAGTTTTGGTTTCAGGTACTCGGTTTTCAAAAGAGGAGCTCGGGAAGATTGCAGTGCACACACCATAGTCAGTTAGCCTGGGGATGTTTGACTCTGATAATGAGATTATGTTTTGAATTAATACTCTAAAAATTTTGTTATGACTTATGATTTAGTTTTGTAAATATGGTTTTAGTAATGTTTTAAAAGAAATTTTTAGTCGTGATTTTTGGGTCGTTACAAGTTGGTATCAGAGCCTTGGTTTGAGGGATTCGGACATACCATCGGGCGTGTCTGAACTCAAACTAAGGGATTGGTATAAAGGTTTTCAAAAGGAAAAGATAGTTTTGGAAAAAGGAGTTGAGAAAAGAAAAGAGTTTTAGAAAAAGCAAAAAGAATATTTAGAAAGTAAATAACTTGAAAGGAGAAAAAGGGTGTGGTGCATGCAATCAGCCGAGCTCAAGTAAGTACTCCCAAATTACCCATACAAGTTACGTTATGATTATCAGTATCAGTATCAGTTTCAGTTTCAGTTTCAGATTTAGTTTCAACTTCAGTTTCAGTTAAACAGCATGATAGAATAGGACTAAGGATCTAGGAGGATGCGTTATGTGGCTGCTTTATGTGTTTCAGCTCTATAAGAATTGCATGCTAGTATTGAGTAGACAGTAGTAGGATAGCCTGCGTAGGTTATGCCTGATAGTGTGAGCTTAGCATTGTATGCTAGTGCAGTTTCTTGTTATGAGAATAATTTTGCATGAGTGTGCTTCCTTTATCTGAATGTTGCTTGCTTTGTGCTTTGTGGGACTCTGAGTGATGGGAGTTAGCCATTAGGTGAATACGTCACATCACATGTGATCAGGGTTGAATAATCTCAGAGTGTTGGATTTGGCCCTACGGCGCAACTCTCGTCTGAGTCTAACCGTTGTAGGGACGAGACTTTTACTCGAAGGATTATCCGAGCCTCATTACATCTGATGGTATTCAGGTGGTGGCTAATTGGCATTACAAGGAGGCCTTCAGCAGCTGAGGACTGGTTTAGGTGGAGTCAGAAGTTCCCTAGGGCAAGCCTAGGATGAGAGTAGCAGAGATCAGTATTAGTAGAAGTGATTTGGTGGAGTTGAGGTAACTCTTGAGGAAAGTACGGATATATGTGGAAGGTAGTAGGGGCCCATACTACTAAAAGCAGAGGATCCGTACTCGATTCAAGAGGGGCCAAGACGAAACCAGGGAATGGTGGAGTGTATGTGAGATCCCTCAATAGTGGCGTGTATTGATCAGTTATTGTGTTATGTTTTCAGCATGGTGACGTTGCGCGAGGTATCAGTTGGCAGTTCAGGTGCTGGGGAGGGATCTGGCTCAGGCTCTAGAGCCGGGCAGCTTGATGATCCGACGAGGGATTTCATTTCCGCAGAGATTGTGCGCAGCATCATTGATCAGACTCCAGTGATTTTTGGTTCGGTTAGAGAGGCCATCGTGGAGCTTATGGACAGTCATCTTGAGGCCTTTAGGGCCGGGATAGTTTCAGGACAGTTTTGGGCTCGTCTAGAGCTCGGTTCTTATGGAGTTCGGGGATCCATCAGAGAGGGGGATTCCATTTCTGACTTCTGCCATCAGGGGTCAGGAGTGAGTGGGGCACCTTGTCTCCGGGAGAGACCCTTGCATGATTTGGTAGCTAATGAGGTTTCGCTAGTCATTCGCGAGGAGTTACCCAACATCATTGAGCGGGTCACTGGTCGATTGACCGTTAAGTTCCAGGGGCAACCAGCTGCTCTTCATACGGTTGATGGAGTAGTCGGGGTCACTCAAGAGCAGGAGATTGGTTTGGATGGGCAACTCGGAAAAAGGAAGCGGGCATGTGTTGCAGGGAGATTGGGAAGAAGTGTGGAGTCCTACTCAGCCGACTTGGGCACTGGAGGTCAGGAGGACCTAGAGGTGTGTGGTAAGTGTGGAGGAACTCATGGGTTTGCTTGTCACAAGTTCAGGTGTTTCAAGTGCGGGGAAAGGGGGCATGTGTATCGGGATTGTAAGCAGGATCAGAGATGTTTTCATTGTCACCAGTCGGGTCATTTCAAGTCTCGTTGTCCCGTCTTGGTGGTGGAGGGAGTTCAGGGTCAGGCGCCCATTGTTCCACAGAAAGTCAAGATCGAGCCGCACTAGATCGCAGGTATGTAGTTGAATTCTTCCCTTTTGTAGTAACTCTATGGTTATGGTATTGCATCGATGTTAGTAAGCATGTATCTGTGAGTATTATATTACCTACTTGTGACGGAGTTTTATGCCATCTGCATATCATGGGATTAGAATGGTGAATTGGAGTTCGTTCCCTCTAGATCAGGTTACTTCAGATGCGGTGACTGTAACATGTACGTGTAAGATTCAGTAGTGCCTTACTACTTGCGGAAGGCGTTAGTCGGGTAATGATCAGTTATATTCTCAGTAGTGATAATCCAGTGTTTTTAGTGGAGTAGCTAGCGGTCAGTAAGGAAGTGGGTTGGGGATGTGCACCCCAAACGCAGGTTCTCGGGATGTAGTCCCTAAAGCAAATACAGTTAAGGATCGAAGGGTGCTCAGTCAGAAAGCAAGAAGGGTGCGGATCTAATAAGAGTTAGTTGGAGCGCTGGCAAGGGTACACGTTGGCGGACAGCATATCGCCCTTTTAATGGAAGGAAGGCTGGGAATCCTTTCGACCAGTGAGCAGTAAGGAATTAGCCGAATCCAAGTGGGGGAGAACCCTCCGGGTATACAAGGATAAGAGCCACGTAGACCCAAAATGAGTGCGCGGCCTCTGAGAAGAAAAGATAGTAGCACAGTGATTGATGGATTGAGAAGTTCAGAATTGGGAGTTCGAGGACCTTCCCAACAGTTAGATCATGTAATCGAGAGGGTTAGAAGCTGGTTAGGAATCCAGGATTGGAGGACCACCTGTAGGGCTCAAGTGAGTCGGAATGAGGATCCTGAGAACGGTTAGCAATAGATGTTTCGTATTAGTAGACAGTGGCAGAGTCAGCATGAAGGATTGTGTAGATTCAGGAGTTGGGAGTTTGGAAACTTCCCAACAATAGCTTCTTGTATCCGGATCAATAGACGGTTGATTTGGGAACCAAGCCGAAGAGTTCCTCGACGAAGCGCTAAGTATATCAAGGATATAAGATGTCGAGGATGATGCAGTATTCAAAGACTGAGGGCTGGTTTTGAGAAATCAGGATGAGGAATCACTAGCGGGGCTAGGGATAGTTAGGATGTCCTCGAGATAGTAGTAGTAGTGTTGTAATTCTGCGGGGGTAGCCGTAGCATTCACTAGCAGTCAGATAGTAGTAGTAGTGTTGTAAGTCTGCGGGGGTCGCCGTAGCATTCACTAGCAGTCAGATAGTAGTAGTAGTGTTGTAAGTCTGCGGGGGTAGCCGTAGCATTCACTAGCAGTCAGGTAGTAGTAGTGGTGTTGTAAGTCTGCGGGGGTAGCCGTAGCATTCACTAGCAGCCAGATAGTATTAGAGAGTAGTAAGTCCGTGAGCGTAGCCGCAACCTTTATCAGATTGGTATGTAGCATGAGCGCATGTTGGACGCGGGAAAGCAGTAGTACCCACCAGTTCGGGTGCAGTAGTGAGGATATGGGAATCCACGGGTTAGATTTCGGATTTCCAAGTATTTCAGTTATGAGATCAGAGTAGTAGTGGACCGTTGGGGTTCGGGTATGTTAAGGGCTACCGTCAGTCTGGGAGCCATCATACTGTTAGTCGTGGAATTGATGATGTCAGGAGGTGACGTAAGGATCTGATCAGTGGATCGGGAGGTTGTTAAAGTTGCAGTGTCAGGATGACTGGTGGAAGCTAGTTCCAAAGGAAGATTTTGTTTAGAAGTTGTGGAAAGCAGCCATTCAGCCAGTTCAGTGATTCAGTCGATTCAATGGTTCAGTCAGTTCAGTGTTTCAGTCAGTTCAGTGTGTTTCAGCCAGTTCAGTGTTTCGGGTAGTTTAGTGTTCCAAGCAGTTCAGTATTGCAGGCAGCTCAGTGTTTCAGATAGTTCCGATATGAGTAGCAGAGTGGATAGAACAATTATAAATAGTCAAGGAATCATGCGAAGTCGCTGGGAGCGACTAGGAGATTGCGATGGAGTGTAGTGACCGGTGGGAGTCCGGTAACTCAGATATCGGCAGATTAGTTGGACCAGGGTGGTCTCAGTGCATCCGGTAGGCGGATGAGGGGTAACAGAATTCTCAGTCGGAGGAAGTAACATTGAGGAAATTAGGGAAAAGAGAAGAATTTAGTATGTACCAACAGTAGCGACCAGCACTGTGAGTGGCTGGAGTGATGGATAGAAGGGTGTTAGTTTTTCTAGACAAAGAGTTAGAGGTAGTTCGCAGGACAGTTGGCCATAGCAAACTTCGAGGACGAAGTTTAGTTTAAGTGGGGGAGAGTTGTAACACCCAAAGTTGGAAAGCCAAGAAAAGAAAGAAAACCCCAATTTTAAGGGGAGACTCGGCGAGTCCGAGCGGGATCCGGGTTGAGGTGTAAGCGACCGACTCGGCGAGTCGGCCAAGGTGACTCGGCGAGTCAGGTCTGAGCAAGGAAAACCCTAAATCCGAGACTTGGAGCTTATTTAAACGTCTCATTCTCTCCCCTAGGGTTCCTTTATTGCCTCTCTAGCACATATCACTAAACCCTAGTCGCCATAATCGTTTTGGAGCAAGATCTACCCTTAGTGAAGCTTTTGGAGCTTGAGAGAGAAGTTAGTCTTTGTGGAGCAAGAAGGGGGCCTTGGATCCAGAGTTGGTGGATCATTTCTGAGCATTCAAAGGTAATAAATCGTTACCTTCCCTCTTTTGTTTAATAGATCAATCTTAGCTATGTGATTTGGGGATTTTATGCCATGCTTAAGAACTATTTCGAGTAAGAAGCCTAGATCTGAAGTTGCTACTTCAGATCTGAGTGTATCTTGGCCAGGAAAGTCATAAAGCATCTGTTATTGGGTTGATAGTGAAGCCTCTTTGTCTTAAACCCTAGTTTGGATTGTTTTAAGCCTAGATCTCTTGATCTACACGTAAAGTTTGCCACTTTACGTAGGGGATAGGCCTTAGAAGTATGGATCTATGAGTTGGAAGCCCTGTTTGGCTCGAAAATCCACTGCATGGATTGAGGACTGAATAGACTCGGCGAGTCCTTCGAGTGGACTCGGCGAGTAGCTTGAAGATGAGGAGGAACTCGACGAGTGGGATGAACAGCTCGTCGAGTCGGATGAAGTTAGGCATGAACTCGGCGAGTTGGAAGAACAACTCGACGAGTTGGTTGAAGATTGCCTTGGGCTCGGCGAGTCTATTCTTGGACTCGGCGAGTCAGGTCGCGAAATCCCAAACCCTTCGAGTTGAAACTCGAATCAGCGAGTCGGGTGGAGACTCAGCGAGTTGGACAGGTCAGGACTCGGGAATAGTTGACTCGGCGAGTCATGGACTGACTCGGCGAGTCGAGTCGCGAATAGAAGGACCCTGAGCATATGAACTCGGCGAGTTATTAGGTGGACTCGGCGAGTAGGGTTGACCTGGAAGGTTGACTTTGACCAGGATTTTGACCTTGGCTAGAGTTGACCTAGTTGACCTTTGGAGGTCAGTTGGACTAAGTGTTATTTTGGCATTGGTAGCTCGAGGAGCTAGTGGAGCAGCAGTTCGGAGTCAGAGGTCAAGTAGCAGTCAAAGGATTAGCAGAATCAGTTCAGCAGTCTCAGGTGAGTTTCCTTCCAGTAGGAACGGGTCTAAGGCCACAATGCCGGCCCGTTTAGTTAGTAGTAGTTTCCAGATTTGATCTGATGCAGTAGTTAGCATGTTTATGCTATGTCTAGTTAGCTTCGGACTTCGGTCCGATGTAGGGGACGGGGGTACCAGTCAGCTTCAGACTTCGGTCTGATGTAGGGGACGAGGGTCCCAGTCAGCTTTGGACTTCGGTCCGATGTAGAGGACGGAGGTCCCAGTTAGTCCGGACTTCGGTCCGATGCAGGGGACAAGGTCTCAGTTAGTCCGGACTTCGGTCCGATGCAGGGGGCAAGGCCCCAGTTAGCCCGAACTTCGGTCCGATGCAGTGGGCAAGGCCCAGTATGTGCTTTATATGTTATTCTGTGGTATGTGGTAGATTGGGGGAGCTCACTAAGCTTCGTGCTTACGGTTTTCAGTTTTGGTTTCAGGTACTCGGTTTTCAAAAGAGGAGCTCGGGAAGATTGCAGTGCACACACCATAGTCAGTTAGCCTGGGGATGTTTGACTCTGATAATGAGATTATGTTTTGAATTAATACTCTAAAAATTATGTTATGACTTATGATTCAGTTTTGTAAATACGGTTTTAGTAATGTTTTAAAAGAAATTTTTAGTCGTGATTTTTGGGTCGTTACAATATCACTGCATTTTTAGTTTTTAGTTTTTAATTCGAATCCCCTTTTTATAATTTATGTTTTGAATAGATGTGCCTGATGCAAAAAGGGATTGACCATTAGGTTGTGTCCCTGAGGATTCGAACCTACTTCCCTGTGCTATATTTTTAGTTCAACCAGCAATGATAAATTACTTGTTTAATACGCGCGCGACAGCGTGTTAACAAAAACCAAAGCAAGTTGGAGAATAATAGAGAGAGAGAGAGAGAGAAAGAGAGGGGAAGGCTAAAAATCGACTCTTGAACTCTTCTTAGGGTTGTGGTAGCCGAATTCTAGTGCCTAAGGGTCCTTTATATAGGTGAGCTACTAGGGTTTCGATCAAAACCCTAATTGGATTGCTTAGGCCTTAAGCAGTCTAAAGGAACCTTCCAGAATAAGGCCTTGGAAGAATTCAAGGTGGGCTTCCCTCCTTGATTTCGTCCATCCCATTCCTAAGGGATCCTCAGCCCAAAACCAATTATCTTATAATTGCAATTCTAGTCCCATAGGTTCAATTAATATCTTTTGATCACAAAATTAATTTCTGAATTAATTATTGACCAATATTAATTAACCAATATGATTTCTCCTTTAGTATATGATTCATATAATATATTAATAAAGCATAATAACCTCTTTCTCCATTAATCATCTAGTCAAGTTGCTCTGGTGAAGGCAACCCAAAAGGACCATGCTACAACCGGGTCAAGTACATAACAAGTATAGTTATGGGCTTAGACACCTGATCCAACCGTTTAATCTACTCAAATGTTCATAATTCACTTAGATCGGTTACTCTTGGTTACTTGAAGTAATCACTCAAACTATTCAAATTTGTTATTTAGATTAATTACTCTGATCAATTTCTCAATTTAATTTAGTCAATTACTCAAGTTAATATTATTGGCTCAGATCAATCACTCGGATTTATCGGTTACTCAAATGAATTTCTCATATTAATTACTCTTTGTCAAAATCAATCATTCAGATTAATTACTTGAACCACATAGATAAATATCATGTACTTAGATTGATTACTCAAATCAATATCATTTACTCAAATTATTTATTCAAATCAATGGTAATAGATGTCATATCAGGATTAGGCCTCATCACCTCTCGGATACTTAATCACAAATACCGTCTACATGAGTAAAACTAATCACCTCCCATGGGTCAAAACATATAAGTATCAGTCCTCTACGTGAAATGATCTAATTGTCTCTCATAGATCAATCATGTAAGTCTATCAATCATCTATATGAATAATCATGCAAGTCTATGATCTCGACCAGAATTCTTACTTACCTAGATCTTTTAAATAATAAGATCCAATCACTCCACATGAATCTTCTGTGCATATCATGATCTTAATCAAAGGTTCTCATTATAGTTTCTGATGTTATCTTTAGTTAGGAGTTATATCCTTATTTTAATTCTTACTCTCGTATTTTATACATTCTTGGAATTTATTCTCATTATGTTACTCAATTTATATCTATATGGATTCTTTCGAATTTTTTTAATAAGCTCTGCATCGAAGTAAACTTCTCGTCACGCCGTAATATCCTTTTCGCACTCTTCATTACTACACCGTGGTATTATCTTCGCCACTTTGTGGTCCATCATCCTAAATAATCAAATAACAATCTACTTTTAGTCCGCATCGTGGAAGACTCTCGTTGTGTCGTGGCTACCTTAAGTACATTACCTTTATCTACACATCTTCATAATCACATCGTGGTTTGGTCCCTTCCACGTCATGGTAATCCAATCATGTCGTGATTTCATCCTTTACATGTCGTGTCATATACAACTCAGTTATAACATCCTACTTTATGGTCACATCGTGGTCACTCTTCCTTCACATTGTGCTTAGCAAAGTACATTGCTACTAATAGATCTAACTGCACTGTGTATCTCTAATCACTACACCACATATCTCCTATCTCTGCGTTATGTATTTCACTATGAATTTCGCAATAATGCTCCATAATCTTTTTCCAAAATTCTCCATGACATTATTTATAGGGAATAATATATATATATATATATATATATATATATATATATATATATATATATATATCGAAATTCCCAAAGTATCAAATAATCTATCTAACTCACAATTATCATATCAGTTTGATTATCATCTCTACTCTATGGTTTAAGATTAGTAATCTACTATAAGAACCTAAGTCACATAAACCACAACTCTGATACAAACTTGTAACACCTAGGATTTCATACCAATTACGCCCCAAAAATTTCATTTTTCATTTAAAGCTTTACAACAATTTTTGTGTACAAGAGCATTTTGGAATACAAGTAGTTATCAACATATTAATTCACTAATACACAACTATATTTTCATGCATACATTCATTCATATTTCAGGGCAAAATTTATATAAAATCTACAACTTAATACAATCCATTTACAGTTTAATACACAAAAATTCACAACTTAATACAATCCATTTTACAATAATTCAAAAATTCAAAGAAGATAAACTCAAACTCTACCATCACCACCAACTACAATACGACATCACCAGCCACAATTGTCACCATCCCAATCATCCTTCCTTCTAAATCAAATATGTATATAAAATCGTTAATTAACAGCTTAAATATTATATTTATAATTTAGTAAACTAATTAATTCACTTGTTATAAGTTTACTGCAAAATAATTATAAAACTAATATCTTCTTACATATTTATACAACACAAAAAATAAATATATTCACAAGAAAACTAAAAAAACATTCTCACGTAAATCATTTATATTTTAACATAAAATTCATTATAAATTCACAACTTAATACAGTCAATTAACAGTTTAAACAGAAAAAATCACAAATTAATGCAATTAATTCACATTTTTAAACACAAAAATAACAATGTAATACAAAAAATTCACAATTTAATACAGTTAATGCACAGTTAATTTAAACAAAAAATTCATAGATAATGCAGTTAATTTACAGTTTAAAGCATAAAAATCATAGCTTAATACATAAAATTCACAACTTATTACAATACATTCATAATTTAATACACAAAAGTATAAATACACATCTATATTATCAGCCTAAATATCTTAATACAATCAATTCACAGTTTAATACACAAATTCACAACTTAGTATAATAAATTTGATGTTTAATACATAAAAAAATATAGATTCATTACTATATTCTCAAATTAAAACTCATATTTCAAAACTTTACTTCACAATTTAATAAAGCAGTTTATGACACTCATTTAAAGTGTTCACAACTTAAAGACATTTTTCAAATTTTATATTTTTCATTCACACAAATCATCAAACACCTTGTATGCATCAAAAAAACCATTCACAATACTTATACAACTCAAACTATTCATAAATACAAAAAAAAAAAAAAAAACACAGTAGGATTTAGGTTATTCAAATATTAATACATAATTTTTATACACTTGTTCACAACTTAATGTACAACAAACACTATTTACAATTTCAAATTTTCATTCAGGCCAATCATCAAACATATTGTGTGCATCATGAAATGTTTCTTGATTTTGATTTTTACTAAGCCTTTTAACACATAATAGGTAGCAAAAATGGAGTAAGATGTAAAACACAATAAATAAACATGAAGATAATTGTACAGAGGTTAAAAAAACACTCATATAAGCTCATCATAATATACCTGATGTTAAGAAGATGATGAGTGACACATTGGTTGTAACAACACCACCAAATCTTAATGATCTTGCTTGTCCACTCGCAAGATCTCATATATCTGGTCTCGTCGGATTTTTTGCTCGTGTAACTGGCCTCGTCAATAGTTAATGACATTGTAATCGTCGTTGCTGGTGGCGATTAGTAGCAAAACTTATAGATTTGGAGGAGGAAGACACTGCTGGTGGTTCTATAGTGGTTGAATGGTGGTGGATCTCATAGATCTACAGCGGAAATCACACATCTAGATGGTGGCACCGGTGTCGGCTTGGATTCCACCGAAACTCCTTTGTCTGAACATTAGATTTTCTCGGAAATCCTTCCACGTCTTGAGATCCCATCAAAACTCCATCCACATCACGAGATCTAGCTGAAAAACTTATAGATCTAAAGGAGGAAATTGTAGATCTAGCGTCAAAAATCATAGATATGGAGGTGGATCTCGTAGATCGGTGGTGGAGACATTGTTACTGGTGGTGGTGGTGGTGAAGCCGTCGTCACTGGTGGTGGCGGTGGTGCAACAAGCGATGAGAGTGGTGGTGTTCATCAGATTGGTGGTTGAAGGATATAAATGAAGGTTTTTACTCTAAATGTTAAAAGGGAAGTTGAAGTTAATAAGTTTTAGATGCATCAGGTAATGGTTCTTATGGTTCTTATTCTTTTTTGGTTCTCATTTGAACCTTTACCTATATATATATATATATATATATATATATATATATATATATATATATATATATATATATATATATATATATATATATGTATCCCTATTCTAATAAAAGAATAGTTTTAATCTCCTTTTGACATGTGTCATCCTATTAGGTCTCTTAATTAATGCATATTTTATTCTTCTTTTGACATGTGTCACCCTATTAGGCATCCTAAATAATGCATGTCACTTGTCAACCTATTAATTCTCCATTTCAAATTTCAAATTTTAAATTTACCACTCTAAATAAATTAAATTAATAACATTAGAATAAAATTAAAATAAAACTAATATATTATAAGATGATATAATTTCACTTATTTATTTAAATTAACGATTATAATTATATATAACTAAAAAAATATCTCTTAATTAATAATATATTTAAAATAATTGATTAATAATTTTGAGTTCTCACTATAAAAGTTTAATTAATTTTGTAACCGTGGTTCCCACGGGTTATAAACTAGTATATATATATATATATATATATATATACAGAGAGAGAGAGAAAAAAAGAGAGAGAGAGAGAGAGAGGTTTAAATGTGGATGAACAAATATTGTGTGGATGTAGGGATTAATATGGGCCAAGTATTATTTAATTTTAATAAATAATTAATTAAATCATCTACCCTTTAATTTAGGCAAATTACTTTATTTAAAACCCTACATCTTCCATCGACACCCAAAAAATCGTATACCTCCTACATCCATTAACCTTCATCTCCATCGGCTGAGATTTATTGCAGATGTCGACCATGACCCAACTACAATCAACAAATTTGACAGGACCGAGGAAGAGAACGATAATCAAAACACCACCACCAGTAGCAAAGAATTCAAATGACTTCTATTTCTTAAGACGCCCAACGATTTGTTATATTTCTTATTCAAGTTAATCGATTTCTTCTACCTTATTTTCTGATTCGTTGGAAGTTTGATCTTTGAAAAATCAAGACTTATTCACTTGGAGTCAAAATTGATTTATGATTCTGATTGAGTATGTGAATTCGATTTTTTATGTTAAGTTGTGATTTGTGAATCTCACATGGCTTTGACTTCGTTGTTTTGAATGAACATTAGTACATACATTGTGGACTAAACATTACTACTGACAACTCTTTTTATTTGCAACTATACTAAAACAAGCCTACCAAGTGTTTGACAAAATGCCATCTCAATCAAACGACAGTGGCGTTAGTTAAATTGTTTTGATTTCCTCTGTTGCTCTCATAAATTCCAAATGAATGGAGTCCTTGATTCATTATTGTTTGTCTTCATTTGTTTTTTTTATTATAACTTATCAATTTTGCTTCATTATGTAAGTTCTTTAAATCTCACCTATTTTCTTATTTCTTTCTCTGTGACTTACTAATTGTTACTGTTTCAACTTTTAATATTTGATTTTTAAAATGATGTTGGAGCCAGGGTCGGCCATGAGGATTCAAATGTCCAGGACGAGCTGCAAAAAAAGACCCTTAAACCCTAACATGTGACGAATTAAATTATATAAACTGGAGTTTTTTTTAAAAAAAAAAAACAACGATAAGTTTTAGAAATCTGCTTTTCTCATATAGAAGTGTGAATCATAAGTTGTTTAGATCAACAGACTTATCTTCAAATCACATAAGGATATTTTGTCAAACACTTTGTAAATAAGAAGAAGGTACAACTTCTACTTAAAGTGAAAGGGCATAAGTTTCGTAAATCTACTTTCTCATGGGGCAAATGCTATAAAAGCCTTTAATTTAAAAAAAAATCGGTTTTACCTTTGGTGTTTCTTGGATTCATTAAATCATGAGATTTTCTTTAATGGGTTCATTTATTGCATTTATTAGGTTTTACCTATTTTCGGGTGTTACCCTCATCTGAAAAAAAAAATTCGACATCAAGCAGGGGCAAAATTTGTGACTGCATCAAAAAGCAACAAAATCACAAATTTATAAAAGAAAAACAAGATGGTTTGCTAATGCTAGGAAACAGTGATGACAAGATATTGTATCATTCAAGCATTTTGGGTACTCAGTACTTCATCACTTGGAAATAAAATGAATTACATTAGAACTTTGGATGTAATATTGGTTATGTCAAAACTTGAAGCATTTACCTATACATGAAGTGATCCAAGACAAACATTGTTGACCTAAAATTTGCAAGAATCCCAATTTACTTACTAATAAGGGAAACATCCAAAAATTACTCAACCCTAATCCAACAAATTAATCATCAGAATAACATAACAATTCACCACAAAATTAAAATTGATTCAACCAAAAACCATTAGAAATATGTTTCATAGCCTAAGAGAAAAGAATTGATCATAATAATCAAATCAATAAAGATCAGATTCATGAAAGGTTAAATTTGATACAACATCTAACAGTAAAGAAGATCAATTAAAGCATCTAGTTCTTGTACTTAGACCACACTGATAACGAAACTGCAGGAGATGCAAAATACTATGATATTGTTACCTGGGTTCTCGATCGAACCGAGAACAATGGTATCGGGAATCGGAATCACGACCCTCGCGACGAGATCAAGAGTTTGAAGCGCTGAAGTGTATAACATATAAAAAAATGGGCCCCTAAAATTTTTAGGCCTTTTTCCACGGCACATCTTGCCCCTGCCCTACACCGGCCATGGTTGGAGCATATTATTGTGAATTTGATTTCAATGCTTCTGAATTGGATTTTTTCTGCTAGATTTATAGAAAATGTGAAGATTTAGGCAGTGTCCTCAAAGCGTTTGATGATGTCAAAGAGAAATGTGTTATGGCAAAATCAATGTAATTTATTCTTCCAAATGTATTCTGAAATGAATGTATTCTTGTAGTCATATTTTCTGAAATGATTTCTTATATTTGTATGTGTTTTGTTTCAGGATCACTTAGAATGTTGCAAAGTTGTTTAAAACAACAATGGTGGATGCAAATTAAGAGACAATTTCATAACAATTGAGATTCACCACACCAAAATGTCAAAATATAACAACATGAAGGAAGAAAGAGAATGAAGATTATTTCATGAATGACATTGTATTCTTTTAGAATAAAGATTTTTTTAAGAACGACTCACTATAAAGCTTGTCTTCTAATAGAATATGACAAAAATTCAAAAAAAAAACATTGTATTTTTATAGAATGTGACAGTAAAATTTGTTTTTTGTTTATTTTTTGACCTTAGATTCTTCAATAATATTAATAATTGATGATTGTTCTTTAGGAAAGTTGTTATTCTTCAACTCATGGTTCAAAATTTTGTTATTATTCAAAATGTTCATTCAATCAGAATATGTATTATGTCAGAATATATATTGAATCAGAATATATATTCTATTAGAATATGTATTATAAACTCTTGGTCCACATTTATCCTTACATCCACACAATATATATATATATATATATATATATATATATATATATATATATATATATATATATATATATATATATAGGGAAAAGTTATATGGAAAACAAAAAAACCACAAAAATCATAAAACTACATAAAAAAATACTTAGAGATCACAAAACTTTTTTTGACTTTATATTCTTCATAATCGCAGGTTTTTTTATAAATTCATTGAAAAAAAAAATTAAAAAATCGATTTTTTTATTTTTATTATTTTATTATATTTTGGTTTTTTTTCAAAAACAAAATTCAGCGAAATTGTATAAAAAGGTGCGATTTTGAAGAATATAAAGTCAAAAAAAAGATTTGTGATCTCTAAGTATTTTTTTCATGCATTTTTATGATTTTTAGGGTTTTTTGGTTTCCATAGAACCTAAACCTAAACCTATATATATATATATATATATATATATATATATATATATATATATATATATATATATATATATATATATATATATATATAAAAGATTTGTGATCTCTAAGTATTTTTTTCATGCATTTTTATGATTTTTAGGGTTTTTTGGTTTCCATAGAACCTAAACCTAAACCTATATATATATATATATATATATATATATATATATATATATATATATATATATATATATATATATATATATATATATATATATATAGGTTTAGGTTCTATGGAAAACAAAAACCCTAAAAAAAACCCAAAAAAAATCATTTAAAATGCATAAAAAAAATACTTAGAGATCACAAATCTTTTTATCAAAAAATCGCAACTTTTTTGTCAAAATCGTAGAAAAAAATTTTGAATTTTTTTTTACAAAAAAAAAATGATTTTTTATTTTTTTCAGCGAAATTGTAAAAAATGCTACGATTTTTTGATAAAAAAATTCAAAAAAAAGTTTTGTGATGTCTTGGTATTTTTTTATGCATTTTTATGATTTTTAGGGTTTTTTTGTTTTCCAAATAACCCTTCCCATATATATATATATATATATATATATATATATATATATATATATATATATATATATATATATATATATATATATATATATATATTGCAAATTATTTTTTCATAAGTTTTAGTTATGTTTCTATATATTTTGTTTAATTTATACAGTTTACTTTATGATCAAGTGATAGGATTACATTTTATGAGAATAATTGAATTGTGTATTTAAGAATAAATTA
Organism: Lactuca sativa; assembly: GCF_002870075.4. NCBI lineage: Eukaryota > Viridiplantae > Streptophyta > Magnoliopsida > Asterales > Asteraceae > Lactuca > Lactuca sativa. The sequence goes on from NC_056630.2 coordinate 91,730,192, forward strand.
CAATTTTTTAATATCTACCACATTCTATCAGAATTTATATTTTTATTTTTTTTAGAATGTTATGAATTTAAAATACCTATGGAGAATGTATAATTTGATTCTATTTGTTTTTTTTAACAATTACATTATAAAATAATATTTTATTAATCTCATAGAATGTCCTTTATTATGTTTGCAGGTCAATGAGTATTATTTAAAAAATGAAGCTTTGTTTTTGAACTTGATTACATAATGCTGGTAACGAACAATGCATGAGGAGAATCTTATAAGAATTCAAGAATAGTTTTTAAATTTTTTTTAGATGTATTTTAGTTTCTAATGTATTAGAGTACCCACATCGCTTATTAGGGATGTTATTCGGGTCGGAACCGAATCGAACCGAACCCGAATAAACCGAATAAGGGTAATTGTATGAACCGAACCAAATAAGCAATACAGGTTCGGTTCGGTTCGGGTATTATTTGGTTTGGTTCGGTTTCGGCCCAAATAACCCAAATAACATGTACAAGATAATTAAGGAGTCGAATAACCCGAATAACCCAAATAACATTTACAATGTGATTATAAATATTGTATTTTGTATGACTTTTGTAGTTTATTAAAAACACGAATAACACAGATAACACGGATTAACTATTCTTGATATATAAAATGTAAAATCCAACCACCACAATCTTAAGATATAGTTATTAAGCAACACATTAAACACTAAATATCAAAACATCCAAAACACCTAAAAAACTATCTGTAAATATATAAGTTAAACATTAAACATTACGTGAGTATTTTGGGTAAAGATTGATAGATCACAAGACCAAATAAGCAATCGTGCAAGTGGAAAAAAAAATGTGACTTTTCATATTCGGTTCGGTCCATTTGGACCGAATAAGCCCTTATTCGGGTAAACCGGACCGAATAACCCGAAAACTGAATAAACCTTATATAGATACCTGAAAACGGAATCGAATTGCTTATTCGGATCTAATTCGGTTCGGTTCAAGTTTTCAAGTCAAATTCTCATGCTTATCCCTATCGCTTATTGCCTTATTGCAAAGGCCTTGCAAATGAAATTTAGATGCCACCTAAGGTTGTATCTTGCAACACTAGAAAGCCTTGCAATCGAGATAGTGGGCTCCGTCAATAACTTTATTTTCTATTATAATACATTTTTTTTTATGATATATGAACGTTATGATTATTTTATTATATTTGTATTATTAAAACGTAGTACATAAGTACTACATGTAAATAATTGTAATGTATTTATAAATATTATTAAAATCTAAAGATAATTACCAGTTATATATATATATATATATATATATATATATATATATATATATATATATATATATATATATATATATATATATATATATATATATATCCTTTCACAATTAACAAATATTAATAACTATTATTTATTTAAAATATATATGATCATAAACATATTTTGATAGAGTGCATAAAACTGACATCATTTTCCGTTTAATAATATATCGAGTTGCATTTCTTACAACTTTCTTTGTTGTTCTGACAATGTTGATTGATCAATTTCTAATAATTTCATCGCTAGTTTACTCTTTTGCCGTCCATCTTTTTTCATATCATGGTCTTTCAAAGTTGTTACGTATTATTTCATTATGTTCATTTTTTACATCTCAATATTAATTTGGGTTTACATCGTATCTTGTATACTTTCAATAGAGGTGCTTGACATTGGTGTTTGTTTCCATTTACCTTTAGAAGATTTTATGTTTAATTATAATAATTAAATTTTTGTTTATTATATATATATATATATATATATGTATATATATATATATATATATATATATATATATATATATATTTTTGTATCTCTATCTCTATCTCTATCTCTAATAAAAGACTCTCTAAGCTGTCACATGACTCATTTATAAGCTTGCTCTATGCCACGTGTCATCTTCTAATAAAACTATTTTCATGTTTCCCGCTCAAACTATTAATCTGCTGTTGTCACTAAATCCAATTTATATTATTAATTTGAATTTTGAATTTTAAATTTGGATAATAGTTGGAAACTGATAAGAGTTTCCAATTTGAAGCCGAGAAATCAGCTACTCATCATCGAGAATTATGAGCGCCAGCTTACCGTCTCCAACATCTTTAAAAAACTCATACAACCCTAAGTTCTTGCTTCACCATCTGGTTCTCAATTTTCACACATTCATTTATCTTGTAGGAAATCCCATCTGATTTTCATTCATATACACATATCTTCTCGATTTTATATGTTCTTCATACATCACAAAAAACTTACGACCATCACAGTTCGTCACTCACCTTTCGACGTGATAGAAATCCTAACTCTACAGCATGCCACCCTCTTCATCTTAGTTTCTATCAAGTACTACGCAACCAAAGAACACTGTAGACATCACCGATGCTGCTCTCTTTGAAAACACTAGTTCTCCAACCGCCGCCATCAGGCTTCGCCATGAAAAAAACCCTATAAGCCACGATGCAGGTATATTTCTTCTTCTTTGACTGAAATACTTGATTTAATTTTTGCATTAGAACCATCTTTTGTTGCTTTTGGTTTATTGAAGACAAAAAATTGAATTTATTAGTCATTGGGTTTGGTTATCGCAAGTAGAGTTTTAACAATCACTCCACAAGCAAAGGTAAACTACATCATTGGTTTTGAAATATGTTTCATTTCTTCATTATGTTGTTATGTATATATGTATATTTATGTATATACATATGTGTATATATTGTTTTGAGCACTAATTTGAATTTTTAATATGTTTCTATTGTGCAGAGTCTATATTGGTTGATAATCCCCTTTAGGTACAATCGTCTTGCTCTCACCAATTCAAGGTGAGATGGATTCTTCAAAAGATCCATATATGTAGGTTTTGTTGTTTTTTTTAATGTTTTGACAAACCTACACACACATAATCACTCATTAATAATGTCTTATGCTTATAAAGCTCTTTCATATATTTACTCTATTTTTGTGACCCTTATACATGATATGTTGTATCTATACAGAATCAAAAGGTAATATTTATTTTAGGTATAGCTTGGTGTTGAAATATTGACCCGTTTTAGCGTTCTTATGCTATGCCCTCTAAAGTAGTGTTTTATTAGTCTTTTTGTTCTTAAGTTAACTAAATCTCACATCAGCTTATATGCATGGTCCACGTAAGGATAAACACATAATCGTTGGTGATATGGAGATACTCGTGAGAGCAAAAAAGTAAATCATTACTACTGGTTTATTACCCTTTATCCCCACGGGGGTTGAAACCAATGGCAAGTGCTTTCTTCATACAATGTACAATTCAACGTTTTTTAGCAACAATAACATAGAACAAAGTAAAAAAAAAAAAAAAAAGATATGGTTAGTAATTTTGATTGATTTTATTATATCTTTACATGTTCTTGCATTGTTCAGTTCTTTTTTTTTCCTTTTCTTTTTCTTTACCATTAATGGAATTATATTATGTTTCTGTTTACAAAATCGAATGCTTATTTGTGTGTATATGTTGTTGTTTATGTGTAGGTGATTCTTAATTATAGCATCTTAGTTTCAAATTACAATGTTGCTACCATGACATTGTACATTGGAAAGTATGATTGCATTTTACTTTCATTTATTTATTATGGCATTGTACGATGTACACTTGGTTCAAAATGAACATATTTTGGTAAAAATATGGTTGTTTCTGCATCAAGTCAAAATTGTGCAAAATGTGCATTTTTTTAACATCGTACTTTCATTTATCCAAATGTTACATTTTCCTTTAAGCCTCATGTTGAAGGTCTCATCATAGCTATGTGTTAAAAAGAAATTTTTTAGGTATTATTATTCATCTTAATTATCACCATTTATCATTTTTTTCCTTTTATTTTTTAATTTTCTAACTTTAAAATTTCATGAAAAATTGGGAAACATTGCAAATCTTCTATTAATAATGAGTCGTGTAATCTACATGGATGATGGCAACTCGTTTGGTGATCATGGCATTTGTGAGGCTATGAGTCTCTCTTATGCATCATTCTGCATGGTAGTAAGCATTCACCATTAACTCAAATGTCTAAAATGCCCTTGGAAGGAAGCTATAATAATGGTCATAACTGATCATGTATATTTGATATATGCTCCTTTGTCTTTAACCTACCATAAATCAAACATATAAATGAACAAAAAAAAGATAATATTCAATTTATAGCAATGTACTTTGGTGCAAATGCCAAAAAGGCAATTTGCTTTGGTGAAAATGTTAAAATCATGTTCGTTTTCTTTATTTTTTTTACTGGAAAGGAGTAGGTATGTTCTCAATGATTAAAAAAAATGTGCAAATGCTCCTTTCCAAAAAGTGATTTTGTTTGGCTGAAGGCAAAACTGGATGTAATTTGGGTATTTTTAACATCATTACTTTGCAGGCAAGTTGTGTAGTTAAAAAGACCATTTTCCAGGCCTTTTTTCAAGTTTATAAAGATCAAAACAGGCATTTTTATAGCATACATTTTCGTGTAGATGACCGTTTTTGTAATTTTTGATAGGAAATCATCGAACATGTTAGGGTGTTTTTTTGCAGTTCACTTTGGTGAAAATGGGAAAAAATTAAAATGATTATTTTAGCCAACTTTTGACAGGAAGTATTCCAAATGGTTATTCTGTTTACAGCAATATATTTTCCTAAAATGGTAAAAAATGCTCATTTAAAAAAAATTAACCAAAAATCATCCAATTTGTTAAAGTGTTGATAGCAATGTATTTTGGTAGTAGTGTTGTCGAAACTAAGCTTGAGAAATATGATGATGGCCATTGTAAAACTTTTTTTGATAAAATAAACATATACATTTTTCGTAAAATAGTAATTGCAACACAAATGGGACAATAGAAAATAACCATTTATTCTAAAAGCCCTCTTCTTATTGTATAACCGTTTGAATAAAAAAAGCTTAATACAATAAGAATGGTAAACGTTTGTCTTTTTGTTTTTGATAAAAATTGTCAATAAATATAAAAATCAAAAATAAATAACACAAAGTACATCGGGTTGCTGCTGATGATCTAAAAATACAAATTATCGTTCGGATATTCAAACCATTATATTTTCGTTTATTTCAAATAATCGCTATATCATTATGAAATCACTGACAATATATATATATATATATATATATATATATATATATATATATATATATATATATATATATATATACATATTAATTATTAATTTTTTTTATAATCATTGCTCAATTATTAACTTATAATTTAATTGCAATTATTTTTAAACTTTTTCATCCGTGGTTTCCACGGGTTATAACCTAGTGTATATATATATATATATATATATATATATATATATATATATATATATATATATATATATATATATATATATTGGAGTATGATCAAATGAGAACACCTAAAAGATTGAGAACGCGAGAACACATCTGGCCCATTTAAATAATTAAATCTAAGGCTATTATCAACCGGGCAATTTATGTAAAATTCTAAAAGTTATAGGTATTAAAGTGTAACTTTAAATGGTGATAACGGTATTATAGTAATTGGACCTATACCACCGTTAGTTAATTCCTATAATTCCTCAATCACTCACCTATTTCCTTCCATTTCGCGTCTCTCTCTTCATCTCTCTGTAAACCTAGGTACGCCTCCACCGTCTCCATTTGTTCATCGTCATCATCTCATCCCTACGCCACCAATTTTGCACAACCCTACATCATTGATCCACCACCATCGCTAGCATCGGGTTTAACCATCAACCTCCATCATCATCTTCGATTCAAGATGAGAAACCCATCAATGTTCAAGATATCTTCATCTCTTAGCCTACCTCCACCGCACCTTCGATTTTCGTAGCCCTAATCGGACCTGCAAGTAGATTTCTAATCGGCCTCCTGTAATTCGATCTCAATCGGACCTCCAATCGATTCATGGAAAACCGAGAGGGAGGTGTGTACCTGGTTCAGATCGCAATTGGATATCCGTCTTCAAACACACAAGAAGATGAAATCATTCCACCTTTCTCTTTCGAACTAGCTATTGTTTCCATATTTGGGACTCAAATTCATCATTGTTGAAGACAGGTGAAATCCTTCCTTCTTTTGTTCGCTTATTTCATTTCAATTGTAGCATCAATTGTTGGTCGTTTGGTTTAGTGTGATGGCTGGAGTGGTTTAACCGATTAAACTTGCCTTTAGATGATTCTGGATGAATTTGGACATCCTGTACTTTTGAAAGACAATTAAATAAAGGTTGTATTAACCTTTTGTTCACTTATTTTATTGTCAAATAATCTAAAGTTCTTAAGTTATAATCTCACACCCACATTATTGTTTCCAAAACTCAGATTCATCATTTTCGAAGATGAAATCATTCCAACTTTCTCTTAAGATTGCAATCGGACATCCATCTTAAACGACACAGGAAAATGAAATCGTTCTTCCTTCAATCGGAATACATTTCAAGCTGCTCTGAGACTGAGGCTTCCTTTAATTTCAAAAGATGGTGAGGTTTATAAGAAAGAAAGAGAGAAATGTTTTTCTGAAGATGTGAAGGGATTGTTTGATGAATGGTTTCAAATTCAAATTTATAAAGGTTTTTACATGTTCTGTTAAATAAGGGTATTGTACTTATTTATGATAGAATGTGTATTTATTTATGAATAGCAATGTATTCATGTGTGAATTGTTATACATATTTATGAATTTTAGTGTATTCATGTGAATGCATGTATTTATTTATGATTAGAGGTATGCATTTTATGATAGAATGTCTATTAATTTATGAATAGCAATGTATTCATTTGTGAATAGAAGTGTATTAATGTATAAATTATTGTATTTATTTATGAATAGTAGTGTATTCATTTCAATTGATGAAAAAGGTATTGAATTATTTGTAATTTGATGTTTATTCATTTGTGATTGGAGTAGTATTTGGTTTTTTGAAGAAACATTTCCTTTGTGAATACAAGTGTATTTATTTGAATTGGATTTCTATTCATTTTTTTTGAAAAACAAAAACGTGAAATAGGAGAATCAAATGGTTTTTTTAAGATTTTATATAGATTTGACTAAAAACGTTTTTTATATTCCATTAATAAAAAAAAATAAAAAAAATGAATATCTCTTTGTTTTTTGGTAACCAATCCTAAATTTAAGGGAATTTGATTTAATTTTAATTTAATTAAAATATACATTTACTAATATGCCCTTATATATTGATTGGTCCAGAATTGTTCTCGTGTTCTCAACCTTTTAAGTGTTTTCATTTGATCATCTCCCTATATATATATATATATATATATATATATATATATATATATATATATATATATATATATATATATATATATATATATATATATATATAAAGTAATAGTTGTGGCAATGGGGATCGCTTTTCAAAGATAAGTGTTATTGCACTAATATGAGTAGTCATTGCAAAACTGATGTGTCACAATTGAAAGATTAATGAGATTGCACTGATGTGGATGACCTTAGATGCATGATGGAAACGAACCAAACAAAAGAATGACGCCGCATCAAAACACCAGTTTTGACACATCAACGCCATGTAAGCAAGTTAAGTATTTGTCTCATATGGTGCTAAATCACATTGCTGATATATTTGAATAAATATAATATTTAGTTACCCGCGGTTGACATTAAATGTCAACGAATTAAGTATTTGTTGTGTATGATTCGTCTTTTATGGATCCATATACACACAGACACACGTGTATCCTAATATGCACAAATGTAAAGGGTGATGATTTTTTGCTTGTGTTTGACTTGGAGAAAGTTCTTTCTGTTAACAATTGGCTTGTTTAAATGTTGACACTTTGATTCTCTACTGACAGTCAGTGGTTCAACCCTTTATCAACTTTACATATGTGCATCTTGTACCTGCAATTATACAAGTACGAAATATATACTCTTACTTAAGTTGGGTTGTTTTAAAAATGTCGTTTTTGGCAAGATTTGCACAAATCTTAGTGGCAATTGTCATCACAAAACTAACAACATTTTCTTTTTCTGCAATTAGCTATTTAAGTCTCATACAACTGACTAGTATTTAGATTGTCTTTAAAAGATTGAAAGTTGGAATCCCACAAAATGAGGTGGGTGTTAATGGTGAAAGGTCATTTCACTTGTAAAAAGGGGTGAACGGTCATTTCACTTGCATCTTGTGATGCTATGGGTCAAGAAAAGCATTTGGGTGTCATGAGGTGACAGATGCTATTCCTTCTCCAAAGTGCCATTTTTTTTTTTGCAAATTGGCTCTTGCTTTGTTTCAAAGGCTTGGGATCGTACTCTAACGCAAATAAAATAAAGTGGTATATTAGATGTAAAAATGATATAGTAAATTAAAATGTCTATTATTTTAAGTCTGTCTAATATCATACCAAATGAATTTCATGTTCTTTAGCAATGACAAAAACAAGAACATTGTTAGGATCAAGAGTCGATAAAAACACAATATCGATAAAGACACAACACATGAAAAGAGCAGGGCGGAACACAAGACCTAAAACTAAAAGGGCCGGAACGTTACCTATTTTTTTGTTAACAAGCCAAGAGGTGTTTTAATATTACGAAATCTTTTTATATATAAAAATTACGTTTAAAATAATTAAAAATTCAATATATTGAACAAACTCTAAGTACAATGTATTTAATTATCACCATAAAATAACAACAATTAACTTTAACATAAAATAATATAAGATACCAAAATATTTTACATAAATAAAGTAAATAACAGTTAGGCTAAAAGCATACAACACATATTTCGATAATTTATGATGTGGACAAGAAGATAATCCAGATGGTGGCAGCTGTGAAAAAGAGAACTAACCATAACGAGTAAAGTGAGGACTAAAGAAATGCAACCATTACGGTTAACAATAGATCGACGGGTAATAGAGACGGCGATGAGCGGAGAGCCAGCACAGTTCTCCGATGTCTGCTGTTTTTTCAATCTTCTCAATTTCTTATATTTTATGGTTTTATCAATTTGATTTCACGTTTTACACCGGTGTGGTAGTGGAATTTATATCTGGACTTTTCTATTATTATTTTTTTTTTTTGTATAATTTCAACTATTTCATGATGCACGTTCCTTTATTTTTTGAATTTGTGGAATTTCTACTGCTATATTCTAGGAATTGAACGAATCCATCGGATTCATTTGTCATTTTTTACCTCACAAATTTCTTGGGCTAAAATTACATCATTAATTTTTTTTTTAAAAGTACAATCTTTTTTTAGATGAAACAGAGTACTTTGTTGAACAAAAAGTAGTTGGTTTTGTGTAGTATTTAATTGATCGATTAAGCTAATTCTAGAAAAATTTTCTTCATAGTGATAACTTATGGTTACTAGGCTCAAAAGCAGGGGGGCCGCTCCTTAAGCCCTCCACCACTGGAAAAGATGAAAGGAAAAGATAAAGAACAAAATAATTTAACATGGTACATAAGAAGAGAGTGATAAACTAATAACTAGAGTGAGATTGTATCAATCATAATTGTCAACTACATGCTATATACACAGGGTTACAATCTTGTGTGTATATATATATATATATATATATATATATATATATATATATATATATATATATATATATATATATATATATATATATATATATATATATATATATATATATATATACACACTTGTACGTGAGGTAGGTCCATTGAAAAAATTGAAACCGAATAAACCGTCCATTTTTTTATTACATTCAAGCAATTGTCTAGGAAAGTAAGCTCTAGCAATTTTCATGCGACATCCTAAATGGGTATTTTCGTACTATTGCAATTTTTATTGTGTAGATCGTAATGTTCACATGCGAGTATAATAGGTGAAAAGTAAAGAATTAAATATATTTTAACGTCCCAAAAGTAACATCATAAAATTTTTCGTTTTTAAATTAATAAACCATTGAATCATATCATTGTCATAAAACCAAGGTAATCAAAGTTTTATCAATACATCATCATTATGAGAGTAAATCATAGAATGCGTAATCGAATGGTGGGTGCTCTGCAATCATCCCGAACTCTTCTCTTCTAAAACCAAAGTATCTGAAACATAAATTGAAAACGTAAACACAAAGCTTAGTGAAATTCCCCTAAATACCACATAACATACAATCGCAAAATACCACATAACATACATATGATTGTCATGGGCTAACCTCATTGTCTTTTCCCTGGAATGCCATAGGCTACCCCTATGGTCCAATAACCAAGTTTCATGGGCTACCTCCATGGTTTTTCCTTGAAATGTCATGGTTGCCCCCATGGTCTTCCATACAAATGTCATGGGTTACCCCCACGGTCTTCCAATCAAGTATCATAAACACAACTAGCATTCCACATAACAAGTAATGTGACGACATTGGTGCCTTTGACCCATGGATATGGTGGGATATGGTGAGAAGACTCATCTCGCAGTGTCGAATCTCACAGAAGAAATCACTCATTGTTGGTCCGACAAATCCTCGAGCTATCAATATCACAAAACATCCAATTAACAATTGGATTCCAATCCATACTTAGGGTAAAAAACCATTTTACCCCTTACCTAGTTTGGTGACTAAGGCCCAAACTTACAATTTAAAAGGCCCAAAAACCAATTAACCATCCAAGGCCCAAACATGGCCCAATTTTCCAAATTAGGCCCAAACCCTTACATGGGCCTTACCCCAAGGCCCAACAATATTCCTAAACCATAACATCTACATTCAGATGGCCCACAAAGCCCTAATCATCAAGGCCCAAAAGAATGGCCCAAATTGAAGCCCAAAGTATACGAAGACCAATGACTGAGTACGTAGGGCATACTCAGATGTACAAAAGCATATATATACATTAGGGCTTGTACGCGATGTGTACTGGCTTGTACACCCAACGTACTCCTCCCATTCAACCATCTTTCATAATTAGCCCTTAATCCCTTAAGACACTGTTCCAAAACGTAGATATAACTTCCTTAAGCTAGATTATCACGTAAAGTTATTAACTTTACGTTTATGCATGGCTAAATGAAGCCCTTAAAGCTCAAAAGGACTTAATAGGTGTCTTAATGCATGCATGTGACCAAAAATCCCATAAAGTTTGCACATTTATGCTTAAGGAGTCCATAATAAGCTCATATCTAAAATAATAAGTCCTTAAAACGTCCCAACTCCTCAAACCAACCCAAAAGGGGACCAAAAGCATAAAAACTAAGATATTGAGAGATCTAAGCATGGAGAAGACAAGGTTTGAACTTGATCCCTCAAAAAGCTTACAACAAGGGTGATGATTCTAGATCTATAACCTTCTCACCAAGTAAAGCACCTTCAATCTTCTTTACCTCCTTGACAAGGAGCAAAACAACCACCAAATTCTTCTTAAGGACTCAAATGCACAACAATAAAGGCTTAGAGTCGATTTCTAGGGTTTTGGAGGCTTAAAGACTGATAAAAAGGCCAACCCTAGGAACTTAAAGACCTTAAATAGGGTTCAACACCCCAATATAAAGTTTTCTTATCCACCGAGTACGTTAAGCGTAACCCTCGTACGCCCAACATACGAGGCTTCAGATTCGCGACCATTCTGCTGACTACGCTCAACGTACGCCAGTGTTCACCTCTCAAAATGGTTGTCGCACTAGTACGCCCTGTGTACTCCCCATGTACTCCCGGCGTACTAGGGTTTTCCTAAAACCCTAAATTCTTTCAAAGGCCATAACTTCTTCATTATAAATTCGGTTTCGATGATTCTTATATCCATGAAAAGGTAACGAGAAGCTCTATGTTTTTATCAACTCACACCTGCCTTAAAATTTCCCAAACAAAAAACCAATATCCATAAAAGTCTGAGTTGACACTTTACCAAAATATCCATTGGCTCCAAAACACAAACCAAACACCCGGATCATCTAAATTTACGTCACCCACATCCAAATGGGTCCAGATCTCATTTCCTCAAAGGTCCTAAGCCTAATAATACCCGATCTTTGGTCACCACCCCGAAATAGAAAACGATTCAGAACCGGACGTTCCATATATTTTCTTAAAAACTGCATAGGGAAAAAAAGTCTTGAAAACTAAAATTATTGTAACATATGTTATTCGGATTTAATCATAAATTGAACCAATTAAATCCAAAACCGATTAAACGAACCAATTAATCGAAAATCTTATTTAGTTCATATTCAGATAGTATTTTTGAAGTCAAAAAAACAATTAAATCGGAACGTAAAAACCAATAACCGATTAAACCAATTAAACCGGCCAAAAAATACCCCTACCACAAGGGTCCACAAAGGCATGATGTAACCAACCAAATTGCATCGCATACCTTAGTATCAAACACCCATTAATCTTATACATCGAACATTGTAGACCTTGTGATTGCAACACTACAGACTACACCGCAAACCTTGAAAGCATGTTGTTAATTCTCAGTATTAGCAAAGAGGTAAACGAATATCAAACTTTACATCTCAACAAAAATCTTATGAATTCTATCAAATATTTTGACTTTTTATTATGGTAATAAAAAATGTAAAACTTCCTTTAAAGTTTTCCCACACTAGTGTTTATAGTGCCGATTTTGATTAAATATTCCCATAGATAATTTCAACATCAAATTCTAAAGAAAAAAATTTACTATAAACATAACGTTAAGAAATATTGTAGAAGTTTTATTGGGCCAAGAATTTACAAGTGACTGATGGGCTTGTGAAGTATCTTTTCTTCAAACAGACGATTTATGCCGTAAATTTAACGATTGTAATAATCATTTTTTTAAAATCAAGATTAAAAGAAATGGACTCGGATTATCTGGGATTTGCTTATTTCAAAACAAATTATGTTACTTTCTAAGAGTTTTTATTAATTTATTTGGTGTAAAAATGGATATTTAGAAAAAGTGTTTGAATTAGCTAATTTGGTAAGAAAACAAAATATATTAATAAGTTATTTTTAGTGTTTAATTAAAATTTTATTTTATATGTAATAATAAAACAAATTATCAAAACCTCAATGCCTTATCAAAAAGTTTTATTTAAATCAGTAAGTGCTTATGAAATTTTTTTAGAGATTTTCTAACATGTGTCCTAAGAACACATATATAAAACATTAATTGAAATATTAATTATGAGGAATATTACCATAATTAAATATGATAAACATCTATACTAATAAATAAAGTCCATTTTCTGCCACATGTCATGTCCTCCTTGATTTGGACACATAACATTTTAATAGATTTTTAGAATTTATTTATTTCCACATGTAATTTTCTGATTTGTTCACATATCATAACTTATTTCGCTTATAATATTGAAAGAAATAAATGTTTCCTTGAAAAAGAATTGATATATTTATAATGTAATAAATGTCATAATTAATGAGAGCTCTAAAATTGATATTGATATTAAATTTAATGTTTAAATATTGATATTAAATTTTTATTTTTAATAAACCCGTGTATTACACGGGTCTTACACCTAGTTAATTATAAATAAAATTATTTATAATTAATGTATTTTATATTTAATTATGGTAATATTACATATAATTAATGTTTATCGATATAATTATGGTAATATTTCTTATAACTAATACTTTAATTGATGTTTCTTATATGTACCCTTATGGCACATATTAGAAAATCTCATCTTTCTATTCAAACACTACAACTCCTTATTAACACTATCAATTTAACTAACATGATGTAACACCTCAAATTTTAGACCAAACTTTTCATTTTTAAATTACCAAAATCAGAGTTTCAGAACTAAGTTATCAATTACATAATTATCCCAAAACAACCAATATCATAATTATCAGAGTTCATAAACATGTCCCGGTAGTAGATTCTCAAGCACGTGTGGACAATCAGACCTTCGCCTTCCCGCAGTCCTGTGAAGTACTTGCTATATATAAATCAATAACTGTAAGCACAAAGCTAAGTGAGTTCCCTAAGATACCACATACTTCACAGCATACATAAAACAACTATGGGTTATCAGCAACCCTGAGGACTATCAGCAATCCTGATGTTTTAACAGCACGCCCGGTTGGTTATCAACAACCCTGGTTGGCTGTCAGCAAACCCAGTCACTTATAAATAACATAACATAATCATAACAGCTAAACCCAATTGGTCATCATAAACACAACTATCCTACCATATAGGTAAGAATAAGTGAGGAGACTCACCTGATATTAACGACACAAAAAACCTAGCACCATAACTGCCAGATCTAGACTCTACTTAGTCAACAAAATAATTAACCCTAATTAATAATTAAGGTCCACAAAAACTCACTTGCGAATCCAAATCTCACGGCTAAACCTGTTGGGTCAAAAATATGGTTTATACTTTCCTTTTCTAGGCAATTGGGTTTTCGGTCATGTAATATGTGTTTGTAGTTATGTGTTCACATCCCAAGTGGGTATTTACGACCATGAACCTGTTCACGATCCATGTTCCATATAAATAGATGTAAGGGTGAGGAGTGCAAGTGGTGAGTCTGTACACGGCCAAGAGAGAGAAGAGCTTAAGTGTGTGTAATTCAAGGTGTGATAGAGAGAGAAAGTAGACAGAAGAAGAGAGTGTATGTGAATCTTGTAAGGAACTTCATTCTAATCATCAAATCATTCAAGATTCATCGTATTCTTCTTCTCCTTCTTCTTATTTAGATCTTGCATCATCCAATTGATTGGGATTCCTCACCATCAATTGGATCTAATTGATACGTCAAGCAGATTTGGGACTTATAGTTGGTATCAGAGCTTGAATTGTATCAATCATTTTGGCCAAATATGGAACGTATTTGATATTTTTGTGGAAGGATTTTTCGATTTTGGATAGTTCTTGGCAAAATAGTAGGGGTTTGTTCTTTGTGTTTTTGATAAAAATGAGTTTTTGATCGAGTTTTGGAGTAAAAGGAGGTGAAAAACGTTGTTTTTCACGTCATCTGCGAGGGTTCTCGGCCATACGAAGAAGGGTTCACGGTCATCCGAAGCAGCTTTCACGGCCGTGAAACCGAAGAAGCTTTCACGGTCCTCGGTGGGTTTGCGGTCCGTGGTTCGTATACAACCGAGAAGGATTCACGGCTCAGTAGCCTCGTGTGTGGTCAGCTTCGTTCTCAGCCTTGTTTGCGGTCGGTCCTCGCATTCACAACCATCAATATTCGAAAATTCTTAGGGTTGCAAGGATTCGAACCCGGGTCACACGAATCATCAACCAGGAACCTTACCATTTGATCTAGCAAGGAACTTGTTACAAGCTGTTGCAATTTAACCCAAATATTAATCCTTCGCTCCCAATTTCGCAATATTGATACTTCTTGCCCAAAAATCAATTTTTCAAAATTTCAAATTTCATTTTCAACCAAAAGTTTTGACTTTTGACTTAAAAAAATTGACTTTGACTTCCAAGTTTGACCTTTGACTTTAAACATTGACTTTCTTGTTTAACTTTCCAATTTTCAAATTTAGCTTTTTGGTTTGGCTTTTAAGTTTGATCTTTTAAATTTGACTTTTAAGGTTGACTTTTGAGTTTTTAGTCGAAGGGCATGTTTTTAGTAAACAATGAGTTCTTTAAGCATCCCGATCAATGAAGTTTCATGTACTCCATCTTGTGAAGCTACGATTAAACTTCTTCGTGAACAAAATGATTTACTAAAAAGGTAAATGATGACCTTAAATATGAAGGATATACTTTTAGAAAAGGTCAAAAACTAGACCTGACAATTCTAGACACGAATACACGAAACTGTGAGAGACACGACACAACACGAATACATCTTGAAAATTGAGATAAAGCTTATTTCTCATCGTGTAATTGTATCGTGTCAAATTCGGGGTTGACATGTTTTCATGACACGAATACACGAATTTCCAGGTCTATCAAAAACCCTTAAAAGAACAACTAGACGCCAAAATCAAGGACTTCTGAAAACTCCAAGAGGAATACAATAACAAGTGTGTCATTTATAAATATCTTCAGAAAGAACTTGTTGCTGTAACTGAAGAACTTGACACATTGAAGATCCGTTTTCAAAATGCTGATTTTAACTTTAAGAAATTTGATTTATCAAGTGAGGTAGTTGCGTCCATGATTGAAAAGCAACTAAAATTTAAAGATAATCAAAATAAAGGTCTAGGGTACCATAGTGTTCCACCTCCCTTTAATGAAAACTATAACCCACCCCTTGAAACCAATGAGGTAGAGACACCTGCTTAGTATGGCCAAACCCCTGCACCAGCTTCAGTTAAGACTGAACAATCAGGGCCAACTGAGGGTGTTAAGATTAAAGCTACTAATGATGTTACTTCTTGTACATGTAAAGAAGTGGAAGAAGACAAAAAGGAGAACACTATTGAACAAACCAATTTCTCCTTGAATTCTGAATCTATTGCTTCGAGCTCAAGTGTTTCTGATCAACCTGCTGTTGGTAAATACAGGCCACCAAAACAAGCAAATTAGAGTGCTTGTTGCAAGTGTGCATGTGGGAACAACCATAAGCGAGGCAAAGGCACACCACCAGGGGCGTGAAGAAACAACTTCCTCGTGAAGAAAAAGACATGTTTTCACTATGGAACACCTGGACACATTGCCCGAAACTGTCCAAATCATGCATATGTTCCTTACTACGCACAAGGCTGGCAGAACGCACCAAGAAGGAGATACTTCAAAAGAAACCCTTTAAGGCCACGTTCAAGCAATGGTGACTGGAACGCGCACAAGGCCAATAATCCAAATCCCAAGGTCAAGAAGGGAATACCAGCCAAGAAGTCCAATCCAAGAGATGCTCCAGTGAAACCAAGAACGGGTAGGTCAAAGTCATCTCGAAGATCGGCTTCAAGTTCAAAATCAAGTGCCGAAGCTCCCATCTTATCAAATAAGAAATGGGTGAAACCCAACTACAAATGGGTACCAAATGTTCAATCTCCCAAATATACTAATGCTTCTAACGTTTCTTCAACTTCTGTTTGTGATAAGCAGAATATGTCATGGGAGAGAGTTCCTTGCACAAATGACAAAGGTCAACCCAGTTTCAAAATGGACTGGGTTCCAAAGACCAACTAATCCCGCTCTATGTCGGAGCAGCTATGGAGGCATATCATCAGACTTTGGTTTGTTGATAGTGGCTGTTCTAGGCACATGATAGGAGGAATCTCTCAACTATACTACACTCAGAACTTTGTTTGAGAGTATGCGTCCTTTGCAGGAAAGGAAGAAATGAGAGGATCACACATGGGGTTTTATGCTTAACGATGTAAAGAATTTCCGAATTTGTTCTGAGATTATGTGTGATGTTCTCAGGCCTTCTGGATGCAAATTCAATCGGTGAATTACGGTTTTGAGTTTTCTTCTCAATACTCCTAAGTTTATCTTAAACTGATTCGTTTTGAAGGAAATTTTTTATTTTCTATTTTCTTATATGTCTGTTGGGAAGTGATATCAAGAAAGTGATAATGGGCAGTCTAAACATGTGTAAGGGACTGAATCTGAATTGTCTAGACTCTTTGTTCAATGTGCTGGTAGGCACGGAGGATTTGACAGTGTGTATTTAGATAGGATTGTTTGGACTGACCATACGATGCTCGGGTAGATTGAGCAGTGAGATAAACACGGGAACCCCCGGGATACACTAAATTAATACGCATCTAGAACTGTGGCTTAAATTTTACTTAATGTACGGACTTATGTCCTTAATTCTAGTTCTGATAGGGCAACTAGGGGGTTCTGAAAAAGTAGGTCTGTAGGAAATTGTTTTCTTGCTTTCTATCTGTCGGTCATATGTTGCTTCCTCTGCGTGATTGGAAGAGATCCAACCTGGATTACAGCATATGCAACTCTAATTCTATGCACCTCCTTATCTATGAAATTCTTTCTATCTATTAGCCATATGTTGTCCCCTATGCGTGATCAGAAGATCCGACCTAGGACACAACATATGCAACATTCTACCTCTCAATCCTTCTATCTCTGTTAGTCATATATTGTCCCCTTTGTGTGATTGAAAGAGATCTGAACTGGGACACAACATATGCACCTATTTCTAAATATGACTTCCTCCTTAATAATTGTCTATTCACCTAAAGTAAGGAGTTCTTTGGAAATTCTTGATAATCAGGGTATATCGGGAAGTGGGGAACACGTTCTAGTGCAACTAAAATTGAACCATTTAGAGGTTGTCTGTAGATCTCGCTGCTTAATTTAAGTGGACAACAATACCCGTGGTCGTCGTCAGCTAAATGGTTTATTTAGAAAAGTTTGTCAATATTCTTTGTGTTTAAGTGGACCACAATACTAGCAATTGACCAGATCTATTCATGAAGGTGAAGGTATTGATAAACAAAGTTAAGACTGTCTCATAAATTTGATCCCAATTATTTTTGTTTTTGTTAAATTTGTTCATATTTTTCCTCCATGCACAAATTTAGGGGAGAACTAAAAAAAATCAAAAATCAAACAAAAATCAGAAAATTAAAAAAACAAACAAAAATCAGAAAATCAAAAATCCAAAAATAGTTTTATTTCTGTTTCATTTCTTGTTCAGAAAAATAAAAAAAAATCCAAAAATATTGTATGCTAAGTTTTCTTTTAGTTTTGTTTTGTCTTGAAAAGTGAATTCAGATGTAGATGAGACTCATGAGACTGTATCGAGATTTTCTGAGCTAAAGCTTCATCCGTGATCATCGAATAATTCTCATTTGAAAGAACAAAAAATGAAGACTATTTTTCAACATTCAATCTTTCAACCCCAGAAGCAAGGTGAAGCTGACTTGAAGATTATGTGACAGATTGCATTGAAGCCTCCTCAATCAATTTGTTGCTATCTTGTACCTGTTGAAGTGATCCAGAAGATTCGTTCTCTCTGAAGATTCTCAAGCTAAAAGCGCTATCTTTTAAGAATCTGTACATCAAGCCTCCTCACCCAATGTGCGTTCAGAGTCAAATTTTGAAGAAATGCCTAACTGCTCAAGATGAAGTCTTTTATTGAAGATTCATCAAGTTCATTTTGAAGTTGTGAAGAATTTAAAGATTAAAGCTAAAGCCAAGCTCTAAATGAAGATTGAAAAGAAAAGCCAGCTACATTTTTAGGGGGAGATTGTTAGGTCACATTTTATGGTTTGGGCCAGGTTTCTTTATGTATAAGTCTTGGTAGGATTTTGGTCTTGTTGCTTTAGTGTTTGTGGCCGTGTAGGCGTTCACGACCATGTAGGTGTTCACGGCCGTGAACTGTGTTTGGTCTTGGTCCTTTATATAGTGTCAGAATGTGTCAGTGCTAGAGGCTAGCGAGTCAGACGTATGTGTGTGTTCTTCAAGGTGTACTCGATGTTTACAGTTATATAAACATGTATATTGCTTGATTACTTTCTTCTTCTATTCCATTCTTGTTCTTAATTGATTGATCTAAGCTTGATTCATTGTTTGATCACTGGTTGGTTCTGAATTTGGGACTTATAATTGGATCAAAGCTATAAACCAAGGGGGAGATTGTTGGGTCAAAAATATGGTTTATACTTTGCCTTTCTAGGAAATTGGGTTTTCGGTCATGTAATATGTGTTTGCAGTTGTGTGTTCACGGCCTAAGTGGGTGTTTACGGCCGTGAACTGGTTCACGGCCATGAACCTATTCATGGCCCATGTTCCATATAAATAGATGTAAGAGTGAGGAGTGCAAGTGGTGAGTCTGTACACAACCAAGAGAAAGAGGAGCTTAAGTGTATGTAATCTAAGGTGTGATAGAGAGAGAAAGTAGACAGAAGAAGAGAGTGTATGTGAATCTTGTAAGGAAGTTCGTTCTAATCATCAAATCATTCAAGATTCGTCTTATTCTTCTTCTCTTTCTTCTTATTTTGATCTTGCATCATCCAATTGATTGGGATTCCGTACTATTAATTGGATCTGATTGATACGTCAAGCATATTTGGGACTTACAAAACCTTCTAATTGCAAAAGGACCATTTTGCCCTTCTCATGGTCCAAAAACCCTAAATATTGACCAAGGTTCAAAGTTAACAAAAGTCAACACTCAACGAGTATGCTAAGCGTACCACAACATACGCAGGGCGTACCACTTCAATCATCCAAATGACGGTGCTAGCACCGGCTACACGTGGCGTAGCCAGGACTATGCCCAACGTACTCCTTCTGTTCCCATTTCTAACTTGTGTCATAAACCCTTAAGATAATTACTCCCACTACAGATCTGACCATTCTAGGACGTCTAAAACCATAAAGTTATCAGCTTTAAGCCTTTACATGGCTAGAAAAGTCCTAAAGCAACAATCATAAACTCCCAACACATTCTATTTTGCTCATGCATGAACCAAAATAAGTGATCAAGCTACCATTTTTATGAATCCACAAGTCCCATAATACTTGAAAGGACAACTACAAACCTTGGCGTGCCCCAAACTCATAAAGGTCCAATCTTTAGGGACAAAACTCTTAAAGCTTCAAACATGGAGATCTAATGAAAGACTTATCAATGTACAAACTTTATACCTGAAAATGATGCACAAGGAGGGAAGTTTTCTGGATCTACAAGCTTGCTAACACCCACTTCTTCTTCTCTAGCTATCTTCTTCAACTAAATGCACCAAAAAACACCCAAATGAACTTGTAAAGCTCACATAAACACTCGAACTCGGGATTAGAGTTTAGGGAAGGTTTGGAGGCCGATAAGGGTGACCAAAATAGGACTTAATGTTCTCTATATAGGGAGTAACTTATGAAATTAGGGTTTTGGAGTCTGGGATAGTACGCCCGACGTACCACACGTACGCCCAACGTACTAGCTGACTGCCCACGATCTTTACACTGCATGGGTACGTTGTCTGTACCCTTACGTACGTGTAACGTCCCAAAATTCAAGGCCAAAATTTTCATTTTTAAATAAGTTATTACATAAAACCATCAGTATAAAAACATTCATTATAATATATCGTGACAAACCAAGTGTCGGTAATCAAAACATATTATCATAAAACCATATCAGAGTGTAATAGCAAAGATCTCATGTGCGGAAAGCATAGTGTGATGCGCTGCGATCGAGCCAACTCATTTCCTTGAAAACAAAATACCTGAAACCACAACTGAAAACCGTAAGGACGAAGCTTAGTGTGTTCCCCGGATACCACATACCATGCAAACCAACTGATCCATACATGCCATACATAGCCAAGAGCTGTACATAACCAACATATCCATAATCAAGTAAGGTGCTATGTGCCAAACATAGTCTTGCTAAGGTGCTATGTGCCAAACATAGTCTTGCCATTATGCCACGGGCCGCACGTGGTCTTCCTGGTCAAGCCTGGGGCCACTCCCTGGGTCTTATAGACAAGTGCCAAGGGCCACCCCTGGTCTTTCATGCAAGTATCACGAAGACAACTATAGATACTACTCTATTAGGTTAATCAACATATAGTGTGCCAGGAGCCACCTCCTGGTCTTTCCTGTTTAATAGCATACAGTGCGCCAGGAGCCACCTCCTGGTCTTTCAAACATATTGCCTAGGGCTAACCCCCGGGTCTTCCTACCACACATAATAACATACCGTGTGCCATGAGCCGCCTCCTGGTCTTTAATGCATAATGCCTCGAGGTAACCCCCGGGTCTTCTTATCATACATAAACTAAATGGGCCGACATTGGTGCCTTAGACCCATACAAACAGTGAGGAGACTCACCTGCACTGCAGAACTTGCTGATAACCCTCTTGCTGCTGACTAACAATTCTTTGAACCGCTGCTCTACTAGCTCCCCGAGCTACCAATATCAATACATATAACACTTAGATCCAAACAGAACTCTAGAAGTCAACTAAGTCCATTCTAGACAAAGTCAAAGTCCTGGTCAAAGTCAACCTTCCTGACTGACCCTACTCGACGATTCAGCCCGACGACTCGTCGAGTTTATACGCTCAGAATCCTTTCATTCGCGGCTCGACTCACCGATTCAGCCCCTGACTCGCCGAGTCTACCGATTTCCGAGTCCTGTCCTGCCCAACACACTGAGTCCCCACTCAACTCACTGATCCGAGTCTTAACTCGAAGGGTTTGGGGTTTCGCGACTTGACTCGCCGAGTCTGAGGCAATCTTCAACAGAATCGCCGAGTTGTTCATCCAACTCGTCGAGTTCATCTCCATCTTCATACTACTCGCCGAGTCCACTCTAAGGACTCGCCGAGTCTATTCAGTCCTTCATATATTTAGAGGCTTTTGAGTCATGCATGGACTCCAAATTGTAGATCCACTCTTCTAAAGCCTATTCCTCACGTAAAGTGGCAAACTTTACGTGTAGCTAAGGAGATCTAGGCTCAGAACACTATAAACTAAGGTTTAAGACAAATAGGATTAACAATCAACCCATAGACTGATGCTTTATGATTCTCTAGGCCAAGATACA
Source organism: Lactuca sativa (assembly GCF_002870075.4). Classification (NCBI taxonomy): domain Eukaryota; kingdom Viridiplantae; phylum Streptophyta; class Magnoliopsida; order Asterales; family Asteraceae; genus Lactuca; species Lactuca sativa. The sequence goes on from NC_056630.2 coordinate 91,752,663, forward strand.
CTTAGATCTAAAGTAGCAACTTCAGATCTGGGCTTCTAACTCGAAATGGTTCTTAAACTTGCCCTAAAAGCCCCAAATCTCATGTTAAAGGTTGATCTATATGCAAAAGAGTAAAGGTAGTGACTCGTTACCTTCAAATGCTCTGGAAAATCCCACAAACTTTGGATCTACTGCCAATCCTTGAATCCCCAATGGTTCCCTTCTTCCTTCTTCCTTCAAATCACCCAAAATGGAAAGAAAGCTTGAATGTACAACAATAGAGGCTTAGGGTTTTGTATTCTGGATAAGAGAGGCTATAAGGAACCCTAAGGGAGAGAATTAGATGCTTAAATAGTGCACAAAGTCCCGGATTTAGGGTTTCCCTCTTCAGACCAGACTCGTCGAGTCCTCTTTGCCGGCTCGCCGAGTCGGTTACTTAATCGATGCCCCGGATCCCGCTCCGACTCGTTGAGTTCCTCCTTGGACTTGACGAGTTGCCCCTTTGACTTAGGGTTTTCTTTGCTTTCGTGGCCTTTTCTGATTTTGGGTGTTACAACTCTCCCCCACTTAAACTAAACTTCGTCTTCGAAGTCTGCCACCACCAACTACCTTACCATCTGGTCACCACTTTACCGCTAGGTACACCCTCCGCCCATCCGATCCAAAACTTGAAGATGTCATCTTCAGAATAACCCATTTCCTTACTACCTTTGAGTACAACACCTTTATCCAACCGGTAATGATACTGATGCTCCTGTTACACTTACCTTTGATTCGCAAGGGGGGGGGGTTACCCTTTTACCCGACACTGACACTGGCCTTTCTAAGGTACTTTCTGTGACATCCTCAAAATCACGGCCAGAAAAGACCGGTTTGTTTATGCTTTGTTTAAAAATCAGAGTTACATTTTAAATGAAAGTGTTGCGAAATTTGTCCCAAAACAAAAATATGATAAAGATTTATCAAAAGCATTTCCATAGAAATGTATTTCATTAAAAGACTCGGGATGTCATGTTCGTACAGATCAAAAGCATAAACAGTACAATATAAGCCTTACTACATTATTTCATATCTACAGGCCTATATCCGTAATCCCTCGTCCAAAACATCACACCTATGCTCATGCGCCACTACCTCTAATACATAAAACTGAGTGGGTCAGGCTTGGGAGCCTGGTGAGCACATAGGGTTTTCAACCCACAATAAATAAGTTTATTAATTTCATCGATCAACAATAACCCGATTACCCGTTCCCGTTATCCTCACTTTACGTCCCTAAACACCTATCATAAGGGACCTAGCCTAAGGATCATCATCGGTACGGACACTACTGCTAAGGGGATTCCTCAGCAATAAATGTCCTAAAGGCAACCATGTGGGGGATGGAGTACATCGGTGAACATATCGTTCACAAACACCTACAGGTTGCGAGCCTGCTAGTGTTCCACTGGACTGTCTAGAAGAGTCCGTGGTCGTCATCCATACTCCGCTAGATGACAGAATCAACAACATTAACATCGAGGCCTCTCATCATTTTATCACACATCACCTATTGCATCTACCCATGTTTTACCCCAACATTTTCGTAGATATAAAATACATATACAATTTAAATCATTGAAAACATGTATAACAACGTTCATCTAGCATAGATAGCAAGTATTCAGATAATATGCACACATAGCACGTAATTTATATAAAATACTTCATATCTATGTGTAAGTTGAAAGTAACTATGCACTCACTTGTTAAGGTGATGATTCCAAAATCGGGCAGCGTTTGCTTCTAACGATTCTATTTTCCTTTGACGAAACCTAGCATTATTATCGCTAAATTTTAGTCTAATATTTACCGTGACCAACTATTAGTCTTAGTATTATTATTATTATATAAGCGTTAAACAATATTTTCCAACCACTATGTACAGACAGGGGCCAGACATAAAACATCGGAGGGCAGGATCATTTTGGCATATAGCACTTCTGAAATCCAACAACCCTATGCGGCCCTTTAAACCAGATTCCCCGTACCGCGAGTAGTTAAAAAAAATATTATAACGACACTTATATAAGTTATAATAATAGCTCAAATATTTATTATAAGTTCATAATAACAATACTAATTTTAAATATAAGCTATATTAAAATAAGGTAAGCATAACTTACTTACAAGGGGGTTTTAGCTAGGAGTCGGGCTCTGCAGGGGCAGAACTTCGTCGCTGAATCTTTCTAAGAAAGATTCGTGCAGCGCTTCAGCGCTCACCTTACTATACTAAGCTACAGAAAGAGAAGTCGAATCACGAGGGACCGAAATGCTCGGGGGATAAGGAGAGAAAGACTCTTGAATCAAGAGAATGGTTCAAGAAATATGAGAGCCCAAGGCTCTTATTTATACTAATTGAATTTTCAAAAACTACCCTCCATAATTACTTAATGACCTTTTAGTTATATAAACAACTAAACACCCCTCTATAATACTATTATAAATGGATTTAATGATATTTGTACTAAAATAATGTCGAAAGAACTCAACATTAGTCTTATAATGACCGCATCGTCGATACCTTTCTAATGATATATACATATGTATATATATGTGTACGTATACATGATTTATACTTTATTTTAATACGTAAATATGCTATTATAATTTTTAACTCATTCATACGAACTCCGTTTTTGACATTCTTTATATCCACGCGTAGGTGAAGACGTACTCTACAACTTTCGTTTAGACTCCGTCGGCTAATTTTGACTTTATTTTTAAAGTTATATTTTTAACAAGCCGGGACATGATTGGTCTGTTTAAAATCTCATAACTTCTTCATACGAAGTCAGATTTGTGCGTTCTTTTTATCGATGTTCTTAGTTTAACATATTCTACGACTTTCGTTTAGATCACTAAGGCTAAATCTCGCTCTATCGTAAATTCACTATTCACGCTTCCCGGTATCGTGTCGGTTCTGTCGTGAAACTTCGACGGGTCATAACTTTTTCGTTATAACTCGGATTTCGGCGTTCCTTATATGCACGAAAATCTTGAGACATATTCTACAACATTATGTAGAGATATCGGGATTATCTCACACTTTAATTTTGACGCTCATTTTTATTCTTTATTAATTATACATTTATAATTAAATAATAAACACATATAATTCACATAATACTCAAATATTTCATCTTTATTACTTCAAAAAGAGTTACAAGAGTTGACCTAGACTATTACATTGACAAAAATGCTTAGCCCTGAAACCCGGGCGTTACAATTCTCTCCCCCTTAGGATGATTCCGTCCCGGAATCATGCATCAGCAAACAGATGTGGATAGCGACTCATCATGTCATCCTCTGTTTCCCAAATGAGATTCGGCCCATTCGAATGTTTCCATCAGACTAGCACCAAGTCGACCATCTTGCGTCGTAACTTCTTAGTCTTACGGTCAACAATTGCCTCAGGCTCTTCGATCAACCTTTTATTTTCATCCATCCTTAACTCTGAGATTGGAATTATGTCGGGAACATCTCCCGTGAATTTCCTCAAATAACACACATGGAAGGTGTTATGAATACCATTGAGTTCTTCGGGCAATTCCAGCTTGTAAGCTTGGTTCCCTATCTTCTGAAGAACTTTGAACGGTCCAATAAACCCTGGACTCAACTTTCCTCGTTTCCCAAATCGTATAAGTCCCTTCCACGGTGAGACTTTAAGCAAAACGGAATCCCCAACTTCGAAAGTTATCGGTCGTCTTTTCTTGTCAGCATAGCTCTTCTGACGATCCTGGGCTGCTAACATCCTTTCCCTAATCACCTTCAACTTCTCAGCAGTCTCATGGACTATCTCGGGGCCTATAAACTGCTTCTCTCCGGCTTCAAGCCAACAAGACGGCGTACGACACTTCTGCCCATACAAGGCTTGATAAGGAGCCATCTTGATGCTCGAGTGAAAACTATTGTTGTAGGAAAATTCTACCAGAGGTAAGTGCTCGTCCCAATTCCCTTGGAATTCGAGGGTACATGCTCTCAGCATATCTTCCAGCGTCTGAATCATTCTTTCGCTCTGACCATCAGTTTGCAGGTGATAAGCAGTACTCAAACACAACTTTGTACCTAACTCCTCTTGTAGACTCCTCCAAAACCTTGACGTGAAACGACTATCACGATCTGATACAATCGTAAGAGGGACACCGTGAAGTCTTACAATTTCCTTCACGTAAGCATTTGCGATCTTATCCATAGACCACTTCTCGTTGGTTGCTATGAAGTGTGCACTCTTGGTGAAACGATCCACGACTACCCAAATCATGTCGTGACCGTTCTTCGTCCTGGGCAGTTTAGTCACAAAATCCATGGTGATGTCTTCCCATTTACCCATGGGTACAGGTAAAGGTTCCAAACTCCCATACGGTTTCTGATGTTGTGCCTTAACCCTCGCACATGTTACGCACTCGGCCACATACTTCGCAAAGCTTCATCGTCGGCCACCAGTAGTAGGGTTTTAGGTCCCTATACATTTTAGTGCTACCGGGATGAATCGAGTACATGGTCTTGTGTGCTTCTTCCATCAGAAGATCTCTTATTCCTCCCGTCTTAGGTACCCAAATTCGATCTTGGAATACCTTCAGTCCTCGACTGTTTGTACCAAACACTAACGTTCTTCCTAAACGTTCTTCCTTTCGGTCATTTTTCTCTAAAGCTTCTTCTTGAGCTTTCCCGATACTTTCCACAATCGTCGAGACGACTTCAATTCTTAACGCTCTTGGCCTTTTCCTTTCCAGATTGACTTTCCGACTGAGAGCATCAGCAACAACATTAGCTGAACACCTCCTGCATGACATCCTATGTGGTTTTTGATGGGTTTTGGTCATAAGACATCCTATGTGCTCATACAAACCCTAATGCTTGGATCTAGGTTTCTCTATTGTACATGCTTTGAATCCAAGACTATAAACCCTAATTCTAGCATATGGAAATCAATATTAACATATAATTAGGTTTATGATATTACCTTGATTGTTATGTAGTAATAACAATCCCAATTCCTCCTTGAATTGACTTTGGAAGGCTTAGAGTCACAAGTGTCACTCCTCTAATGGCTTACAAACACCATACGCAAGTGGAGAAGGTATAAAGAGAGAGGAGAGAGGTAGGAATTCGTCCTTAGGACTTCTTGGGAAGGCTTAGACGAATTCATGAGCCTTAGGGGGTTTATATAGGTGTAAAGATTAGGGTTTTAGTCCTTATCCTTATCTAGTTGCTTGCCCACCAAGCAACCATAAGATAAGTCTTAGAAACCCTTATCCTAGTCGAATTCTAAGGCATTATCACCTTAAATTCGTTCACCCTATATTTAAGATAATCCTTACCTTATTTTGTAACTATCACATAATTACAATTCAGCCCCTCTAGTTTAATTAATTACACTTGATCACAAAATTAATTCTTAATTAATTATTGACCAATATTAATTAAACAAATATGATTTCTCCTTTAATATATTATTCTTATAACATATTAATAAATCATAATAACCTCTCTCTCTATTTATTTCTCCAATCAAGTTGCTTTGGTGAAGGCAACCCAAAAGGACCATGCACCATCGGGTCAAGTACATACCAAAATAGTTATGGACTTAGACACTAATCCAATAGTCTCCCACTTGGATAAGTCTAACAACTATTATGCGTATGACTTCAGATCCTGATCTGCAATCGTAGCTTTCCAAAGCCGCTGTCAACTCTATTCATATCAGATACGCGTGTCCTTAGATAAGGGATCATATATTCCTCCATTCCAGATATCATATGAGATATGATTTCAAATCATTCTCTTTGTACTATATCTCGATTTCTGATTTATAACGACTGACTAATTGAACAAATCAAATTAGCCCTAGCCCGGCCGAGCATTTACGTTTGTCATCACAAAATCATCGAGGGGCCCAAAGATATCGCTTTTATCCTACTTTGGATAAAAGGAATGGATAAACTTTGATACAATGCTTGCTTGCACTCACGCACCGAATCACACACAACAATATGTTTTATAACACCAAGTTACTAGTGCGTTTACATATTATCAATGTGCAACCGATTCGCAAGATACAACTCACACATCTCGGTTTCAAGAATATAAGATGTTATCGTCTCACCAATCACTCGTGATACAATCCATGGAGTGATCCAAGTGAGCGTGGGTTTAATCCAATGCTCAAATCATATTCATAAGCACTCATGAACGTTGCAGCAAACATTTGCTTATGTCTTATACTCTTTTAGACAATCCACACACCAATTCACAACAGTCTTCATTCATATCTACTTCCAACATATGAACGACTGTGGCCCGTTTGAATAATTCGATTATTCTTAATAAACTCAATTATTCTGGAAGTCAAAACATGCAAATGTGAAACACAAGAATAATACTAATCCCATATGGCCTCAAACCTTTGAGTATAAATAAAATGCCTTTTATTTATCACCATATTAATTACTCATTATTTGTCGTTTCGGGTAATCAACTTCTTACTTGAATTACAACACTTTTCCCATGCTCCTAGCATGCACAAAATGTTTACCTATGGTTCTTACTTTGTGAAATAGATCACATTGAACACATTTCCAATCATTCTCATTTCACAACTCCAAATCCTTTTTCCATAAGTTAAAGAATATCAAATTCTTGCTACTTATAGAATATGCTAACATTCTATGCAACTATCCTTTCGTAATGTCACTGCACCAAAGTCACAAAGACTATTGCCAATGATATTACAAAGCCCTCTATCGGAGATTGTTACAAGACAATTCCTTCGATATGATGTCTCTCACTCAAAGTACATTCCTTTGAACATCCTTTTGCATAAAGGTTTCTAATCTAGACATAGATTTTCAATATTCAATTCCCAATATGGATACATTTCCATATTTTCCATATGACAACTTATTATTAATAGAATCTTGTCTATTCATAATAATGTCAATATGGTCCATCCAATACGGAAACATTTCCATATTTTCCAATACTATACTTTCAACTACTCACAAGCGACCAATCCTCGTCGAACTTTGGATTGTCCTTTGATAGTTGTTTAATTATTTTAGTCAAAACCGATTCTAGTCCCTTTTCCCTCTAAATGCGCTAGACATTTGGAAAATTTTAGAATGGTCAAACATTAAAGCATTTGCAATCGATCCTATACCCGAAGCGTATGGGACACGACGCATAATGTTTTATTTGCTATGTTCTCAAAATTCGAATTGTGAAGAGGAATGCCGTAATCATAATCGAAATTTTAAGAACACACTATATACCTTTGACTAATTTTATTAACATTCCACAACCTAAGCCTTTAGATTTGAAATGAAGCATAATATTCTCTCCCTTAATTATAGCAAAACAACTTTACAACCCTTACTACTTTGCAAGGTATGACTCTTGTTTTCTATAATTAATATTGACAACTTGCAATACTTACCTTAATAATCATACAATCATAACATTTATGCTCCCACTATCATGATGATTATTATAAAACATAACACTTATGCTCCCACTAGCTTCGACATGTATTCACAAACATCTTAACTTTCAGAAAAACAATGCTTATTGAATTTCTTATGTTCATGTTTCTAATACTTAGTGCTTTGATAATCTTTTATCAAGGCTTCTTGAACTTATACACCTTTGCCTTCGATAGTTCATATGTGTGTCTAAACACTTGCCAAACCTCACAATTCAAATTATGAAAAGGGATGCCGTAACCATAATCGAATTTGAGAATGCAATTTTACAATCACTATCTTCTTAAAATCTTTCTTAGTGAAAGCATTTCCTCACAATCATTTTCATGAAGGAGGAAATCTTATGACACTTAGATTTAAACGGTGTATGTGTTCCTATCCATGTGAATTTGCCAAAACTAAAGTTTACGACAAATTCAAACTCATATGGACCGAACTTTCTTAGTCTTGATTTCTTGCCTTATGGTAGCACAGCTGCCCACCATGTCTTCCAAGTAGTTAAGCAGCTCACCTTTTCTTATCAATGTACCTTTCATTGATTAAGGTGCTTTGCCTTTTATGCGTTCAAATGAGAACTCATAGGACTCACATGCATAATTAACTCGATTGGATTGGCACAAAAACAAAATAATGTCAACACGATAGGTTGTAAACCTCAACTCGTGTGCCAGTGATGATCGATAAGGTTTATTTGATTTGTTCTTGAAACCTTTCAAGACCATTAAGACTCCCACTGACTCCTTGACATATAAGATTCTCTTGTCAACAACCATTTCTTGACAAACAAATATTCAAGAGTTAGTGTAGCTTTTATCAAAACACTTCATAAATTGGTCCTAGTTAGTCTTTGTCTTATCCAAGACATCACAACTTTCCACATTTGATGAATGTTATAAACCTTCTTAATACTTTTCACTCATTGTCACAATCTTAACTCTAAGACTTGTTTTGGAACGAAGTATGATTGACTTCTTGATTTGACCATTTCTTCAATCTTTGATTCCTCTTCTTGGACATACAATTGTACCAAGACTCACTTAGAGGATCAATTGAGATATGGTTCTTAATCATTAAGACCTATCATAAAGCATAAAAGCTACTCTCCCTTCTTCTTAGAATGGAGAAACTTTTATCTTTCTGCCTACTAGATTCTTCTTATTCGTTCTGCTATTGATCTAAACCGTTTAATCAATTCAGAATTACACCTAATCTTGTAAGTATAATCATATTTACTAAGCCTTTAGTAAGTCATGACGAATATCTTTGTTACTCTTATGGTGGACTTGATCAACACCCAACTTTGTGTATTCGATCTCCAAGTCCTTCATTTGACACCTTGTCAACGAATTAGTCTAATTTCCAAATATGAAATTTCTCATTCATCGTGCAATCAAGTTGCATGATTCCAAATTTCTGTCCAACTGAAACTTGGGGGATGAGAAACTCTCCCTATTTGGTAAATTCTTGACTTTCCATAAATAACATAATAAGAACCAAATCCATTATTGCTAATAATAGAAACATTTTAACATCAATTTTTTCATACACGCCATTGTAAGGATAAATAAATAAAATTTAAAATCAAAATTTATTTTATTGCGGAAAAATTTGTCCTTACAATGCAACTCATTGAAAAACTTATGCTAATACATCTTTCTTAGCAATCTAATTCTAACTCTAAGTAGTAGCTCAAGAATCTAATCTTCAAGAAATGCGATCGAAATCCATTCTTTCGCGGTTAGATTCTGCTCACTTCTTCCCTTAAGCTTCCTTTCTTTTCTTTGATTCTACAAAAGATCAATTGTAATCTTATCACATTATGTATTCAGAATCTAGAATGAAGCTTAAAAGAGTTAGTCAATGGATTTTACCTAAATTAGAGCCATACGTTTCGACTCTCCCATCTCTTAGATCTCTTAGGTAAATAGGGCAGCTTCGTCTCCAATGCCCTTTCTCTTGGCAATAAAAGCAAATTGACTCTTTTGGAACATGACATGGAACTACTTCAGATATTGCCTTTCTCTTGTGATCAAACTTTTCGATCATAGCATGTATTTCGTTGCCATTTTCTATATCCATAGAGGTCTCGAAGGCAGATTCACCAATCAACTTTGCTTTTCTATTGCGCCAAATCATTGCTGATTCAGCAACGATAAGCATATAGGTGAGATCTATAAGGGTCACGTCGTAGTTCATCATATAGTACTCTCTTACGAACTCACTATATGAGTTAGGAAGTGACTGAAGAACCCAATCAACAGCCATTTCCTCACAAACTGATGAGATTTGAAATCAAGTTTAAAGATCAATTCACGTAAGAATTAAGAAAGAAGAAATACGATGAACACGAGAGTAAATATAATCTTTGATCAGCTCATATTATGCTTTTGATTTTACAGAGTACAAAGGAATTCTCTGTAAAGAATATGTGAAAGTTAAGTACTCACTCAGTACAATCTCCTATTTATAGGAGTACAAAAGCATAACAAAATACTAAGGACTAGACATTCAGACTATTCATTAAAATGCCTTAGTAAATATAACATTACATCCGAAGACTCTACTTACGAAGATTAGAGATCCTTCGTAACCATACAACTAACACTTCGACTTATTACAACATTTATACCCTAACAATCCCCCCCTTTGGAATAAAGGTCGAAGTCTTCATGAAGTAAGTAGTTGAACAACATACATCAGCACTCTTTGGATTTCCATGTACCAAGAGATAACTTTCTTTATCTCCTTCTTGTCTCCTTCTGAATTCTTCTTGCAATGATTCATACGAACAATTAAGTTCGTATATTGCGAATTTGTATATCTTTCCACTTCAGAGGTTTGAAACAAGAATCTCTTGGCTCTTCCAGCTTTATCTTTTCCTGCGAAGACTATCCCCAATGGCTTTAAACATATTTATCCATCTTCGTACTTTTTCAACTCAACCTGCTTCTTCGTAGGAGCCATTGGTGCTGTAATGTCGATGCCTTTGACAGTAGCAAGTTCGACATCAGTTTGAGCTAAGCATTCGAAATAATTCTCCAAGAAAATCTTTATATGCCTACACCCAAGACTGAAAACATCTGGTTCTGTTTCTTGGAGAAAAGAGAAGGACTTGTCTTTAAGAATCATAGCAACATTGATAAGATCGTAAGTGTTCATCAATGGAAAGTCCGCCACAGTGAACTCTTGTATCTTTCCACTTGCTCTTGTCACAATATATTTCAAATTCTGCAACTTTTCTTCGAAAATAACATCCCTTTTTATGGATATCACCTTCTTAATCTTCTCCAAGTACCAAACTTCTTCTTGAGCCTTTGCTAACACAGCATGAAATCTTATCTTCATCTTCTTTCCCTCTTCGACACCCATAGACTTTGTCTCTGCTTTAAACGGTGGCATGACGAACATCATCTCGTTGATCGGAAAGTCAAGTTGACCATAATCAGTATTTGTCACCACAAAACTCTTCTTTGGAATCTTTTCAAACGAATACATGTGATCGAACATCACCCTTGATTCAATAGTTTCGTAGTTGAACAATTTCGAAGGGTCTCCCTTATCAACATTCGAACCTTCAAGAGCTCTCTGGCGCATAATACTTTCAACATGCCTCATTCTTTCAACTTCCGCTGCCACCTCAGCTTTTATCTCTTTGTTAGTCTTCTCAACCAAGACTCCTTTTCCTTTATCTTTAACATTCGAAGGAGCTGCATTCTTTGACGAAGAAACATTCGAAGGAACTGCATTCCCAATTACAATACCTTTTGTAATAGGTTTTGAAATTGGAACAGTTGTAGTCACAGTCGAAATGACTGGAGCAGCTGAAACTATTGTTGGTTTAACCACAACTTTCGAAGGATAAACCTTTCCTACCACCTTCGAATCTTCAGTTTTCTTCTCATGTTCCCCAGCCTTTGCTTGAACAACCTTTTCTCCCCCTTGCACCCCTGTGACAGCAGGTGGGGCATCTGATACGTTCGGCAAAAGGCTTGAAATTCTGAGTAATGGAGCAAGGTGTTTTTGTAAGATGGCTTCGAAATGAATGAATTTCTGAGAAAGAAATTCTTGAGAGATAATTGGAGAAGATGATTTTGAAGATATTTCTTTGAGTTCATTCAGCAGCTTCATCAACTCTCCAAAATGTTGTGCGTCTGCGGTTGAAAGAGAGATCAACTGTGGATTTAGTTGTTCGAACATCTTAACACACTGAACAACCGCATCACAAATGATATCGATCTTCTGATGTGCTGATTCATACCCATGTTGAATATGCTGAACTTCCTTCGTCATTTCTTCACGAAGTTCACGAATCTGCATATTAACGTCTTCGCGAACCTTCTTAACTTCTTGTACGAAGAGCACATGACGCTCCTTCGTAACCGTCTTTAAATCCTTCACCTCCTTCAGAAAATCAGATCTCAGAGAATTGATTCTATTCTCTATAGAACTATCAGTCTGATCAGTCTTCTCAAGAATGCGACTTTCAGAATCACGTATTAACCCTGAAGCCTTCGAAATCACTCTGCTTTCCATTTCCTTCATAACAGAATCGACTTCCATGATATTAATTCCAGCACTTCCCATATCTGCTTGAGATTGTAAGATAGAATTCAATTTTGAATTCAATATCTTGAACTGCTTCATCGTCATCAGCATATGGTCAGGAAAATCTTCTTCAGCTTTATCAAAGGAAAGAGCTTCGAATGTTCCTCCAAACCCTTCGTTGTCTGTTTCCTCATCAATAGCCATTGTTTCAGCAACAGGTGATGATGGATTTGGTGGTTCGGTTGATTGTGTAGAGAATATGGTGGTGAAAGGTTGATCCATTATAGATTGGAATGTTGGAGAATCAGTTGTTGAAGTAACCTGTGGTAAAGACGTTGGTTCAAGGATCTTTATGTCATCAGGCTTCGAATTCTCTGTAAACTGAAGGATTTCTACTTCTTTTGGAATTTCATCTTCCGGAGTCTCAGGCACTTGATCCACTTCTTCAATTCGTTGGGTTTTCTTCAAAAATTTCACCATCTCTTCAGCCCTTCGCTTTTTAGAAGATGGAGACACCGGAGCTGGAATTTCTCGAACGGTAACCCCTTGATGAGTAACCTGAGTTTTCTTCACCAACTGAGATTTTCGCTTGATTTTTATTCTTCGAAAAACCCCCGTCTTTGAAGGAATCGTTTCTTTAGATGGAGAGGCTTCAATAACCGGTGTATCAGCCACTGAGATTAAAACCGGAGACACCTCTTCGACTTTTCGAGATGTAACGATTAGCTCCTGATTCTTTTGTTCTTCTTTCAGCCCTTTTTCCGAAGAGTCACCCTCTGTCTTCTTTGACTTCTTCGACTTCTTCTTCTCTTCTTGTTGTAATATTCCAGTCACAACGGTTGTGTCAATGGATTGTAAGTATGACACCAACACATTATTCGTGGGATCCACCTTCTTGAGCATAGCATCCAGAATGCGAGCAACTGTGGTAAAAATAGCCGGATCATCATGTACCTCCTTCGGACTCCCGTACATGTGGAAAATAGCTTTCTCTTCGTAATCAGGAACTTCGATCTTCTCCTTCTGATAGACATATTGAACTATCAAACTCCAATATCTTGCACAAGAAATTCCCTGCTTAGCACTGGTCTTCGAAATACTTGTGATAAACTCTGTCCTTAACTGCTCTGAGTAATCAACTTGTAAATCATAGTATAGCCCAGCTACCATTGCATAGATCTCCATCCTTCCTTTATCCAACCCCACAGTTCTTCCAGTAAGACATCTAAGAAAGATGCCAAATAAAAAATTCCAAATTGTTGGTAACCCCGACTTCTTGAAGTCACTAATACGTGTCAATGGAGGTTGGTGACCCATCTCATTGAACATATACACCACTTGCGAAGAAGTAAGTTCATCATACGGGCCATAATTCGGAATTCCCAAAATCTTGCAAAACAACCTCTTTGAGACCCTAATTGTTGTATCTGTGACCATTGTGAATTCAACACATCCAGTCTCCTTGTTGTATATGCCGTAGAACCTGCTTTTGACAACCAGGACATTGGAGCAGGAAAAGATTCAAACATTGCTTTAGACAGAATAGAATTCTGTAAAGCAACCACAAGCATGTGTAGTTCTTCCGGATATTTTGACAAATCCGATTCTACTTGATAGTTGGAACCCTGGATCTTCAGAATCGGAACACTGATGATCTCGTCTGTTGTTGGTGATGAAGTAGTCGCCATTTAAGATGATTTTGAGAAAAGAACTTATGAAGAAGATGAATTGCACAGAGAATTTTATGTTTCTGAGAGTTTGATCGCGTAAAGTGTTATGGAGTTTTCGATTTGCCCTTTTATATGTAACCCTAGAATTTTGAATTTGAAGCGGGATGCATTAAATGCTTGCTGACATGGCACCTTGAAAACCGGAATGTACTCATTAAAAAGTAACAATCGTAACTGTCAACACGCCTTACACGCTTATCATACACCATGCGTCATCAAGAGATAGGACTGTTTGGTATTCCCCAAAAGAATTGGAACCGTCAGATGCCTTCGGAATAGAGGTTAGGCTCTTTCACTTTGAGGTTTAAAAAGCGAAGTCATTTGCCAGAATTTCGAAATCGTCAGTTTAAGTTGGTGTTACTCAAACCTCAAGGATTCCGTGTGTGCTGTGTTCCAAAAGAAATTAGATGAGAAACAAAGAAAAAAATTTTGGAAAACTTGTGATGTCAACAATTTCTTTTGACACAAAAAGAATTTTATCCCAGGCAAAGATATCTTCGAAAATTATCAAGAGAGATAATTAACAGCTTATGTGGTTTCCCGTGAATTACAATCGATAACTTGTAAAGAAGTTTCGAAGGGTTTCTTTTATTGGACACATGGGGTGGCTTCGAAAATTTTGTTACATATCAACCTTAAAATAAGGTGAGTAATTGTAAACAAAATTAGTTGTATGACCAATGTAGTCAGTGACAACTTGGTTGCGAATGATATTTAAAGTAACTATGATTTTGAAAATATACTCACACGGAAATCGTATTCATAAAAACATTTATGCTGGATCTTATTGGGAACAAACATCGTAGTTTTCGAATGTTTGATTAAGATCACTCAAAAGAAATGAATAAGATTTGGAGTATAAAAGGTACTGAAGCAAAAGCTTCGTAAGATCTGGAACATGGTTCCCCGTCAATTCCTTAAGGTTTATAAGATTTTGGGTTTCACTTCTATCACGGACTCATGATATTAGATCATAAACACAGAGTTGTGATTTGTCTAGGTTTTGATTGGTTTGATCAAAAACCTCAAGGACAAATTTCTTCGAATATTTGGAATGTAAGAATTGTTTGGTTTAAAAAGATTGGATAAGAATCGAAGGGTACGTCTGTTATAATGGACAAAATAGAAAACTCTTAACTCATTTGAGAAGAGTAAGGTAGCTCTTGTTGATTTATGCAAATACAAGCCTTGTTGGGAAGAAATTTTCATGAGATAATTTCATCAAGGCTTTCATTTCCCATACATAGAATCATAGGAGGCTTGAGACAACATGCAGCAGCATGCTTCTAGGGACATCCTAACTAATCCAAAATGTATAGAGATCATACCTTTCCTTTAAATCCAAACGCATGAATCCTTTGTATTTGAAGCTTGACAAAACTCACAACACACATGTTAAAACCGAAAAAAATAAAAAATATTTTTTGGTATTTTTGAAATTTTTCAGAAAAATTAAAGACAAACTGAAACAAAATCTTTTTGGATTTTTGATTTTTCAATAAAAGAAAATATTTTTGATTTTTCAGGTTTTTCGTAAAAAAAAATTAAACAAACTAAAAATCTAACCTTAGTTGAAATGTGTACAAATACGAAGCATTCGAACCGTTGACTTGAACAATAATCTCTGATTTTGTTATTTCAATAAGAAGTAAATCTTCCGAATGCGAAGCGTTCGAAGCGTTGACCATGAACAGTAACCTCTGATTATTAAAAAAAAACTTCCGAATGCGAAGCGTTCGAAGCGTTGACCATGAACAGTAACCTCTGAACACTGAATCATTCTTTCCATCCATTCACCAAATGATTCAGACCCATCACTCTTCGCTTTTATCAGTTTGAAGAGAATTTCTATCAATCATTCCCAATCCATCTAAGATCCGAAGAAATGATTTTTCATCCAAAGCCTTTGTAAAAATATCTGCCAATTGGTCCGTTGTTTTTACAAAATGAACTTCAATATTTCCTTCTTCAACATGATCTTTGATGAAATGATATCGAAGAGCAATGTGCTTGGTCTTCGAATGCTGCACAGGATTATGACAAATTCTTATTGCACTTTGTGAATCACAATATAAAGGAATCTTTTTCATATTAATTGCATAATCTCTTAATTGACTTTGAATCCAAATTATTTGTGATGTACACGCAGCTGCAGCAACATATTCAGCTTCAGCGGTTGATATTGAAACACATGTTTGCTTCTTCGATTGCCAGCTGACCAGCTTTCCATCTAGCAATTGACACCCACCAGTTGTGCTTTTACGATCAAGACTGCATCCTCCAAGATCCGCATCCGAATAAGCTTGTATAAAGAACCCTGTTTTCGAAGGATACCACAATCCTAACGAAGTAGTACCTTTCAAATATTGGAAAATATTCTTTACTGCTGTGAGATGTGGTTCACGTGGATTTGATTGATACCTTGCACAATTAAAAACAGAATACATAATATCAGGTCTACTTGCAGTTAAATACAATAAAGACCCAATCATGCTTCGATATAAAGTAATATCAACAACAGATTTATCTAACGAAGGAGTTAGCTTTATGCCCGTTGCCATTGGTATTCGTAACCTTGTGCTATTTGTCATTCCAAACTTTCCCAACAAATTCTTCGTATATTTCTCTTGATTAATGAATATGCCTTCCCTGTTTTGTCTAATATTCAAACCCAAAAAATTATTAATTTTGCCCATCATACTCATTTCAAATTTGCTTTTCATCAAATTTTCGAATTCTTTAGATAAAGCAGGGTCAGTTGAGCCAAAAATTATATCATCAACATAAATTTGAACAAGCATCAGATGATTTCCAATTTTCTTTCAAAATAAAGTGGGATCAACTGAACCTTGTTTAAATTTAGATTGTTTCAAAAATGATGTTAGAGTTGCATACCATGCTCTTGGTGCTTGTTTTAACCCATATACAGCTTTATCTAAAATATAAACATGATCAGGATGCTCTGAGTTTATAAAACCTGGAGGTTGTTCAACATATACCGTTTCTTCGAGTTCTCCATTTAAGAATGCACATTTGACATCCATTTGATAGACATCAAAATCTTTATGAGCTGTAAAAGCCAACAAAATACGAACAACCTCGAGTCTTGCGATAGGGGCAAATGTTTCTTCGTAATCAATTCCTTCTTGTTGAGAATATCCTTTAACAACAAGTCTGACCTTATTTCGAATAATGTTTCCATATTTGTCAGTTTTGTTTTTATAAACCCATTTAAGTCCAACAACTGACACACCATCAGGTTTTGGAATTAATCTCCAAACCTTGTTTCTTTCGAATTCATACAATTCAGCTTGCATAGCAACAACCCAATCAGAGTGTTCCATTGCAATCTTAACTGTCTTTGGTTCAATTTTGGAAATAAAAACATGAAACATGCAGAACTCTTGATGATTGTTCAGTACCTCATTTCGTGCATGAAGTTGTGCTCTTGTCATGATTCCTGCTTGTGGATCACCAAAAATTTGATCTTTTGGATGATTTTGTGTCCATTTATCCAATGGTGGATAATTAGGATCAAATTCCAAAAGTGCATCTTCAAACATTACATCTGTTTTTGATCCATTTATAAAAATAGAATCATCAGCATCATCAAAATGTTCTTCTTCAAGAATTGGATCATTCTCTAGTATAAGCTCCCCCTCGATGATTGACTCCGTTTCTATATTTTGCTCTGGTTCACTGATCGGTTCTTCTTCAAGAATTTGCTCCTCTTCGACACTAACATTTGTTGACATGTTATCTCGTTCACTATAACGCTCCCCCTCAACAAAAGTATTTGAATCCAAGTGCTCCCCCTCCACTGGATCATCAGCTTGTGCATTTGGGTTTAGATTCAAATTTGAAGTTGAATCATTGTTATACTTCGAATTTTCTGATGTTTGATTATCAGTTGCATTTCTTTCTGCATCAATTGCTTGATCTGAAATACCGAAAATCGAATCATAATCAACATCATTCATTTCAATTGAATCATCTATATTTGAAGAATTTTGCAAAATAGGATAATTCTCAAATTTATGATTAGACTTTTTAATGTAATGATCATCAAATGTCAAATTAAAAGTTTCTTCCACTTTGCGAGTTCGCTTATTTAACACTCTATAAGCAACTGAATTATGTGAATATCCCAAGAAAATTCCTTCATCTGCTTTTGTTTGAAACTTCGAAAGATTATCCTTGAGATTCATTATGAAACACCTGCATCCAAAAACATGGAAAAATTTGACATTAGGTTTTCGATTATTGATGATTTCATAAGGAGTAACATTAAACCGTATATGAATAAATGATCGATTTTGAGTAAAACACGCAGTTGAAACAGCTTCAGCCCAAAGATATTAAGGTAAATTCGAAAATGCCAACATTGTTCTTGCAGCTTCACATAATGATCGATTTCTTCTCTCAACTACACCATTTTGTTGTGGTGTATAAGGAGATGAAAAATTATGTGAAATTCTTTTTTCCACCAGAAATGTATCGAAGACATGATTTTTGAATTCAGTTCCATGATCACTTTTAATTTTTCGAAGTGTCTTCTTCAATGAAACTTCCATCTTTTTGATAAAATCAATCATCATTTGTGGAACTTCGGATTTTAACCTGAGAAAATAAACCCACGTGAATCTTGAAAAATCATCTACTATTACCAAAATGTACCTTTTGTTGTTAAGAGTAGCAACCGTTGAAGGACCACATAAATCTATATGCAGGAGTTCAAGAGGTTCAACAATCTTCGAATCTATTGTGATTGGATGACCTTGTTTGTGTTGTTTCCCTACTTTGCAAGCTGCACAGAAACTGTCATTATCATATTTAAGAATGGGTAAACCTCTTACCAGATCTTGTATGACAAGTTTGTTGATGTTTCGAAAATTGAGATGTGATAATCTCCTGTGCCATAACCAGCTAACATCAGCAGCAGCCTTTGAAAGTAGACACACAGCAGGTTTGCCTACAATAGGAATAATATCCAATGTAAACATATCACCTTTTCTTTTTGACTTAAGTAAAACTTCCTTAGTCTTGACATTCGAAATGACACTTCCTTCTTCATTAAAAAGAACTTGATTTCCAGTGCCCACAACAAGTTGTGAAACACTTATCAAGTTGTGTTGCAAACCTTCAACAAATGCAACTCTGTTGATAGTGAAATTTCCATTCGTTATCTTCCCATAACCCTTGACTTTGCATTTGTGATTATTACCAAACTTAACCACTCCTCAATTTTCTAGGCTTCGAAAATCATGCAAGTTTTCCTTCTTCCCAGTCATGTGACGTGAGCAACCGCTATCAATATACCACTTGTTATCATATTGCTCGTCACAAAGTACCTGCAATCATTGGAAAAATTTAGGTACCCAAGCTTTGTTGGGTCCATTCAAATTAGGTTTGAGATTCAAGTGTAAAGTATAACCATTAACCCAATCATATACTTTGGTTTTGAAACTGTCTATAAATCTAACATTTTCATTCGAAGGGTCAGATATATGAGTTTTTATTCTATTCAAATTTTCACTAATTTCACCCTTCACATCTTGAGTTTGTGATTTTTCCCTTTTTGCTCTTGTGACCGACTGCCAAACTTTAACTGATATATTTGACTCTTTCGATGATAAACTACCATTCGTTGAAGGATTAGCATATTTGTCATACGCCTCATGTATCTATTCTTTCGAAAACTTACTTGATTGGTATATCTTTCCTTTTCCTTCCAACCAATGATCAATATTTCTCTTTGTTGTTATTCCTTTTGCATATGAGATTTTGTCAGCTTGTTTCTTCAAAGGATTATAACATTTTGCTGTATTTGGAACATAATCAACTTTTGGTTTTGAAAGATATGATTCATGATAAGATGTCTTGTTTTGAAACTTTGAAGTTTGATTTCCAACCTTTTTCTGAAAAGATTTTCTTGGTATTGTAGATTTTATTTCATTTGAAACTTTTGAATTTTTATTTTAAAACAAAGCACTTTTCTCTTCAAAAATTTGAGATTTTGATTTTTCTTTAAAAACTTTTCTTCTTTTTGAAAAATTTGTTGATCTCATTTTTGATGGTTCAACAGTTTGCCAAAAAATTGTTTTCCTTGCTTGACGTTTCGAAATATTATTTTCCTTTGAAAAAATTTCAACTTGAACTTTAAATTCTTTTGAATTTAATTTTATCACTTTGTTAATTGTTTTAACATCAGTTTTAACATCTTCGTGCTTTGAAAACATATTTGCAGTTGGGACAACTTCCTTCTTTTCAACTTTTGACTTTTCAATCCATACTCTTTTTGGTTTATGATGTTGAAATTTATATGAACTCTTTGTAAGATTATTTTCAACTGTACTTTGATTTGAAAAGAATCCTTCATTTGATGTTTTCATATTGTCTTCCACAACCATCTTTTTGAATTCAGGTTTTATATTTTCAACATTACCTGTTGTTACGAAGACTTGATTTGGGAACACAATATCATCAATGCATTTGAAGATTGGATAAACAACAGTATTCGATTCAAGATAATGAGCACCTTTTTCACTAAGAATTTTCTCAAATTCTTGTGTATCCAAATAGACTTGATCAACAACCACTCGAGGAATTTCAATTTCTTCCAACCTTTGACTTTGCTTTGAATTTGTATTTTCTTCTTCATTGTCACTATCATCCATTTGACTCTCATGTATTTCCACATATTCCATATCACAAACTTTCGAAGTTGAGGGTTTATTAGTTTCAATTTTCATTAATAAATCGTCACATTTTTCTTTCCCTTTAAATGAATTTGCAACATTTATGACAGACAACTGTGAACAATCTACATCTTCTAAATCACTAATTTCACTAATATTATCAGAATTTTCTTCAATATTAGCATTATTAGTTTCACTATTAGATGTAGAATTCTCAGTCTTTTTCAAAATTCGAAGTTGTTCTGATTTAGTTAAGGTTTCATTTACAATTTTTACTAAATCATTAGCATCAAGATAATCTTCGACTTTTGCAATTCCATATCTAAACCTATCATCTGGAACTTTGTGGAAATCAGAAATTTCTTTTTCACAATCATATGAAATACTATCAACCTTAGCTCTATCATAAGCTAAAAATGGTAGTAATTTTCTATGTTGTTCCTTACTTATTTCACACGAATGATGTAACTCAGTTAATTTTCCATACAATCTTTTTGCTGAATTACAAAAAACATTTCTCTGAGCTAACAACAAGTTTATTTCTTTTCCTAATTTTTCTCTATCCTCCATGATATTTGAAACTTGCAATTCTAAGTAATGAATCCTAGTGACTTTTGAATCCAACATTTTTCTCGTCTCTAGTAATTGATCACTTAACTTTTTAGCTTCATTGCTAGCAGATACAATGATTGAATCAAAGTAAGTAACTGTTTCATCAAAAGATACTAACTCAGAATTATATGCAGAAACTGGAATGTTAAAAGATTCAAGAATGTTACGTACCTTGGTAGTCATGGGTGACTTGTCAGTAGACTTCGAAACGAAGCATTGCCCACACACTTCGTCAGTCTGTTCATCATCTGAATCCTCTACCATCTTTGCATACATCGCTCCATGAGTTAGATTTTTCATCTCTTCATCATCTGAACCCGAAGACCATATTTGATATGTGCCATCCGATTCAGTTTCACCATGAGCCACCAATGACAAATTCTTCGCTTTCTTCTTTACTTCCTCCAGTTTCTCAGTGTAGTAAGCTTCATCCTTTGTTTTACTTTTCTTTTCTTCCTTCTTCCTCAACAGGCAATCTACTGCCAAATGATTTGCTCCATGGAAATAATGACAATTGATCCCTATATCACCTTTCAATAGCATCTTCATTTGCTCCATCTCATTCTTCGAATTTGTCTTCATTTCTATTTTCTTTTCATCCAGTTTGTTTTTGTTCTCAAAACTACCCTTCGAATCTGATGACTTCTTTGGATTAAAAGGTTTCTTAAAAAATTTCTTTACTCTATTGTTTGAGTAAAAAGCAACAGCCTCATCATCAGAATTCATCAAAAAACCTTCTTCTTCATCAGACTTCAATTTTTCACTTTCTCTTTTTGAAACCTTCGAAACTAGAGCCAAAGGACCACCAAGACTTGCTACAGCTTCTTCAACTATTTCATTAACTTCATTTTCATGAGATTTTAATTGATTGTACAAGTCATTCAAAGTCGAAGTATCAAAACTTTGTTGATTTTTCACCATCATGCTCACACTTCTCCACTCCTTTCGAAGTCCCATTACAAATATCAAATTGTACTCCATTGGTGACCTTATTATACTATAACGATTACAACGATAGATTAACTCGTTGAACCTATCATAGTATGCTTCAATAGACTCATTTTCTTTCTGTCTGAAATCTTTGAGTTCTATCAGGCATTGTTTCACAGATGTGATCTTCGTCTTTTCACTCCCTTGAAATTTGTCTTTGAGATTGTTCCAGATTTCTTTAGCTATTTTGCATGTTCTGACATAATTGTACACAATAGGAGGCAAAGCACCTCTTAATTCCCTCATGCATTTCTTCTCCAGACGTTTTAAACGATCGGTTTGATTATCAACTTCTGAACTGCTTGAAGACATGCCGATTGGCTGAACTTGTGCAGGTTGATTGATTTCTCCTGAGATGCATTTCCATAATTCTTCATCCAATCCATTCAAGTAATCTTCCATATGATCTGCCCACTGATCATAATATTCTGGAATAAGCATTGGAATTTTTGTGGATGATCCAAGCAAATGAGAAAATGATGTCATCGAATTCAGATTGAATGACGCCATTGTTGTACGGACAAAAACTTCAAGATGATACTAAACTTTTGAGAATTTTGAAAATCAAATTGTATAATTCAATTTAGAATTACACACCGAACACTCGATTAACAAATATTTTTGCAGAATCAAATCCTAGATTGAGATCTAGATGAAATTTTCAAATTCAAAAAGGACGGAAACTTTTTGAATCAAACAGTAGATTCAAAAACCTTTTTGATCGAATGAAAATCAGATCACAGAAAGGATTCCTGCTCTGATACCAATTGATGAGATTTGAAATCGAGTTTAAAGATCAATTCATGTAAGAATTAAGAAAGAAGAAATACGATGAACACGAGAGTAAATATAATCTTTGATCAGCTCATATTATGCTTTTGATTTTACAGAGTACAAATGAATTCTCTGTAAAGAATATGTGAAAGTTAAGTACTCACTCAGTACAGTCTCCTATTTATAGGAGTACAAAAGCATAACAAAATACTAAGGACTAGACATTCAGACTATTCATTAAAATGCCTTAGTAAATATAACATTACATCCGAAGACTCTACTTACGAAGATTAGAGATCCTTTGTAACCATACAACTAACACTTCGACTTATTACAACATTTATACCCTAACACAAACAACGGATCCCTACATTCTTAACCTATCAATGTGTGACTTCATCCCTAGGACGTGTGCACACATCGGCTTTCCTTCTTTATGCTTACTTGCCAAAAGGGCTTGAGTGATCTTGAACTTTTCAAGCCTTTGAACTTGTGGGTTAGGGAGAATAATTGGAGGAGGAGGAGGAAGTGAAGCATGATCTCTTGTTCCTCGATCGAATCGTGGAATATCATCTTCATGTGGAATGCTTGTTCCACAGGATTTGAGAAAACCATAGTTGTCGAACTTTAACATCTAGAATACGGGAGAAAACGAATTCAAGTTAGTTGATTGAATGAATCCTTAGTAAATCACCCAAATGAGATACTAAGGCTAGGACCCAACACAATATCCTACAACTCGGGAGAGGGATGCTGTAACCCTAATTGCAAAATATTTGAAGGTAAGTGAATGACGATTCACTAATTTCCACCACGAAAAACGAAAAAGAAATTTAAGTTTTAAATCTATGAAAACTCCTAGATTCTTTGAGATTCATTGAACTTTCAATGGCATGTTTAAATCTCGATATGCCCCTCTTGTTTGTGACTGGGATGCCGAAGATCACAAAGCAGGTGTGAATAACCATGCAAAATTACATGGTGCCCTCACATGTTACAGTCACCTATTCGATGTGCCGGTAAACCACGCACGCTCCACCGAACTATGACAAACATTGAGTCACCCTTTTGCTACCTTTGCTTAGACCCATTTAGTGTGCCGGTAAACCACACACGCTTCACTAACGTCTTCGCAAGGGCACAAAGTGTAATTTCATGGAATTGCATCAATTCACTTTTGCCTAAGTAACTAAGATTGGGAATTTTATGAAAACATTTAGTTACTTTTATACTTCATTATACTTATAATGGAAGGTTTCGTCCTATCCTACCCGTTCGGCTAACGACCCTCCACTAGTCAAGAGTGCGGTGGGTAAGAGTGGATACTCATTTAATCGCCATTTTATAGGCAATTTCCTTAAACGCCCCTTATAGACCAGCTTCGTGAATGAGGCTTACTAATGGTAAGACTGACTTTTACTCATACATATATATAATGTTAGACTTTTAATGTTATATATAGTATAGGGTGTATTTTATACTTTCAAAATACTAGGTGGTTTAATTTAACGATTATACTTTTAATTCAATTAAATTGTAAACCTAAACTTTTATGGATTTATTAAACCTCTTTTAATTATACACCTTAATTAATTAATAAAACCATAAGGGTGTGATATGAACTTTTTCAAAACTATACTAGAGTTTTAGAATTTAACATTCCTAATTAAACTTTTAATCAACTTTTAAATTCCAAAACTTGAGGGCAAGTTTTGAAACATTTCAACACATTAGGGTTTCAACTTATTTAAATTTCAAAACTACAAAACTTTTGGGTTCAAATTTAAACTATAAAACCTAAAGGGAAAAATATAAAACTTTTCACAACAACAAGGATCAAATAACAAATAATTCAAATTAACATTTAATCACAAAATTATCCATATTTGATTTATTTAATGATTTCTTGCAAAACAATTTATCAATTTACTCAAAATAATTAATCAATTATCTTATAAGGAAACAATTATCTTATTAATTGATAAATATCTTCAATTAGATCAAAAATATTGTCAAATATATCATATAATCGGATTAATATTGATCTAACATGATAAGGTAACTATCCCAATGCAAAAACAACAAGAAATCCCGAGATAAGCTCTATCTGACGAGTTGACTCGTCGAGTCAAGCCTGGACTCGTCGAGTCACCTTGGACTCGGCGAGTTCAGCTATGGACTCGGCGAGTCCAGCCTCCAAAATACCAAAAATTGAATTTTTCAGATATACAATGCATCAATACAATTGAAACCAATCAAGGCTCTGATACCACTGATGGGTTTTGGTCATAAGACATCCTATGTGCTCATACAAACCCTAATGCTTGGATCTAGGTTTCTCTATTGTACATGCTTTGAATCCAAGACTATAAACCCTAATTCTAGCATATGGAAATCAATATTAACATATAATTAGGTTTATGATATTACCTTGATTGTTATGTAGTAATAACAATCCCAATTCCTCCTTGAATTGACTTTGGAAGGCTTAGAGTCACAAGTGTCACTCCTCTAATGGCTTACAAACACCATAAGCAAGTGGAGAAGGTATAAAGAGAGAGGAGAGAGGTAGGAATTCGTCCTTAGGACTTCTTGGGAAGGCTTAGACGAATTCATGAGCCTTAGGGGGTTTATATAGGTGTAAAGATTAGGGTTTTAGTCCTTATCCTTATCTAGTTGCTTGCCCACCAAGCAACCATAAGATAAGTCTTAGAAACCCTTATCCTAGTCGAATTCTAAGGCATTATCACCTTAAATTCGTTCACCCTATATTTAAGATAATCCTTATCTTATTTTGTAACTATCACATAATTACAATTCAGCCCCTCTAGTTTAATTAATTACACTTGATCACAAAATTAATTCTTAATTAATTATTGACCAATATTAATTAAACAAATATGATTTCTCCTTTAATATATTATTCTTATAACATATTGATAAATCATAATAACCTCTCTCTCTATTTATTTCTCCAATCAAGTTGCTTTGGTGAAGGCAACCCAAAAGGACCATGCACCATCGGGTCAAGTACATACCAAAATAGTTATGGATTTAGACACTAATCCAACAGTTTTCACATTGTTCTGATTTGTAGGGGCTAAAAGAAAGTGAGGAGGTGGAGCATGTGAGGATGAATCTGATCATGGGAAATATGCGATCTTCTCCTGTTACCAAGATTGGGACTTATCAGGTTGTGCTTAGTAGTGATGTTAGGATTAGTTTAATTGATTGTTGATATTTGTTAGAAATGACACAAAACATTATTTTATTTCATGAATTGTTTAGACAAAGTTTTCACTACTCTTTTAATCATTTAAATGGTTTAATTCTAGTTTATTAAAATGGTGTTTATATTTGAAACTTTACCTTGTAATGGTGTATATAAATATGTGACTTGTGTTCATAGCTTAGACAATAGTGTATTTCACATTGATTCGTCTAATGGTTTAAACAAGGCATGCTTGTGGCATTGTCGTTTTGGGCATATTAACAAGAAATGCATCTCCCAACTCCAAAAGTATGGAGTCTTGGAATCATTTGACCTAAGGGCAAGTGATGAATGCAAATCTTGTCTTTTGGGCAAGATGACAAAATTGTTGGATTTAGTGTCTAAACTCATAACTATAATTGGTATGTATTTGACCCGAGAGTAGCATGGTTCATTTGGGTTGCATGACACCGGAACAATTTGTAAGAATGAACTTTTGAGAAGAGGATATTCATGATTTATTAATATATTATAAGTTCTAATATATTTTATGATGGTTACCATAAAATATACTCTTAAAATAAATAATTTATTTTAATTAATAACTCTGATTTTGTTTTTTTCTAGATGATCAATTTCAATAACATCCTAAAAATTGTAAATAATAAATTCTTAAGCATCAAGACTTCGGGCTTCGGCCCATTCGATGTGGCTACAAAAGTTTGTCGAAAAACGTTTTATTTAACTTGGTTTTAGGCCATTTGTCGAGATTCCTATGCACTATTCATCAAATAAAAGTACAATATTTTGAGTAAATCACATCGTAACTTATTAATTGTGATTTGATGCGATCTACACTAAATTTGGGATCAAGTCACACTTGACATTTATGATAAATTGATGGGCCATATTTACATATTCATGGTCTAACATACATCACGGTAATGCATAAATTTTTTTTTAGGTAACTGCGTGCCTTTTCTCAACATCAATTTTTTTTTTTTTTTTTTTTTTTCGAAACGAAAATCTAACATACTCTTAAAATACACATGTCTCCTAATGATATTTAAATCCATCGGGCCTTGTTTTTAAGAATTTGTAGTTAATTAGGTTGAAAATGGTGCGCTTCATACACAAAATTTGGAAACATAGTTGGTTAGCCGCATTTAGGTTTTCTCCAATTTTAAAAAGGTTTAATACTATAACAAGTTATTTAGTTCTATTTTATTGTTTTTTATAACAACATTGCCATTATAAGTGTTTTTAGGTGTTTCTTATAGTAATATATAATTTAAAACTTTATTTTACTTTTAACAATTATATTGTAAGTTAGTTTAATGCTAATTATTTAAAGTTGGTTTTTATATATTTTTTAGTTAATTTGATATATTATATTGGTTATATACCTATATATCATCTATATAACATTACAAGTTGTGTGATACTTTGCATGTCCTGTCATCTTGTTTTTTTAGTATAACTAGTGTAGGTGCCCATGCTTTGCATGGGTTGGATGTGAATTACACAACAAAAACATACAATCCAATAGGATTAACATGCAAAAGCAAAAGAATTGGTCTCGGAGATTGCTGGAACAAATACATCAGTTGCGAACATATGTAGAAATCAATCACCTTCTCATACTCTAATTCAAGAAACTTGTTCCAGTCCATTTGTATTATTCAAATTATATTAATAAATTCAAACATCTTGATTAAGCCAAATAAATACCAGCATCCTTATCAAAATCAAGTTTTCTTAAAAACAATGTAACCTTTTGTGGACTATAATATTTATTTGACCAAACACTGTATCATTATTGACAACCCCTTGTGGTCTAACATGTCAATCCTCAAGTCCCATATCAAAACCAACTCCAACACAAACAAATTAAATCTCATGACATACAAGTTTGATTGTTAAAAATGTTTTTCTGAATTTTAGTTATTCAAATACTTACCACTCTTGTTGTCCAATACGATCCTCCAAAATCAAATGTGTGAGTAAGAAGCCTGTTCAATCGATTACAAAAACCCCAAAGTCCAAGAAATATAAGAAATTAAAAAGTGGAAGCAAACCTGTAAAAAATATGTAAATTTTGTGTAAAAGATGTAAAAATATAATTTCAGAAAAACAAATATGTGACTATAAAACTAAAGTTAAAAAAAAGTTGGGAAAAAATTGTAAAAAAGGTTTACACCAAACTTAGTAAAAAAAAACTTGGATCAAAAGAAATTTGTAAAAATAAGTTCTTTTTTTTTCTTCCTTACCAAAACAACGTAATTATATAAGCGGGTTTTAGATTTGCAAAAAAAAAAGGGAATAAGGTTGCATTAGTGGTGAAAATAAAAACATATATTTTCAATTTTTAGTTGAATAAAAAATGAGGAAATGATTTATTACGTCATGTGCAGAAGTTTTTACAATATCTGCTTTCTTGATGTTAATGTGCAAATCTTTGATGGCTGCAAAGAGAAGAAGTAGTTCAACATCCATGTAAGCATAATAATTTGTTAAGGGGCATTGGACATTTGACAGAGTAATTTACCAATTAGTCAATTACCATCCTATATTTGTATCAACAATTATTTCACAATTACAAATAAGACACAAACCTTATTCTACTTCTTGTACTCTTGCCTTTTCTCCACTCATTTGTATACCCATGTGATGATAGTGTATATGTTTTTAGCCATTCACTATAACAATTAACTAAATTTTGTATTGATAACGTGATTTGATATGCATGCAATGTTAAACAATTATTGATTGTTGCTTGTTCGTTGAACGTTCGTTCGTTTGGTTTTACCTCTTTGGTGCCTTCGCATGTGTAGCTTTTTGAATAATTTATTTCTGAATTGTGTGTTAGTATATGAATTGAAGCAACGAAGGAATCCAATTTGCTATTGACCTGTTTAGGAGCTGGTTAGATGGAGAAAGTGATGACATTGAATTTAGCAATGAATATAAATGAAGCCACCAAGAACATATATGAGAAAAAGTAGCTCAGAAGAGGTAGAAGATACAGGAAAAGAAATGGTTCCACCTGTTGCAAATTCAATTCACGGATCAACTTCAAGGCCAAAGCTTATTCAAGGGGATTTTGAAGAAAGAGATCCCACCATTCTTTTGCTTAATCGATCTGATGATATGTCACAATTGGCTTTAGACATTGGAGGTAAATTTTCTTCTTTTAGTTTAATTTAGTTGTAATTTTACAAGATTGCTCTTTTGTGTTTCTTGAATGCCTTTGTAGTTGTAAATATGATCTAATTTCAACGATTTGTATCAGGGTCTCTCATAAGGTTAGTTTATTTTACAAGACGTGAGGATAGATTATTCAATGACAAAAGAAAGAAGTCCATGAAGGAGAGATTTGGAGGAGCTTTCCTATCCTTGGAGGGAGGCTGCATTTTGTGAAATTTGAAACAACTAAAATTAATGAATGTTTAATGAATGTTTGACATTCATCCACTCAAAACAACTTCAACAGTTAACAAAAAAAAACCATAATTATTCTGACCCATGCGGAGCATGGGGACTACACTAGTTAACATTAAATAATTAAAATGTTTGTTGAGTTATTTATGATTATGAAAAACATAACATCAATAAAAGTTAAAAGAAGGAATACACATACATCTTTAAAAGGTAATTATTAAAAATGTTTTAATTTATTTTTCATGAATACATCTTTAAAAGGTAATTATTAAAAATGTTTTAATTTATTTTTCATGAACGTATCAAACTATAGTAAATGATACGATACATAGTAATAGTATGCATAGCACACATGGATAATTAGAAGAATATTTGCAAACAAAATTGTAGAAAAACATGCAAACACAATGTTGAAATAAAACAGTAATACATAACCAAATTTTAAGAAAATTTTGTTAAAAACAGAATATATATATTAGAAAATAAAACAAATTTTGTAAAAAAGTTGGGGCAATTAGTACAATAATCTTGGGACCACATTATGGACACAAACTTGAAAGTCAAATGGGTCTCCAAAAGAAAAAAAGTTTAGGGACCAAATGAGTACATGGTAAATAGTTGAAGGGTAATTTCGACCGAAACCCTTATACTAAAGGTGAGATGCAGCAGATAACTTCAATAGATTAAAAAACACATAAAAGGTGAAATAGCTTATTAGTTACCAATAAGTCGAGTGCTAATTCCCCCAAAGCAATCAGAACCGGATGATACATCTTTTGTAGGGGAAGCTTCCAACACAGAAGGGGGCAAACGACTGCAATGACGGACAATAAAGGTCTACATCTGCGTCATTGGCATCTAGGGTTCGATTTCTTTGATGTATTTTCAATGTCGTCTAAGCCTATGAACAAAATAGAAAAAAACATGGAGTTTTCTTTAAAGGAAAGAAGCGACCAGGTCGAATAAAAATCAACCAATGACAGCATCGTTGCCATGGACCTTCTGCTAGCTTCTTCGAGTCCCCAGAGAAAAAAGATAGTGATTCCTTTAGCCATATTAGCAAGCAGTCAAATTTAGGGTTTCCTATTCGTTGAAATCCGAACATCAAGCCGATGAACAACTAGGGTTTTTGTTGGGCACCACCAGCTAGCGAACATCGGTGTATTTGTGCTAGGAGAAAAGACGTGTAGACGAAACAATGGGGGTGACATTCATCTGGTGGTTGCCGACATTCACAGCGATTGGAGTGAAGGTGACATTCGTCTGGTGGTTGCCAACATTCACAGCCATTGGAGAGAGAAGGTGGAGGAGGAAGCAAGCGGTGGAGGTACCGATTAGGGGTTGGAAGGATCAGGAAGTAAAAATGTTAACTATACAAGGTAACCCGATGAAGATGAAGGTAACCCGATGAAGGGTACCTGGGGTCAGGTACTGTTCATAAGAATGTTGTGATTTAATTAGTATATACTATTATAATATAATTTATAATATTATTTAAGTAATCCCTATAGAATTTGCAAAGTTACATAAATGGGCCTTATTTTTTTTTTAAGGAAATGCGTAGACAAAATGATTCCTAAAATAAATAAATATTTAATAATGACCGATTTATTTTCCAAAAGTGGTACTTATATGAGATATTGTTAGGTTGATTTTTATGCATCATTTTAACGTAAATTTTTTAATCATTTTTGTGAAATTATTTATATTTAGCATGTATTTCATACGTTACATTACATTGTTTGCTTGCGATAATTTTAATTGTTTAAGTTTATTTTTTTTTGCAGATTTATGTAAGCATATAATGACATTTTTGAGTATAAGTCACATGCGAGGCCTTGCAAATGTGATTGAAGTCCTGAAACAACATCCATGATAAAACAATAAAAATAAAACGATTTGAAGATTTTTTGGAAATTTGGTAGCAATGCACGATATTTGTATAGTGATTGAATTTTGCTTGAGCTGAAATTTTACCAGTTTCTTCATAATTTGCAGATGTTGAATCTGAATGGTGGAGATTAGATTTTGACATCGGTCAATACACCTTTGAACCTCGTGAACAGCAGAAGAAAAACCTGTCCAGCAAACATTAACATGGCAGTCCGCTTTTTGATTTAATTCCAGCCCAACTGAAAGTGCTAAGGCAGCCCAATATCATTTATATTTTGAGAGCCTATTTGTCATATGTTATATTATTAAGCTGTGAAATGTGTCCATGTTGGGAGCCCATTTACATGATTTTCAGCCGAAGGAAAAATGAAACACAATTAAATCAAACCAACTTTCATATATGCCGACAGCTTTATTCATTAATAAAAATAAAATAAAGGGGTGGTTATTTATTATCATTTTTATGTTTGTGTGTGTGGTGTCTTTGTTGGGGGGAGGGGGAGGGAGAGGAGTATATTCAGCTCATGATTAGTCTAATGGTCTCTACGAAAGACAAAGTTACACAAGAGTTTTTCAATCAGAGAAGATGGTCCCTAAACTAAATACATATTACAAAAAATGATTCCTGTTTAAAAGTAACATTAATTAAATGACCAATTTACTTACTAGATTAATAAATATTCGGAATGCCGTAGAAATCTCAACTAGTTTATAACATGCGACTTTTTTTTTTTAACTATTCTAAAAATAGTATATTTTTAAATTTATTTATACCCTCCCTCCCAACATTAAAGTTATCACTCCATCGTTCCTTTTTGGTTTGTCTTAAAATAAGAGTCTACTTATAAAAATAAATACTCAATCCATCCCAAAATTTTAGTTCATTTTTTTTGGTTTGTCCAAAAATAATAGTTTACTTCTAAAAATAAATAACATTTTTACCAAAATACCCCTTCATTATTACTTAACCAACTAAACATTTAATGAAACATTAAATGCAAAGTAAGGATAAAACTGTCATTTTATTATAAAAGTTAGTGGTAATTAATACTTTTTCTAATCTTTGTGTTTTTTGTCTATGGATAATAATATTGGGACGGAGGGCGTAACATTTTTACCAAAATATCACCTCATTATTACTTAACGAGCTAAACACTTAATAAAACATTAAATGCAAAGTAAAGACAAAATTGCCTTTTTATTGTATAAAGTGAGTGGTAATTGATGTTTTCTTAATTCGTGTGTTTTTTGTCTGTGGACAATAATTTTGGGACGGAATGAATATTTAATTTAAGTTTTGCATTTATGAATTTAATTAATTAAGTTTATTGTATTGATAATCCAATTTTTGTTTTTTTATCATTAACATGATACTTTTTTATTTATTTATTAACATATTTAAATTTTATCATTATCATTAATATGATACTATTTTATATTTGATACAAATAAACTAATTACAATCCTTAGATCAAAAATATCAAGGACCAAAAAAGGATTTTAGATTTTTTACTTGGATGTATGCATATCGGATTATAGCAAAAAGTTCACGTCGTTTATTTGTTTTTATGTTTATTTTTTATAAGAAAAACTCGAATATATCAAAATTCATAACTTTTTATCGTATACAAATAGCTTGTGTTCAAATAGTTTTGATAATTTGGCTTTTTGATTAATGTTTTATATCTAAATATTCTAAATATTACTATTTTTAATGAATAGATAGATATTTTTAAGAACATATCATCAATGACATTTATCCGTAGCTTGTATGTGAATTAAATTAAATTAATTTTATTTGTTTTTATTTATTGTTGCGGTTAACTAATTTAAAATTAACAAGGCGACCATTCTTTTTTTATCAAGATTATTATTTCAAATATCACTTATTATTTTCAAGATCACTTGAAGTATTTTTTAATTTATGTTATTTATAAATGCTATTGTTTTAAATTAATTAAAAAGCTATTTTTTGGAAAATATTCATTATTTTCAAATTGTTTTTTATAAAAGAAATATATTGAGATTCGATTTATGTTTACATTTAGCATTATATTAATAATTATAAAGTAATAATATTAAACATGATAATGTGTTTCATCCTATCAAAATTAATATAATGAGCATATTATGTTAAAAATGAAGGGTAATAATCAAAACTAGAATATAAACAATTTAATATAGTAGTTTAAAATGAATTTGAAAAGTTATGAAATTTTCAAATAAGTAAAAGGGTTTTCGTTTAATAATATATTAGGTGAATATCCATGCATTGGGTATAATACAATCTCTCTACCTAATAAAATACTCTACTAAATGCCAATTGTCCAACTATTAGCACAACATAATGCCACGTGTCATTACTCCATTATTCTACATCTTCTTTTCCCGCCCATATAATCACATCAGAATTCTTTCATATTCAAAACCCTACATATCAGCATAATCAGCATAATTAAGAAAAAAAATTGCTGGAGTTTACATGCATAAAAATAGGAACAAAATATGCAGAAATTAAAAATGCAGAATTCGTTATTTTATCTGATTTATATCCTAAAATATATATCCTAAATATCTTAAACATCCAAAATTACCGGAATTTGAATCAATTCAAAATATTTTTCGGCATATATTCACTAAAATCTGATTTATATCCTAAAATATATATCTTAAATATCTTAAACATCCAAAATTACCGGAATTTGAATCAATTCAAAATATTTCTCGGCATATAATCACTAAATATCAATATCAATATCAATATCAATCAATATAAAACTAAATTTGATATTGATTCCTGATTTATAGGCTAAATTTTATACTTTTATACATCAAGTATCGTCAATATCATCATCTTAATATTAACCTTTTCCACAGAATTCTACAGAACTTCACTTTCATTCACAGAACTTTCTGTTACAGAATACCAAAATCATCAGGTTAGCGTATCATCATCAATTATCAGTGTTCATTCTTTTGATTTTTTAATTTGAATTCCTTCTTCTTTTACTTCTTCTTCAATCCGATTCTTACATGTATGAATAGAACTCATCAGTTGCCTATTTATACTTATTCGATTTGATATTTCAAAAATCTCTCTACCTAATAAAATACTCTACTAAATGCCACTTGTCCAACTATTAGCACAACATAATGTCATGTGTCATTACTCCATTATTCTACATCTTCTTTTCCCGCCCATATAATCACAACAGAATTCTTTCACATTCAAAACCCTACATATCAGCATAATTATCAGCATAATCAGCATAATTAAGAAAAAAAATCGCTGAAGTTTACATGCATAAAAATAGGAACAATATATGCAGAAATTAAAAATGTAGAATTCGTTATTTTATTTGATTTATATCCTAAATATATATCCTAAATATCATAAACATCCAAAATTACCAGAATTTGAATCAATTCAAAATATTTCTCGACATATAATCACTAAAATCTGATTTATATCCTAAATATCTTAAACATCCAAAATTACCGGAATTTGAATCAATTCAAAATATTTCTTGGTATATAATCACTAAATATCAATATCAATATCAATCAATATAAAACTAAATTTGATATTGATTCCTGATTTATAGGCTAAATTTTATACTTTTATACATCAAGTATCGTCAATATCATCATCTAACTCTTTCCACAGAATTATACAGAACTTCACTTTCATTCACAAAAGTTTCTGTCACAGAATATCAAAATCATCAGGTTAGCGTAACATCATCAATTATCAGTGTTCATTCTTTTGATTTTTTAATTTGAATTCCTTCTTCTTCTACTTCTTCTTCAATCCGATTCTTACATGTATGAATAGAACCCATCAGTTTCCTATTTATACTTATTCGATTTGATATTTCAAAAACAAAAGAAAAAAGGATGAACAAGTTCAACCATCGTCATTTAACAGTTTTCATTTTGTTTTTTTATTTTATTTCTTTCTTCTTCTCCTTCTTTTGTAATCTGATTTTTACATGTATGAATAAAACTCATCACTTGACTTTTTATATTCTTTCAATTTTTACATCATGAAATACACTACTATTATGAATTTCCTTATAAGAAAAACGTCCAGAAGTTATTACCAGTCCAGTGATGAAATACACTACTATCATGTATAATATTTTAAATCCGGCCAACTATCCCTGTTTGAAATATTCTTAATGTGAACCCCATATCCATTGTCCAATTTATCATTTATCATTACTTATATTCATGCATCCATTTATTTTCATGCATCTGTACCATGTCTACATCATACTTCATGTTCAATAGGATTATACAAAAAATATAAAGTGATCCTACTTGATCAAAATTCTACTCTATTGAAGGCCCTACAACCTATGTATATTGACTCAAATACAAATGAAAAAAAGGATGAACATTTTTAATCAACATCTGTTAAGTTTTCATTCTATTTTTTTTATTTTTTTTTATTTCTTCTTCTCCTTTTTATACAATCCGATTCTTATAATATTTATTTCTTCTTCTCCTTTTTATAGAATCTGATTCTTATAATATTTTTTCATTCTTTTACTCGAATAGCAATGTAATATTATCTATTGTCTTATTGTCTTATTATCATATTCTATCATCATATTATTCTTTTCTAACGGTTTTATAACAAAAACTTTATTTTTCTAACAGTTTTATTTTTTGCAGATAAATGGCAGCATCAAATCTCACCTTCATACCTGATTTGGATGTAACCAGAGATGACTTGACTTTCAAGCTTCATGTCATAAACCTATTGCATCAAATGTGTTTCTACAAAAAAAAAAATGAAATTTGATCAATTAAAATGATATTAATGGATGAAAAAGTACCTTCCAAAAATTAATTTTACATATTTCTTACACATATTTCGTTATTTTTAATTACTTTTAAAGTTTTTATTGTTGTATTAAATATTTTTAGGGGAACAAAATTCAAGCAACGGTCTCCAAAAGAAACATATATCGATTCAAAAATATAGTAAAGGAAGGCATGGCATTTTACATCAAAGGTCCAGAGTTTGCATGCAGCACTGAAGATAGATACTTTTAAGTTAACTCCTCAAGATCAGAAACTCACATTCATCCCACAAACTGTTGTTACAGAGTGTAACGATTTTTCTGGACATGAGTTTGGGTTTTCATTTGTTGATTATCAAAACATTTTATCGTTTGCCCATCCTCAAGATAAATCTATTGGTTAGTACATATCATTATATCTTTAAATATAATAAAATGATTTCCAAATCCTAAAACAAGTTTCATTTTCCTTTTTTTTATAGATGTTATGGGTTTAATTGTCGCAGTTACTGAGATACAACGAGATAATCCAGATAAATCAAAACATAAGCTCAACATCAACATCGAAGATGCAAAGTTGTTTTTTTTTTTTTTTTTTTTTATATTTTTAAATTTTTTTAAAATTTTAAATTATATTATGTTAATATATCATTTTTTGATAAATAATTTACTTTTTAGAGGCTTGCAACTTCATGTCTATTTGTGGGGCGATTATGCGTACAAGATGCAAGAGTACATACATAACAATCCACATAATCGTCGTATCGTTGTTAATCTTCAATTTGGCCAGATTAATGTTTTCAGAGGTATATTGATTATGTTATTAATGTTATTAATATTTATGTTGTCATGATCAAATTAATCTTTATATATTTTCTTTATAGATCGTCCAAGTGTAAACACATACTTTACCTCTTCAAAGTTGTTCATTAACTCTCACATAGATGAAATTATTCGTTTCAACAAAAGGTAATTTATGCATAATTGTGTTTATTGTACATTTATACTTTACGTGACTAATATATTTTTTTGTATACATAACAGTTTGGATGGAGATGATGGTCCATATTCATCTACAAATACATTTTCAGTTATTCCATCCAATCAACATTCTGAATATGATGATTTCATGATAAAAAATAAGTTGAATGCTATCTCTGAGGTTTGGGAACCTGTTGAGATATTTGATGTCTTATTGTTTCTTTCAATCTAAATTGTTGGTTTTAAATTTCTTGATTGTGTGCTTGTGCTTTTTTTTTATGTTTGTGTTATGTATGTATGTTTAAAGTACATACCTTTTATTTGTAGAAATGTAGTTTCGTAATAGTGGGCACTATAAAGGGAATTTTATAGAAAAAAAATGGTATTATAAAGCATGTACCAACTATTTTGGGAAAGCAGTTCCATCAGATGGAAGTGATGATCAACAAACCAAATCTTATGTATGTCATAATGGAGATTGCACAAAAGATACTACTTTCGTTGTTCCAAGGTTGTTAGTTTACAATTCAATTATAATTAACTATGTAATAATCCATGTTTATCATAAATTTAATATTGATTTTGAATTTATTTTTTATAGGTTCATGATTCCTATACGTGTGCAAGATAATACTGGAACTCTAACCCTAACCATGTTTGAGAGAGATGGAAAGTATCTGTTGAAGCAATCAGCAAAAGAGTTAGGTTAAAAAAAACTATTGAGGTTACTTTCCTTTTTTTAATCATACTCAAAATAATATTCTTATATACAATCACTTTAAACATTTTTTTTATTATTTTTAATTACAGTGTGGAGACAGTCTTGATTCCTATCCGGGTGAGATAAATGCATTGAAAGGTTTGAAATTGACCTTTAAAATTTTTGTTAAAAATTTCAATGTGACAAAAAAAACAACCAGTATGGTATTTCTAGTTGCTAGAATCAGTGAGGATGCGAGTATAATAGAACAACTTCAAAATAAGTTGAACGATTCACAGGTTATTAAATTACTAATTTTTTATTGTTTTTTATTTATATATTCTTTTACTTTTTAGTACATTATTTTATTGACAATTTTTTGTAACATACAGCCTTCTAACGAACAATCGTTAGATTTTGGTTCAGCCGATTTGCAATCTCAAGATATCAAAAATGCAAAGGTTAATTACATATTAACATTTTCACATATTCCCTAATAAACTATTCCATTTTTACAATTATTATATTATATGATTAAATTTTATTAGGATGCAATTTCTGGAACGGACGATAACATTACTCCTTCCGCTCTCGACAAAAACGAGACAACAAGCCCGATGAAGACTTTAACGACAACACCAATCTTAAAGAGAAATCTGAAAGAAGTTTTTGATTTGGAGTCTAATGATCACTTATCATCAACAAAAACTCCAAAAATAACTCCAGATGGTCCAGGAAAATAGTTGTTGAAGGTGAAGTTGGAGAAAAATGATTGATTTATCTTTTGGTGGGGAATTGAATTGGTATTCCATTTTGCATTTACATTAACAATTACTTCTTTTAATTTTCTCATTCTGTTTTTTTCACATTGTGGTTTTTCATTGTTCAAACATTTGTTTCCTTTGAATTCTTATTATTTTTAAAATGGTTGTTTCATGCTACATTCATAATATTATCCCTAAAATGGATAGTTATTGATAACATTAATCTTGGATTCGCACATGATGAGAATTAATATAAAATAAATAAACATACATGTATATGATCGTTTATAATTTGATTATGTGTTTTATCCATAGTGTAAAGATTCTCCCAGTTCGTATATTCATCACCAAGTTTAGTGATTAGAGGAAGTAATGAGTAGGCATTGATTAATGTCTCTTCAAATGGAGGTGTCAGTAAGATAAAGAAGGAAAATAAATACAATATTAATGATACATAGTAACATAAAAAGAAAAACATGTATAATAAATTGAATTTTAATTTAAAAAAATATATAAACAAAAAAATAATGTAAAAACTCTAAAAACTGATATGAAAACTAAGTTTTCAATATTTGTATGCATTGGTATCTCTTTAAAAGTGAAAACCAATGAACATTACTGTTTTTTATATAGAAAATGAATGACCATAAAAATATTCACTTTTTAATGAATTGTTCATGCATGGGATAAGTTTTTATATGTTTTTTCTAAATATTGGATAAGTTAGTAATCTTCAACTCACACACCATATAAAAATTAAAATTAAAATTTAGCAATGTATAGATGGAAGACACATTCAATTTCAGACAATTAAGCATTCGTTCACTACTAAGAATAGTATGCATTAGAGTGTCAATTTTTGTGCAAATTCGTAGAAATAAGCGAAATTGGGTAAATATTTCAAGGGGTAATGACATAATCGGGTTACAAACTTTTTTTTTTTTCACAATAAAACTCAAAAGTGAACTGAATTGATGATTACGTAAATTGTAAACCAACAATATGGATGGTGGTGGAAGAATAAGGAACTACTTATCATGGTTGTTGGTTCCAAGTATACCAGTTGTTTGAAACCTTGTCAAAACCTGAAAGATTAAACATATCTAAAAAAAATAGGTTAAACCAGATATATGCATCCAAATTATGAAAGAAATAAATTAAAAATACAATTGAATAAAAATATGAATCGTGATGTTTCAATTGGAGTCAATGTAGAAGTAGGAGAATCTATTTTCTCATTTGCAGTGTTTTGAGATTCATCCACAATAATACTTTGATTAATCAAAGATGGTGTTGGAGGTTGTTGGTTTTGCTCTGAAGTGTTCTAAGGTTATGAAATTTGGTTGCTTTTTGAAGCACCTATTCAGAACGCCCAAATAAAAGTTGACCTAAATTAGCAAATGGATTGCAAAGATTTTGTAAAAAATGAAACTAACTTAAGTAAAATATTACCTGAATCATCCCATGAAACACTCACCAAGAATGGAACCAATCTTCTATGACTAAAGGATTTTGGAGTTTGCAGCATCTTCATCCTGGAACATGATTTGAGTAGTTAATAAAAAAAACTCACATCAGATTTCTTGATACTGATAGTGGAAGTTGTCGTCTACCCTAATAAATAAAAATGTTATTGCCACTTGTCATTCTCTTATTTATTTGGCCACGTGTCATTTTGTCATAATTTTGAAATATATTTATTTTCCACTTGTCAATTACTTCATTATTCATTTCCACTATATCATTAATTTAGTTTCCATAAATTAAACATACTATAATAACTATTAATTTCAAATTTCAAATTTGAAATTTCAATTTCAAATAAATTTACACTTTAAACATTTGTATTTAACATTTTATAATAATAAATCGTTTAGTACACAGGTCTAACAATTAAACACATAATTTTAATTAATTTATTTTTTGCATGTTTTTTTTTCATAATTTTCACTTATTTCATATTTCAAATTTAAATAAACTTTTCATTTAATCGCTTTTGTTTAACATTATGTTTTAATTAGCCCGTATAATATACGTGTTTCACAACTAGTATTAGAACAAAGAATGGTGAAGATTACCTGATTAGAAGATGAGATAGCATCATTGTTTTCATTGCTGAAACTTTACACAGTCTCAACATCTGTTGTATTTAGAAGCACTTCTAGAGTTTTATTAAGATTGGGTTTATTATAGATGTCTGAATCCGGTGATGTCATCTGTAGACACTCCTCCATTTTTTCATTAAAACCGTCTTCATGACTTATCTGAATCGCATCAGAAAATCTTGGTTTGTTATTAGTGGGTGCAGTATCAACCTCCTGGTCTTTATTGGTAATCATGTTACTTAATTTCTGAACTTTAGGTAATGTCGCCTCTACAACATCCATATTTTTAAACACAAAGAATTTAAAATTTAATAATAATTATTAATTAATCAAAAATATATAACATATCCTCCTCTTTCAGGGTATGATGAAATACGAAATTCGAATTACACTAGCGGTATCTTAAGATTTTCAGAGAGATATTCGGGATCTTAAATTTTTTCACATACATAAAGAGGTCTTATGACCTCATGATTGAATAAGGAGAAATTTTTCCTATTGTCTTCAAGCAGATTTCATCTTCATAAAAAAAGCCCTAATTTTTTTTACCTATTCAATACGTGTATTAAGAAGCCAATCATCGGTTCAATATTAGCCCAAACTTACCGGCTTTCGTTCTGTAACCGCATCAACTTGATCCTCTTTCCACAATTTTCCGTTTGATTCTGCACAAGGGCCTCCATCGTTGTCGCAGGTATGTTCCATTCTCAGTTTTCACTTTTACATCGTGTTCCCAAAAAGACATATATGAAGTTGTTATAGTAAGTGCTTAAAAAATCAGGGTAAACATTCTTTTTGTGATTAAATTAATTAAGTAGACTTAAATGATAAATCCATTGATTTTATTGGTTTTGAAAGGGAAATAATTTCAATCTAAATTTTTAATAATGCATACATATTAACTGTGATATGCAAAGTAAATTGATTTTTAAAAACCTAATATTTAACGATTTGTATAAAGTATGTGTGCATTTCGATATTGATTATTTAATTACACTAGGTGTGAAACCCATGTATTACACAGGTTGATTTAAAAAAAAATAAACATTAAAGTGTAAATAGAAAATATTTTTTAATATACAACTTTAAAATAAGGAAGATACATATTTATTGCAATTTAATATCATATATATAATATTTAGTACTTTACATAAATAAGTATATGATTTTAATTTTAAAAATTGAAACAAACCAAAAATTAACAAGTGGATAATATTTATTTCAAAAATACCACAAAATGATAAGTATCAAAATTAATGAGAGATTGACATGTGGCAAAAAAACCTTTATTTATTAAGAATGATTTAGATGATTAATACTTATTACGATTTATTAATCTAACCCCTTATTTTGTTTTTTTTTAAATTATACATTTTTTTTGGCAAAATGACCATTTGGTCCTGAATGATCATTTTTTACCAGAATTAATGTTCAGTAAACGGGTACCTAATTCCAAACTGTTATTATGATTATCCTATAAATATCCTTTAACCTGTTCAACCCCCAAATTATTTTCTATTTCATTATTACTCAATTTTATACATATTACATGAGCTACTAATCGTCTCTAACTGTAAGTCTGTAATAGTTATTTTTAAATTATTAATTTTATTTTTAACTATATTCTATTATTGTCATTACATACCAAACAAGGACATGAACGGAACGGATGCTAGAGAGAGAAGAAAAATCAGAAAGTTATATTTGGATAACAAAAAATCCAAAAAAACAATATACCACATCATTGTCTCATCGTACACCTATTGCACATGTTATTCATTATACCCAATACGGTATTTTTCTTAATTTATTTTTCACTAATTATATGTTTTAATAATTTATTTTGAATATGTTATTTATTATTATTTTAAAAATACAGTTAACTTTAAATAAAAATATATTTAACTTTGCAGGTTCAAATAAATTGTTTTCTACTATTTTACATGTTCAAATAACACCACAGAATCTACAAACGCTAAAGAGAGGAGAAAACTTAGAAAATTATATTTGGATAATAAAAAATCCAAAATATTACATACATCATCAACCCCTCAAAATTCATATTTTACACATGCTTCTTACATGTCGAATAACGGTAAGTATATTCGTTTTGATTTAAATTTATTTTTAATATAAAAATTTTAAGACTCTTTAATTTATTCTTTTTTAATAATTAATATTATTTCTTTTATTACTAACTATTTTTTCTTATTATATAACAGACAATCGTCGTCAAAGATTAATATCTACAGATAGCTATACAAATGTTACCTTAGACAAGGAAAATATAAACCCAGTCAAATCATTTGTATACCAACATACAATTATTAATCATCCTTCAACAAATTCAAATGGTATGTATTTCTATATACACAAATATAAAAATATATGCTTCACATTTATATAACTCATATCAATTCCTAACTTTCTAATTTGTATTTTAATTTTGTCAGACAATTATATTTTCAATAATAAATTTCAAACACCACTATCTACTAACAAATATAATTTTTGTTTGGTACCGCCACGGTCTCGACTAATCATTCCATAATAATTCAGAATTTTTCCTCAACAAATATAAATGTTAGAAGTTAGAACACCATTTCTAACATTTCAAAAGGTACGTATTTCTAAATACACCTATTTAAAAATATATGCTTCAATTTTTATATAAATCATGCCTATTGCTAACCTTGTGATCTGTATTTTTTTTTCAGGCAGTTATATATTCAATAATAACTTTCAAAAACCACTCTTTATTAACAAAAATAATTTAGTGTTTGGTAATGTCACAACCTCCAACAATCGGTCGACAATAATCCAAAATTCTTCATCAATCAAGTTACCAAAAGTAAAACATCATTTAAAAAGGAAGACTCAATCTATATCCACTATACCTATGTTTGACTTGACATTAGATGAAGAAAAAATTGTTGATCATATTATTGAAGATATTTTCCACGGTATATCCAAAGGTGATCATAATTCAAAATTTTTAATTTTATTAATTTTTTTTCTAATTTTTTTCTATTTGATTTATTAATTTTTACATTTTTTACATACAACAAATTACTTTGATCATGGAGATCAGATTGTTATATGTCAGATTTGTCATCCAAAATTATGGAAAGATGAATCGGTTGGAGGGCAAAAAAAAGGCAATACGTCTTATTCCCTATGTTGTGGTTACGGCAAAGATGAACTACCATCTTTAAAAGAAGCATCGTCATCCTACCGAAATCTATATAGATTGGTAAATTCAAAAAGCAAAAACTTCATGAAGAACATTCGACGTTACAATTCAATGCTTTCGTTTACATCGATGGGAGACAAAGTTGATTCATCCATCAACAGAGGCAACACACCGTACATATTCAAACTTAATGGTCAAAATTATCATAGTATAGGAAGTCTTTTACCTACACATGGTTCAAGACCGAAATTTTGTCAGTTATACATATACGATATGGAGAACGAGATTTCAAATAGATCGACAACTTTTGGGTATATTTTTGCAATTATCTTTTAATAACGCACTTCAATTCATTAATTTTTTTTTACTAATATTAAATAATTGTTCATAATATTTTCAGTGGTCCGACGAGCGATTCTACATTAACTTCAACATCATATGATCTCCAAATTATAGAATTTTTGAAGGTTATGTTAGATTCGAACAATATGTTGGTCAAGTCTTATAGGATGGTAAGAGACACTCTTCATGAAAATTCTTGTGCTAATTTGAAGTTAAGATTAATTGGAAAAAGAAAACAAGATGGAAGGACGTATAACTTACCAACTTCTTCTGAGGTTGCAG
This sequence comes from Lactuca sativa, assembly GCF_002870075.4. Classification (NCBI taxonomy): domain Eukaryota; kingdom Viridiplantae; phylum Streptophyta; class Magnoliopsida; order Asterales; family Asteraceae; genus Lactuca; species Lactuca sativa. The sequence continues at coordinate 91,797,237 of NC_056630.2, forward strand.
CTTTAACATCATATGATCTCCAAATTATAGAATTTTTGAAGGTTATGTTAGATTCGAACAATGCATTGGTCAAGTCTTATAGGATGGTAAGAGACACTCTTCATGAAAATTCTTGTGCTAATTTGAAGTTAAGATTAATTGGAAAAAGAAAACAAGATGGAAGGACGTATAACTTACCAACTTCTTCTGAGGTTGCAGCTTTAGTTGTCGGTGATTTTTGTGATTCAATTGAAAAAAGAGATATTGTTTTTCAAACTTCATCAGGATTATTACAATGTATCAGTGAATTATATCCTTCTTACCTTGCTTTTCAGTATCCATTACTATTTGCATATGGCGATGATGGTTACAGAGTTGATATCCTTCATAGAGGTATTACATCTTCAAGTAATAGCAAATGTCCAACCTGTACAATGAGAGAATTTTTTGCTTATAGAATTCAAGACATGGATCAATCGTTCTCACTGATTCTTAATGCAAAAAGGTTGTTCCAACAATTTTTGGTTGATGGATATGATTGAAAGTGAGAGACTATTTTTCATACGTAACCAACAAAAAATTCTTAGATGTGAGTCTTATGAGAATTTGCGTAATCAGCAAGCACTTGGGAGTACATATATTTCCAACGGCGGGCAACGTGTGATCTTACCTTCTTCATTTACCGGTGGTGCACACTATATGATGCAAAACTATTTGGATGCCATGTCGCTCTGTAAATGGTTTGAATATCCTGATTTTTTCATAACATTTACTTGTAATCCAAAATGGCCGGAACTTCAAAGGTTCCTTAAGGACACTCCACTTCATCCAGAAGATAGACCAGATTATGTAGGTTATTTAAGATCAAGTTGGATGCATTTATTAAAGATTTAAGGGAAAATGAAATTTTGGGCAAGGTTCAAGCAAGTTTTTAAATTTATAGTTTAACATATATATATATATATATATATATATATATATATATATATATATATATATATATATATATATATATATATATATACATACATACAAATTTTTGTTGCTAACTTGTATCTTATTTGTATATTTTGCATGCAATGGTTTATACAATTGAATTTCAAAAAAGAGGTTTACCTCATAGTCATGTATGTCTGTTTATGCATGCTAAATGCAAGCTTCCAACAGTTGAAGATATCGATCCCATTATTTCGGCCGAGATTCCAAATATCGATGATGATCCAGAATTGTAGTCACTTGTCAAGGAGTTCATGATTCATGGTCCATGTGGAGTTGAAAATTTGAATTGCCCATGCATGGTCGACAGAAAGTGTTCTAAAAACTTTCCAAAGCAATTTTGTGATCATACTTCAGTTGATTCAAATGGGTTTCCCTTATATCGTGTCACACCCCAAAACCGATAACGGCGGAATACGTTTCGGGGTGGAGGACGTCATGTACATTATCATCACAATTGCATAATAGTAAAAACAAGAAACATACAACCATTGCATTACATAGTGAGTTTAATTACAAGCGTGTTTTGTAATGTTTAACAAGTACCAAAAGTATTACAAAAATAAGAGATGGATCTTGTATGCTCCACCTTCTCCAAAATGCCGCACCTGTACCTGTCTATCTTTGACCTGAGGATACAAGTTATTTTGAAAACGAATATCAGCATAAAGCTGGTGAGTTCATAAGAATTTAGTGTGAGTTTTTGTATAAAAGCATTAGAACCGATAGTATGAAAAGCTGCAACTTTACAATCATAAGTGGTAGAAAATCCTAGAAAATCCTATATTTTCTAGAAATACGTTGTAAGTGAAAACCTTTAAGAAACATATCATTTTCATCTTTGAAAACCATTTATTGTAAAAGTATAATAGTGAGTTTCCAATAAGTAATGCAATACGGTAGATTATGCCTGAAGTCCATAATAGTGGTGCAAACTTTCTTTAGTATTAAATACTTGTTTACTTCGGGATATTAACTTTAACTTTTTGTTTAGTATTTTAGTGTGGTTATAGTGTATTTCTTATATGTTACCGATAGTGTGAGTAATAGAGGACCCCATGACCTTCCCGATCATGCACAGTGTAGTGAAGTAGTGGCATCCCTGGACCTGTACGGCTCGGACTGAAGTTAACAGTCGGGATGTAATAGCGTCTGCCCTGTATAGATCTATACATATAGCGTCGTCTTCCTGCCAGAAGACTCTGGGCGTAGTGCGTAGCGAATAGAGTATCTCGTAGTGGGTTAGTGTGTTATCTCTTGATTAGTGATTTCTCTGGTATTATAGTGTAGTAGTCTCTTGTATACTCGCAGTATGTTCTCGTATTAGTAGATAGTATCATTATAGAGTGTATTATAGTGTGTAGAGTAGTAGCTATAGAGAGTAATAGTGGCCTTAACTATACCTATTATAGTTAACTTAGTGCGTATGATTCTTGTCAGTTTAGTGGTTTAAACATCGAATGAAATGAAAATACTCATATCCAACACTAATATATATGATATATAACTAAGAAATCAACGACAGTCAGACGGATAACAACTACCCTAAGCCCACAATCAAACAAGAACAGGAAATAAGGCAAGCTATCGGTCCTAAGTCCTTCAAGCCTTATTTATATAAATATATTAGTGAGGATACATTTTATAAGGAATTTATTTAATAAAAATCTTGTCGAAAGGGAACATTTAGAAGATTGATCTTTTATCCGAAATGGTTTTGAAAATGAAAATCCTTTTTATAAAACATAGTGGTAAATCGCATGTGATTTGAACTACGGATAGTGAATCACATGTGATTAATTTCCGTAACATGAATAAATGACTTGTATGAATTTCCTTAAACATGTATAATTGACTTGTATCCCCCCCTAAAACATATAAAACATTTGAAAGGTTCATTAAAGGGGTATGAACTCAACCTGAAATCGCGTAAATCGAGTAAAAGTGTCGACTGAGCGTTTTGTACCAAATAACGACTTGTGCACCTTTTAGGCCCCTAATATCATATGAAATATGTATTTTGCAATAAATTAATCATTTTATGCTTTTCATTAAAGTATTTGGGCATTCTAGCATTGATTCAGGGTTTTAGGGCCTAGAAGGGGTTCCCGGGAGTGGTACAAGGCCAAGAGGGGTTTGCGGAGGAGTCCATGAGTTCACTCCCTTGGAGTTTACGGCCCAAAGGCCACTCCTTGGGAGTTTACGGCCGTAAGCCCCCTAGGCTTGGCCGTAAACTCATGTGTTCCTCAAAAATTGCAAGTTAAGGCCTTATTTCACTTCCCTAATTTACTAGCAAGTGTCTTGGACTAATTTGGAGGGTTAAAACCCTCATTTTGTGACATTTTGGGGAGTTTACAGTCCAGGCTTGTGCTTGGGCCGTAAAATCCATTTAATCCCTCAAAATGGATGTTTAAATGGTCCAAAACACTTCCCTTCACCTTAGATAAATTTTTGAAGACCTTAGGTGGAGTTTTGGGGACATTTTGGCATAATTATTGGGTGTTTACGGCCCAAGCTTAGACTTGGCCGTAAACTCCTCTTTTTGTCTCTAAATGGTGTTGTTTAATGGTCTTAAACATTTCCTAGGGTCATAGCTAAATTCCTACATGCCCTAGATGAGTTTTTGGGACATTTATCAAGGGTTTTTGGGTGTTTACGGCCTAAGCATAAGCTTGGGCCGTAAACTCCTTTTTAGGCTTCAAAATATTAAGTTTTCATGTCCAAACTCACTTAGGTAATTCCCTTAATTAGTACACAAGCTTAAAGGAAGGAAAAATGGGGTTTTTGGCAAGGTTTTAGGTGTTTACGGCCTAAGGGGCTTCCTAGGCCGTAAACTCCCTTTAATCCCCTAAATTATATGATTTTTGGCCTCTAAATACAATGAAGTATGTTTAGAATAAGATAGGGAATAAATTCTTACGTTTGGAAGCCGAAATTCGTGGTTTTGGAGTCGGGTTCGGGTCTAGAGAGAGAAAGTAGTGAGAGAGAGTGAATGAGTGGTAAAAGAGTGTTCAAATGGTGTTTACTCTCATTTCATATGCCTCGGGTATTGCACCCGATACACGGCTACCCGATGCTAAAGTTTAACGGGGTTAAAACTTTTTTACCCGGGTGAAGTGGTTGAAAAGTAATATAACTCTATTTAGTTAAACGGGGTTAACACTTACAAGTTATAATTACCTATGATAATGTCAGGACATATAAATAACTAGATATTTGTTTATTGACGACTCCAAACATCACGGGAAACATTAAATATAATGACGAATTCCGTTAGTGCAGACGAGATTTGTAACGGCAATAAATTTGGGTTGTCACATATCGGAGAAGAAATGATAGACATTTTGTATAAAAATCTGGTGTTCAGTTAGATAACAGAAATGTTGTTCCATATAACAAATATCTGTTGAAAAGATATCAAACACACATTAATGTTGAATGGTGCAATCAGGGATCTTCCAGAAAGTATTTGTTTAAATATATAAACAAGGGTCCTGATAGAGCTACTGTATCTATGGTCCCAGGAAATAATGATTCCGATAACAATGATGCAGTGGATGAAATTAAAGAATACTATGATTGTAGATATATTTCTGCATGTGAAGGATCATGGTGGATTTTTAAATACGGTGTTCATTATAGATATCCTGCTGTGATTAGACTACCTTTTCATCTTCCCAATCAACAACAAGTTGTATATGAGGCAGATGATGACATTGCAGATGTTCTTGACCGAACTTCTGTTGCTTCTTCAATGTTCACATCTTGGATGAAGTGTAATGAAATTAGTCAAGAAGCACGAAAACTGACATATGTTGAATTTCCTACAAAGTTTGTTTGGCATCGTAAAGATCTTATTTGGAAGCTAAGGAAAGTTGGATATGCAGTTGGTAGAATTCACTATGTTTCACCTAAACTTGGAGAATCATATTTCTTAAGAATTCTTTTAAATGAAGTGAAAGGTTCTAATCATTTGAAGAAATTCGCACAGTCAATGGTGAACTATGTTCTTCTTTTAAAGATGCATGTTATACTCTTGGCTTTTAGACGATGACAAAGAATTCATCGATGTAATTAAGGAAGCAAGTCTTTCTGGATCTAGTTTTTATCTACGGTTCTTATTTGCTACGATGCTATTCTCCAACAGTTTGTGTAAACCAGAGATAGTTTGGCAAAACACTTGGGAATATCTATCAGATGGAATTCTTTACAATCAACAACATAGATTAAAGTCTCCAGGTAATATAACTTTATCTCATTATTATTAAAAGATTATCATATACAATTTAAGTATAAATCCAATTATATTTTACGTCATATTAACTTATTTATTTTATATGTTCTAATTAATAAATTATTTTCCGTATAGGTTTATCACTAAACGAAGATCAACTTAAAAACTTGACTTTGTTTGAGATAGAACAAACTTTACTCCGTAACAATTCCAGTCTTAAACAATATGGAAAGATTCCTTACCCAGATGCTGATTCTGTTTCATCTTCAAACAATCGTCTTATTACTGAGGAGCTAGATTATGATATACCAAATTTAAAGAACGAGTTTGATCGGTTGTTTGTTGCATTAACAAATGAGAAACAAGACATTTTTCTTGATATCATGGATGCAGTTAAACACAATAAGGGAGATGTATTCTTTGTTTATGGTTATGGTGGAACTGGTAAGATATTTCTTTGGAAAACAATTTCTGTAGCAATTAGAGGTCAAGGTGAGATTGTTTTAAATGTTGCTTCAAGTGGGATAGCTTCATTATTATTGACTGGAGGCAAGACAACACACTCTTAGTTTATAATTCCCATAAATCTTACCGAGGATTCTTTTTGTAGAATAAATCCAAAGAGTGATCTTGCCAGTTTAGTAAGAAAAACCTCATTGATCATTTGGGATGAAACACCTATGGTTCACAAACATGCATCCCAAGCTTTAGATCGAACTCTGAAGGATTTATTAAAGTGTGTCAATCCTACGAATTCAAATATTCCATTTAGAGGGAAAGTGATTGTCTTTAGAGGTGATTTCAGACAAATTCTACCTGTTGTTCCAGGTGGCAGTAGACAAAACATTGTTAATGCGTCTTTAAGTTCTTCTTATTTATGGCAACAATGCAAAGTTCATAAATTAACCAAAAACATGAGGTTAACAGTTGGAAGCGATCCATTTTCTATTAAACAAATAAGGGATTTTGCAACCTGGCTTTTAGACATAGGAGAAGGTAATCTTGGTGGTCCGAATGACGGTGAAGCAATTGTTGATATTCCAGAAGATATTCTCATTACTAATCCACATGATCCTATAGGTTCATTAATTAGTTTTGTATATCCTTCTATACTGGAAAACTTCAACATTCCTGATTATTTTCAAGAAATAGCAATAATTGCTCCCAAGAATGAAGTTGTCCAAGAAATAAACGATCGTTTGTTGTCATTGTTTCCAGGAGAACCAATAGAATACTTAAGTTCAGATAGCCTATGCCAATCCGAGTTTCTTCATGATAAGTTTGATACAAATTTATACTCACCTGATGTTTTAACTGGTCTTAAAGTCTCAGGTCTGCCAAACCATAAGCTCATTTTAAAAATCGGTGTTCCAGTTATGTTATTGAGAAACATTGATCAGAAAAATGGCTTATGTAATGGGACTAGACTATAGGTTATATCTTTGGGCAAACGTGTTATCGAGGCAATTATCTTAACTGGAAGTAATATTGGAAACTGAACTTTTATTCCAAGAATGTCTTTAACTCCTTCTAAAGACAAGATCCCTTTCAAATTCCAAATAAGACAATTTCCATTAGCTGTGTGTTTTGCAATGACACTTAATAAGAGTCAAGGACAGTCTTTATCAAAAGTTGGTTTGTTTCTAAAGGATCCTGTTTTTACACATGGTCAATTGTACGTTGTTTTATCCAGAGTTCAAAGTAGACAAGGATTAAAATTGTTGATTTTAGATAAAGATGGTAGACTAACAAATAAAAATCAAATGTTGTGTATAAAGAAGTTTTTAGAAATTTATGAAAAAGTTTGTATAATTTTATTTTTTATATAAATTTCAGTATTTGTTTTAGTTATAATTATATTTCATTTTATAAAATTATAAATTTTTTGCATATCTACAAATACAAAATACCAATTGCATATTCAAATCACAAAGGCTTGTAATTTCAACCAATAGTTATGTCATTATCATATTACCGCAAAACATATACACTTTAATTAGTAAAGATTTTATTATCTATTATCAATATAAATTTCAAATAAATAAGTTATAATTTAATTAAAAAATATATTTTAATTTCTAACCTGTGGTACCCACGGGTTATAACCTAGTAATATAATAAAATGTTGAAGAATATATGTCATCAACATAAATTACGTCATTGTCATTAATTTGAAAATAATGGCCGTTACACCAAGGGGTTATGATACATTTCTAATTACATATGAAAATAGTTTGTTTTGATCTTATGGCTCATTTAAATATTGTTATGGTTAATCTATACTAATAAAAGAGTAGCTCTTTTGCCATGTGTCACCATATTAGACATTTTAATTAATATGTTGCCACTTGTCAATTTATTAGTTTTCCATTTTAAATTTATTAGACCTCCTCATTAGTGTGATTCTATTTTAAATTTTAAATTTAAAATTATTGTTTTCATTAATTCACAAATAAAAAATATCTAATATATATTAAAAATTAATTTTATATATTTATTTGAATCAATGATTATAGTTTCACATAACTAATAAAAAATATCTCTTAAATTAATAATTTATTTAAAATAACTTATTAATAATTTTGAATTTTTACTATAAAAGTTTGATTAATTTTATAACCGTGGTTCCCACGGGTTATAAACTAGTAAGTTTATACATATATCTTAGAACATCGTCCAAATGGTATTAACTTGTTTGTTACATTATGAAATTAGTTATATTATTTGATTTATTATTATTTTTAACTGCTGTTATAGTTAAATAATTTAAAAATAAATGAGATATATACACTAAAGTCCAAATATTTTAATCAATTTGACAAGAAAGTCCTAAACTTTATTTTTTTGACAGTAAAGTCCAAATTACCGGCAGTTTTTGACATTTTTACCATTTTTTTCCGGTTAGCCGGTAATTAGGATTTTTTTTTCAAAAAAAAAAATAAAGTTTAAGACTTTCTTGTTAAATCGTCAATCAGGACTTTACTGTCAAAAATATAGTTTATGACATTCTTGTAAAATCGTTGAAAATATTAGGACTTTAGTGTATTTTCGTAACCCAAGAACTTTTAATTGTGATTTTTGTTGTAGCACCACAGTTTTTCTTACCATCATTATCTTTACCCTGACACAATCACGATCAGGAGAAACATATGCAAAAGAGAGAGCGAGAAATGGTGAAAAGACTTGCTTCGCCGCCAAATCTTGAACTAAAAAGTGGGGACAAATTATAAAAACACAAACAACACATGCCTAGTAAAAAAGGTGTGAATGTGGAGAAGGGAAAGAAAGACAATTTCATTTTTTTTTTTGGTTTCTTATTTCTCCATTTTGGGACTGCAAAAAGACAACACAACCCTGGTTCTTTCTTTCTTTTTTTTTCTTGATTATCTCCAATCTTTTCAATGTCGATTTGTTGAAATTATAAAAACGATTTAACAAGAAGCAAACATTAAGGATTTCAATAGGATCTAGCTGACCAGAGAATATGTCAATAACTCTTATGCTTAAAGAGTATCATACCATTAAATTTCTAACAAAAAAAGGATATATACACTAAAGTCCCAATGTTTTCAACAATTTGATAAGAAAGTCCTAAACTTTATTTTTTTTGGAAAGTAAAGTCCTAATTGACGATTTGACAAGAAAGTCCTAAACTTTATTTTTTTGAAAAGAAAAATCCTAATTACCGGCTAACCGGAAAAAAGGGTAAAAGTATCAAAAACTGTCGGTAATTTGGATTTTACTGTCAAAAAAATAAAGTTTAGAAATTTCTTGTCAAATCGATGAAAATATTGAGACTTTAGTGTATATATCCCAAAATTAATTATTTGTAAGTTATTTAATTTTTATCAATATTATTTTTCAAGAATCAATAATTTTTAAAATTAATGTACTATTTTTAAAATCCACGTTGACTTGAAAATTTATTTAATATTCAAGCAAAATATTCTATCAGAATATTAGTCATATAGATATGTATAAATATATTATTCTAATAGTATATTATAATTTATTATTTTTTTAGAAATTTTAGAATATTCTAATAAAATATTCCATGTGTTATTTATAGTCCAATCTATTAAAAAAATTTCTTTGATGATGTGGATTTTTTTATTATTTTAAAAAGATTTAAAATGCAAAAAAGTGCAAAAAATAGATTTTTTTGTTATTTTTTCATTTTTTATTTCCTAAATAAATTTTGAAATAATAAGAATAATAATAAAGTATAGAAAATCCATATGAGCTTGGAAATTCATCTAATATTTGTAACAAAATATTCTATAAGAATATTACTCATATAGATATAGGTATGTTTATGTGTATTATTCTACTAGAATTGTAATTTATAATTATTTTTTCAAAATTTTAGAATATTATAATAAATATTATATGTATTATTCTAATCTCATATGTTTAGAATTTTTGTCTTGGTGATGTGGGTTTATTTTATTGGAAAATGACATTGTAGTACAACAAAATTTTTGGTTTTTCTCGATTTCGTTACTATTGTTTATTTTTTTTTTAAAACAATAAGTCTTTAAATTTCAAATTTACATGTTAAATTGGGGGTGCAACCTCAATAGTTACCGGCTTCCTAGGTAAAGTAGAGTTGGCTTGTCCACCTGTATAATCACTTATTTAAAAAAAAATAAGTTTTGTTAAAAAACAAAAGGTTTAATTAACCATAAATATTGTAATGGGCGCCTTTCATTATCTTGCAACATTATCATATCTCCCCAACACCATCAATTTTAAAACTTGTAACATCCCAAAACCATAGTAAAAAATTTCCATTTTAAATAAATAAATAAATTTTTCATAAAACATAAGTCACCAAAAACATTGTTCCAAAATCATGTCATAATATCAGAGTATTACAATCATAGTATCTCTCAAAAGACAACAACAATCAGGTGATGCGCACAACCACGCCTTCACCTTAACCTATCCTCAGAAGTACCTAAAACATTTAAATCCACAACTGTAAGCCAAAGCTTGGTGAGTTCTCTAAAACTCCCCACACAACAATAAACATACGGTGCATACACACCAGACCTACATACAGGCTGGACAGCCTCCTGAGCCTACGACATATGGTTGGACCGCTCTCCTAAACCTACAACATGTAGTTAGACCGCTCTCCTTGGGCCTACAATATTAACTGGACTGCCGGAGTATCTTGGCCTACAACACAAAGCAAGACTGCCTTAACCCAACCACAATATGTCGACATATGCATAACAAGAAAACACAGGTAATCAAAACAGATCTACTAGTCTAACAGATCACTACAACATACCAACATCCTAACACAAAAGGATACATATTATCACTACAAGAAAAATAGGTATCAGAGACTGACATAATCGGTCTCTGATGGTCAGTAATCAGTCTCTGATGAAAACCTATGACTGATTTAGCTAGTCCCCAGCTAGTCCCCAAAATCTAGTCCTAGATAGTCGATTTTTTACATATCTAGGACTGAAAATTAGTCCCTAATACATCTAAGAATCAAAGATAGAAAATCAGTCTTTGATAATATATCATTTAGTCTGTAATTTATTTTCTTCAAATTCCTGATTTAATGTTATACTAGTCCTTGATACTATCTTTTAGGGACCGAGTATCAAACCTTTATAATATATCATTTAACCCCCAATATATTTCATTGATATCTCTATTTTGTGTTGTATTGGTCCCTGATACTAGGGGTGAGCAAAAACCGAACCGACTAAAGAAAAACCGACAAAACCGCAATAAACCGCAACCGAAAAACTGAAACCGATGCAAAAACCAACGGTGCGGATTTAATTTTTGCAAAAATCGAAGGTCAACGGTGCGGTGTGGTTTCTATCCTAAAAACCGGTCTACCAAAACCGAACCGCACCGCAAGCGTGTATAGTAATAAATCAATCAATGTCGATTATATACATGCTATTTAAAATAGTTATAAACGATAATATATTTATTATATGTTTATTTTGTGTTTGTATAAGACTATATGAGGTGCAAAAGAAATGTTCTATTGTTAGTCAAACGTACTAATCGATTACATGTAATAAGCTTGTAACAAATTACGTCAAAATCAACCAACCTTCAATTATTAATTAGTTTGTGAGAGTGGTCACAAGTGGTATTTTAAGCGACTTACAATTTTTGATTATGTAATTTTGTTTTGAGCTGAAAATGAATGCATTAAAAAAAACTGCACAATACAAGCTTATATGCACATGGTTTTCAGTTCTTACAGTTTTATAAAACCGCACCAAAAAACATAAAAAAAAAACTGCACCAAATTCTTAACACGGTTTAAAAACCGAAACCGCACCGATACAAACCGAAACCGCATTTAAAAACCGAAAAACCGAACCATTGCAAAACCACATCCAACGGTTTTAAGAATGCAAAAACCACACCATGCTCACCCCTACATGATACTCTCTTGCAAGGACTAAATATTAGTCTTTGATACTATCATGTTTAGTCTTTAATATTTTTCCTTCAAGGTCCCCACTTATATCATTTTATCCCTTGATTATATGATTTTGTGACTGAATATCAGTCTACTAAACTTCTAAACCCATTTTTTCATTTAATTAAATTTTATAAATAATATACCAATGTCATTTAATTAAAATTCAAAAAAAATTATCAGAGTTTTACAAATGAAATTATTTTAAAAACACAAGGAAAAACAAAATACCCTAGACTTATAGAAATCTATACACCAAAAGAAAATATGAATCACTAAGAGAATGCTGCCTGCATTCATACCAGTTTCTTTCTTTTATCTATTTTATCTGTACCAAAAGATCCTAAAAAATGTTAAATAACAACTTATAAGCATAAATCTTAGTGAACATATACATGACTCACCAATTACATTGATCTTTCATGTAAAATTAACACATACTTTCACATAGCATTCACATAACACATCAATTTCCTAACACATATGGTCGATATCAACTCTACACCAGGAGGTGGAATCCTCTAAAGGGTCTATCTCATAAATTGGCATACTGGGACTGACCACTTCACCCGATGGGTCAGTCATGATCATCTCAACCTAAACCACTTCCCCTGAAGAATCTATCATGGTAAAAAACCTATTCTTGTCCACTCTACCGAAGATCAAGGGTATCCGTGAACAACATTAACATTACACATACACATGCAATGTCAAATAATAAGTATGTTAGTGTAACTCACCTGAAATGAAAGTGAATCACTGTGCGTAGTAGTGTTGTGAGGTAGACAGACACCCACCTTTCTTAGAACCTAGATGACATATAACAACCTCTATTTAAATTAATTTAATGCTATACTTAATAATACTTATTTATCCTTTATTTTTACTTTTTCTTTAGTTACACCTTCCTATTCGAGGTCTGATTTACTGCCTTTAGACACATTCTTTATGTGTTATTATTACATATTCATATAGTTCTCTCTTGTACCTTTCCATGTATATAAGGGACTCACTCTAACAACTTTTTGTTGATTTTATACACATTTTACAAGTTAACCTTTCAAAGCTGTCAACTTCGTGACCAATTGTAAATATTACAACATAAGTCCTTCCCGGGGATAGAATTAGGTCAAGTGGTCCAAAGTTCACGGAAACTAGACACACTAACCTTTCTCAAAAATTAGGTTTCACGATATTTCGCCACTCTTATGGTCATATATGGATTATGTAAGAAGAACTAAGATTGCAGCAGAATGCCAAACAACCTTGTGACAACACCGAACAAAATGAAATGAACGACCCATTTTGGATCAGAATCAGATTAAGAATCTACAGGCGAAAGATAGTAGACATTTATACCTTTCCAAAAATATGTCACACCTCCTAATGATTCTTACAGAGCATTACATGAATTTAGAAGTCCTGGTAAGATTTGAGGGCTTAAAAGCATTAAGCAGTTAAGTTAAGTTTTAACCACCCATTAAGTTCTTAATAATTAAACTTCAACTCTATAACTCTCAGTAGATTAAAAGGTCATATAAAACGATATTAAAATTTGTGAACTAAAGTGACTTAATGGCTTAATGGATTAATATCTTGGCTTGTCAAGGCTTAAATTAGTGGCTTAATCACATAATATTATAAATTTATAACATTAGAGTTTGAGGTTAAGCTTTCAACTTAACCCCTTAATACTTGGTGTCTGATATGTAGCTGGAATATAAAGTCATTTATTCAGCCAACATCAGGTGGTGGCTTATGGTGGTCAAACGACCAACAAGTACAATGCTACCAAAAACAATAAGCTAAAAAGAAAAAGAGCACCAATGCTTGATCATTAGAACCAAGGTTGCAACAAGGCTCAACCCACAACCACCTTTAGAATGGTGGCCTGTGGCAGTGCTGGGAGGAACCACAATGACAGGAGGCTGCCAATGTGTTGGCATGGAGGCTAGAGATGGTGATGACATTGAATAAACACATACACACACATATACACACACACACACAACCCATAAGAGTTAGTTTACTATAAGGATCAGGAGGTTAGAGTACAAGCAACACACAACCACCCTTGATTTGTAGATTTGTTACGTTTTCACAACAGCTAGCTGACAGTGCGAGACTGCCGGTGGTGGTTTATGGCGGCAATCCAAAACCCGACGACAAAAGGACATACTAGCTAGGAAGGAAAAAGAATAAAAGAAAGAGTTACCCTTAAATAAGCTTCAATCTGAACCTTCCCATACACTCCCCTCTCTTCTCATGCAATCGATTCCGACAGCAAAAACCCAATAATTTCCACCAACCTCCTTCTCTCCTGCCTCTTTCTTTCTCCCTTGCTCCCCTGATGCGTCGTAAGCATTTGCGATTGTCGGTTGGGGGTATTAGGGTTCGGTTAAGGGTATTAGACACATGCTATATAAGTCATGGGTAACAAGGAAAAGAAGCCTAAAACTCATTCGACCATTTTCTACTGGATTTCATGCCTTCTAATTTCGGATTTTCGTTTTTGACCTTCATATTTTCCATAATGACGGCTTCTACTCCCAAAACAAAAATCTATGTGTCGTCAAGTTTTTGATTTTATCACTTTTAGTCCTTGACACAAATGTGGTTTTCATATTAGGTTAACTCTTTATAACCAAGTTATTAGTAATACTATTTATTATTATTTGTATATTTTCTTGGGTTAATACCATAAAAGCCATAAATTTTACACCCCGATTCTAAATTAGCCCTAAATCGATTTTTTGTATCTAATTAGCCTAAATAATTACGATCCCGTTTCAAAATCGTTTTATCAGGCGGTTAACAACAGGTCAAGGTACGCAGCCAGTCACCACTCTCCTATACGACTTGATCGTTTGTACACCACCAAATATCACCTTTCACAGAAACGTCTTGCATCAAAAAAGGGTTTCATGTAGTTGGTCTTAGGAAGAAGAAGGGGTTGAAAAGGGTTTCTTACACCATTGTTGCATGCAAAAAGCTTCTATTTTAAGTTGAAAGTCACTAAAGTAGAAAGGTACGTGGGGTGCCAATAAGAAATTGATGTGTATGTGTGTTCTTATCTTACATAATCGAGTTCCATAGTGTCACTTACAATATTAATTTTTCATCTTGAACATATGGCTTCATCATCTGGAACTAAAAAGGTGAAAGGGCCTGAAAAGGTTTATGTAAGGGACGAGGACTCTGATGATGATCTCATAGATTTATCTTTCCTGGATTTTGAGCCAGAGACCTTCAAACCAACCTCAAATCTGTCTGATGACCCATTCCTTAACATATTATGTGATGAAAATATGCTAAGGAGGACTCTTGATGGAATGGGAGATGATGATCAGGAAGCTGGTGTTATGGATCTAGAACATGGTCATATTGATGATTAAAATGATGGTGAAGTGGGTGTAGAGTACAGGGTTCATGATCCAGACATCCATTGGAAACAAATGAAGCCTATAGTGGGAGAGTGTTACAAGTCCCCTTCTTAACTCAGGTTTGCATTAACTAACTATGCAGTAGCTGATGGATATCAGTTGTAGTTTATGAAGAGTGACATGCATAGACTGATTGCTAGGTGCGGGAAAATATATAACAAAGACCCATGGCCCTTTAGAGTTTATGTGGCTTGGAAGTATAATGAATGCACATTTCACATTAAATCGATATGTGACATACATCTATGTGCTAAAAATTATAATTTTGGAACTTTGGTTAGTTGCAACTAGTTAGCCAAACATTACCTGAAGGATAATATTATGAAACCAAAGATGACATTAATTGAGATGAAGGAAGATGTACTTAGGATGTTTTTAGTAAATGTATCTAAGGAGCAATGTCACGGGGCTAGGACAAAGGCAAGGGAGATGATAGAAGGTAAGTTAGAAGAACATTATGCAAAGTTATGGGACTATGCTGCAGAAATCCTCAGGTCTAACCCATGGAGCACTTGTAAGGTGGGAGTAGATTCTAATGTAAGTGGCATGAACTATTTCAAAAGGTTTAATTTGTGATTAAGGCTTTTAAGGATGGTTGGAATAGGGGTTGCAAACAGGGCCGATCTATTGTTTTTTACTACCCGGGGCAAAACAAAAAATTTATGCCCTTATATATATATATATATAAAATATATATATATATATATATATATATATATATATATATATATATATATAACAGTAAATTTATAATCAAACAGATGATACAAACAAAAACCTAAAAACTCACCTAAAAAGATGTACCCATGCATTTTTGAAGCAAAAACATCTATTCTTTCATAATAGTCAATATTTTTAAAAAAAATCATTTTCAATACTTAAAATTGTTAATACATTCGATATTTCTTGCATCGTATACATCCTGATAAGAAACGATCTTTAGGCAGCCTCTAGAAATCAGAAATTTGATAAGAACGGTTCTTTAGGCAGCAAAGTCAGAACTAAAAAATATAGCTCCTGGTTCACAATAATGAAATTAGTAGCCAAACCACCCAAATCCGATTTCAGTAACAATAGAGAAATCAGAAACAAAAAAACCAATAACCATAAGTCTCAGAGATGAAATAAGATATATAAGAAACAAATAAGATTTCTAAAAAACTAAATAAACACTGATTTCGATAACAAAACTTAACCATAAGTCAAACAGATGAATAAGAAGTCAAACAGATTTCAGATGAACGATTGATCTTTCAGACTATGATTAACTTTTCCTGTATAGAAGTAGAGAAGAAATAAGATGAATAAGAAATCAAAGAGATTTCTGAAACAAACCTAAATAAACATAGATTTCAAATAATAAGCAGTGGAAATCAGATAGAGAATACATCAAATAGATAAGAAATAAATAGATTTCGAGACTAAATTTACCCAAAATGATTTTGAAACTGCAATATCCAGAATAAATAGAGTTAGAGGATAAATCTGAAACACTAAAACAACCAGCGACCAACAACATACAATCACGCCAACATCACTAAATCAAAAATTAAGAATTGATAAATCAGTGTCACTTTTCAGAATCCCTATATCTCTAACAATGAAGAACCGATTAAACAACAATATCAACATCCGTTCTTACTTTCTATTTATTAGAGAAAGAGACAGAGACATATTACAGGTTAATAGGAATTGATTACCTCGTGGACAACAATTTCTAGGCGCCATGGGACGTTTCGTTTCTCTATGTCGCTTTGTCTGGCTTTGGCGCCTCTCTTTTTCCCTAATCTCTTTCCATCAGTAAACACAAAGATATGGGCTATGTTTATTGGGCCATCCTTATATATAATATAGATACAGCTGGAACTATTTGATGCCCCAAAAACTTTGATGCCCTGGGCCTAAGCCCAAGCCGCCCATGTATTGGGCCGGCCCTGGTTGCAGACGTGTGATAGGTTTGGATGGTTGTTTCCTAAAGGGTCAGATCAAGGGAGAACTTTTAACTGCTGTTGGAAGAGATGAAGACAATCATGTATATCCAATAGCATGGGCAGTGATTGATGTAGAGAACAAAGATAATTGGACTTGGTTTATTGAGCTGTTAGTTGCTGATCTTGACCTTGATTGTGGTAGGGTTCTTGTGGTTATTTCCGATTAGCCCAAGGTAAATTATATTGTAAATTTGTTTAATTATTATACATTTATAATAATTTTGTTTATTCAATGTCAGGGTCTACTACAAGCTGTTACAGAACTACTTCCATATGTTGAACATAGACAATGTGCCAGACACATCTATGTAAACTTCAGGAAGAAATACACTGGGTTAGAGCTCAAGAACCTGTTTTGGGAAGCTGCCAAAAGTTCCATGGAGGGGGACTTTATAGCAACAATGAAGAAAATAAAACACATAACTTCCAGTGGCTATGAATGGATGATGTCAAACAAACCACATTCTTGGTGTAGGGCATTTTTCTCTCATGGATATGCTTGTGAGGCTATAGAGAATGGCATATCAGAGTGTTTTAATTCGATGATCATTCACATGAGAGAAAAACCAATTCTAACAATGCTTGAGGAAATCAGGATTTATTTGATGAATAGGTTTTATCATCAAGCTGCTATAGTTTCTCAATGGAAAGGTGATTATGGCCCAAACACCTTAGAGAAGATTAAGGAGTTTGGAAAGCATATGAGGTATGCTTATTTAATTTTAATTTTGATCATAAGTCTATACATGTACATTACTAATTACTTATAATTTTAGGTTCTGGATAGTAATACCAAGTGGAGGGGCATTATTTGAGACAAGGCATGGATATTCAGCTTACAAGGTGGATTTAGATGCTCATTCTTTTTGATGCAGATTATGGGAGATATCAGGGTTACCATGTGTCCATACTCAAGCTGCAATCAATTTCACACATAAAGATCCAGCGGATTTTATTTCCTTTTGGTTCCATAAGGCCAAGTTCATAGAGACATACAGGGACAACATCTTACCTATTAATGGTAGTAATATGTGGCCCTATACTGAATATTTGAAGCCCTTACCACCCCTTGTCAGGAGAATGCTTGGAAGGCCAAAAACAAAGAGAAGAAGACATGCCTTAGATTGTCAGGATTCTAAGTTCCCAAATCAAAAGGAAAAGGTTTGCAGGACTGTTAGGTGTGGGAAATGTAGGGAACTTGGTCATAATAAGCTGTCTTGTAAGAATGGAGAAGGTCCAAGTGACCCTATCTCTAAAAGGAAAAATGGTTGACCAAAGGGAGATGGGGGAGGGAATTCAGCTGTGAACATTACAAAGGCACCAATGAAAGTAAGTGAGGGTAAGAAGAAAGTTGTTGAAGGCACATCAAAAGAAGCACATGAGGGACATAAGAAATATGTCAATGACACATCAAAAGAAGCAAGTGAGGTAAAGGTGAAAGTTGTTGAGGGCACATCAAAAGAAGCAGGTAATATGATAGATGTTGATCAATCAATTTCTCCTTTGAAGAGAATGGAGATGATGGCAAGGAGGGGAGGTAAGATCAAATATGTAAGGAGAATAGGGGTTGTGCATGGTAGTTTAAGTCAAACTGTGGCAGGTGTTGATAAAGTTGTAGTTACCTGCCATGAAAAGCTTGACCATGAAGATTTTGAAACCATTAAAGATCTGCAGGCATCTGGATATGATCATGGGGAAATTGTTGAAGCTTTTAATAAGGTGTGTAGTTATAAATTTAATTATTAACATAATTTTCTTGAACATTATGTGATAATATGTCAATTTCTTATTCACAGTTGACAAAAGAGAGGAAGGAGATGTTGGTTGAGAGTATACTTGATGAAGAGACCAATCAAGAAACACAAGATCTGTTGGTAAGAAAAAGGAAGCCCTCAGAAAGAATTATCAAGATTAAGTTGAAAAAAGCAGTTCATGACCCAGAT
The DNA here is from genome assembly GCF_002870075.4 of Lactuca sativa. Taxonomy (NCBI): domain Eukaryota; kingdom Viridiplantae; phylum Streptophyta; class Magnoliopsida; order Asterales; family Asteraceae; genus Lactuca; species Lactuca sativa. The sequence continues at coordinate 91,816,295 of NC_056630.2, forward strand.
GCAGGTGGTTCAACAACTGAAAAAACACTTATATTGGACTAATGTTGTTATGGATGGAGGGTTAATTGGGCATAAATCTTTTGATAGCCCTTTTTTGTGAAAGCATCTTTTGGTAACAAGCTTCCAATTTATTGACAACATGTTATCTTTTGACTGTAAATTGTAGTAAGTACATTGTCATTTTGGGAAATCATCTTTTGGCTTGTAAACATTGTTGTAAAATTGGAAGTTTGGTTCTGATTCTTACCCTCCATGTATGTATTTGGCTATTATGTTTATAAAGATTGTGGTTTGTAGTAAGTTCAAAGTTCAATTTCAGTTTGTAATGGATAGTACATTGTCAATTTCTGGTTAATGTTTTTCATATTAATTGTCCCGTAGGACTATATATTACAAGGGTACCATATTACAACCTTGAAAATATTTTCAGATGCTATTACAACTGTGCCAAAATAAGCATCTAATACAATTCCACCTAACCAACAACTTCACAAAAGACTAAACTTAACTTCCTAACTTCCTACAATTTCACCAACAATACAATAATAGCATGACCATGATGAACATAAGCTTCATCATCAACATTAACCTCCTATTTTTATCCACATTCACCTATTACAACTGAGCATTGCCATCAACCATACCAACCAGAGCTAAATGCATTTGCTACATCAAGTTTTTGTAATCTTCATTAGGAAAAAGTGGGTCTAGCCACATAAAGAACTTACAATACCTGGAAGGATCCTGCACATTTTATTTTGGTTTTTAATAATTAGTCAAACAATAGTTGTAATCTCTTTCTTCACTAGTCAAAGGTGGGTCCAGCCACAAGCCGTATATGTTATTGATCAATCAAATATAGTATTTGTATACTCTTTCTTTATATGGTATCCAATATATAATACCCGAAAGGATCTTGCACATTTTTATGACATATTTGCCCTTAGTCCCATAACAAAACTATATACTGGATCAAGCCGTATATGTTATTGATCAATCAAATAATCTATAGTCTAAAAGCCACACATTGACCAAAAAGTCAACTTGGTCAAAAAGTTAATGGTTGAGTCACCATGTCATGGCCAACACCATGACCACGTCGTGGTAGCTGTACGCCAGAATAGTCGTGGTGAAACTGGCCACCACGTCATGGAAAGCAACTCATCAAGTCGTGGGAACTGGTTCTACTAGCTTAATGGATTCAACTCTTAACCCTTAATCTCATGAACTTAAAATCTCGGATTTGATCCTTCCAAAGGTCTTGATGGATAAAGTTTCCGACTTTTTCCATTAAGTTAAGATCTCTAAAACTAAGTTCTTAATGGATGCATCAAAAGCATGCACACCAAGCTAAGTCATGGAAGCCATCTTTCTAACTTCCACCATGGTCCAGAAGCCATAAAATGCACTCAAGGGTTCTAGAGTTCACTTAAACTCCAAGAACAAAAATACTTTGGACTAAAAAGCTCAGAAAATGACATAACAATTAATCTAGAGAAATAATGAGCAAGATAGCAACTTTATGCCTCCAAATGGTCAGAAATGTGATGAAGATGATAGATCTAAGCTCAAACCAAGCACACATGATTTTAATACAAGTGAGTGCATAGTCTCTTTGATAAACATGATTTTAATACAAGTATTGTTTGGATGTATTTAGTATTCATTTTGAGAGAGTGTATAATCCCTTTCTTCTAACACCTAGGTATGAAGTATCTTCTATAGAATACGTGCTATGTGTATATATATATATATATATATATATATATATATATATATATATATATATATATATATTATCTATGTATTTGGTTGATGAGATTAATATAATTATTTATTGTGGGTTGAAAACCCTATGTGCTCACCAGGCTCCCAAGCCTGACCCACTCAGTTTTCCTTGTATTACAGGTAGTGGTGCGAGAGCATAAGTTGGATGACTTATCAAAGATATTTTGATTATAGGCCTGTTGTGTAAATATCTGTTGTAAGGCTTATAATGTGCCGTTTATGCTTTTGTTTGTATCAGAACATGACATCCCGAGTTTTTTATATAGTGAAAATACATTTCTTTAAGAAATGCTTTGGTAAATCTTATCTTATCATATTTCATTTTGGGAACAAATTCCACAACTCTTTTAATCAAAGGATTGCTTTGAAATTATTTTAAAAACATAAATTAAACCGGTCTTTTCTGGCCATGAATTTGGGGATGTCACAGATCCTCTCAAAGTTATCGACACTAAATCAATAGAGTATCTCTCACTAAACAGATTCAGGGCACACTTGCGTTGGACCCTCAAAGCACTCACGGTACAATCATCTGCAATCTCAACCTCCAGTGGAAAATCCAGAGTCCCAAGAGCATCATAAAACTTCTTGCTAAGCGCAAGAGATACAAAGGATTGTGTAGCACCCGTATCAAACAGAACATGAGCAATCATACCATTGACCAAAAAGGTCCCTGTGCAAGATCAAATATAATCATAAGCATAAATAAGGAAAGCAATAGAATATAGAAATAAGTCACATAGCCGTACCACATATGGTGCTGCACGAGCCTCATTGGTGGTCAGCTGAAATGCGCTGATCTTCACCACAAGTGCCTCCGCTTTACCCAGGCGTCCATCAGTAATCCTCAAGGTGGCAGGCGCAGGTACCGCCATTGCTCCTATTGACAGTCACGAATAGTCGGCCTTTTTATGGCTGATGTGATTGCAATGGAAGAAAATCAGAGTAGCCTTGGGGCAGTACCTACTCATGTGGCCTGGCTGACCACAACTGAAACATCCTGAACTCGTCGCTCGACAAGTCCCACTATGTGGCTTGCCGCACTTGCAACAACGACCCCGACCCTGCTGGCCTCTGGTGTGGGAACTAGAGGTCTTGGGCCTCTTAGCCTAGCCCACTGCTGTCTACTGCTATTTGGGCTGCCATGTTTGTTGAGGATATGATCAAGGGGAGAACCGCCAGCAAGGTTAAAGTTGGCGAAATGAGAAAGTTTGAAGGAAATTCAGGTTCCAACAAGAAAAGCAAATTTTCAAAGTCTAATTCGAAGAAGTTTGGAGGAGGCCGAAAAGGCAAAGGGAAATGGTGTGAAAAGTGCAAGAAAAAGCACTCTGGGAAATGTAGTGAGGAGGTGACCTGCTACAAATGTGGAAAAGATGGGCATTATGCCAAGGAGTGTCCGTCCAACAAGAGGATGTACTTTAGATGTAACAAGGAAGGGCACATTTTGAAAGACTGTCCGAAAAAGAAGGAGGCATTAAAACCCAATATTCCACCAAAGTCAAAGGCGTGAGCCTTTCAGATGACACTTGAAGCTGCAAAAGATGAGCTGATGTCACTTCAGGTACCTTTCTTGTAAACGAATTGTCTGCCTAAATTTTATTTGATTCTGGAGCCAACTACTCCTTTATTTCGCATGAATTTGGTAGAAAACTAGCTTTGCCCGTCGATAGACTAGATAATGCTCTATTAGTTGAAGTTGCTAGTGGCAAATTTGTACTTGTCGGCCATCTTATGAAAAACATCTTCATCGACGTGAATGGTAATAAGTTCGACGAGGAATTATTTCCTATGAAACTAAACGGTTTCAACATCGTGCTGGGAATGGATTGGCTTAGCGCCAATGATGCCGAAATATTGTGCAGGAAGAAGATAGTCAAAGTAAACCCACCAGGGAAGGAGTCATTTATGGTGTATGGGGACAAACGCAGAGTAAATTCTGGAATCATTTCTCTAATGAAAGCTAGAAAGTGTTTGGTCAAAGGATGTGTACATCATATTTGGCATTCATGATTGATGCAAAGAAGGAGAAAAAGGAGATGCAGAGCATTCCTGTGATGTGTGATTATCCGGAGTATTTCCTAAAGATCTTCCGTGATTAGCTCCTGATCGACAAGTAGAATTCCGTATCGACTTGTTTCCAGGAACCACGCCAATAGCAAAAGCACCGTACTGATTAACACCAACAGAGATGAAGGAGCTGATGATGCAGCTTCAGGTTTTATTAGACAAAGGTTTCATTAGACCTAGTTCATCACCCTGGGGAGCTCCAGTGTTATTCATATAGAAAAAGGATGGGAGTATGAGGATGTGCATTGATTACAGAGAGCTGAATAAGGCAACGATAAAGAACATATATCCATTGCCAAGGATTGATGACCTGTTCGATCAACTACAAGGTTCAAGTTATTTTTTAAAAGATCGACCTAAGGTCAGGATATCATCAGCTGAAGGTGAGACAGCAAGATATCGAGAAGACTGCATTCAGAACACGATATGGACACTAAGAGTTTTTGGTTATGTCGTTTGGACTAACCAATGCTCCAGCAGCATTCATGGATTTAATGAACATGGTTTGTAAACCGTTCCTTGATAAATCTGTGATAGTGTTCATAGATGGCATTCTGATTTACTCGAAAAGCCAAGAGGATCATGGCAGACACTTACGAGAAGTGTTGGAAGTCTTGAGGAAGGAGAAGCTGTTGGCCAAGTTCTCCAAATGTGATTTTTGGATTCGATAAGTCCAATTCTGGGGTAACTTGGTCAATCAAGAAGGTATACTGGTTGATCCAGTGAATATTGAAGCTGTGATGAAGTGGGAACAACCGAAAAGTCCCACGGAGATCCGAAGCTTTCTGGGATTAGCCAGATATTACCGAAGGTTTATCCAAGGTTTTTCTTCAATCGCTACTCCATTGAAAACTTTGACCCACAAATGAGCTACTTATGCATGGAGTGATAAGCACACAGAAGCATTCGAGTTGCTAAAGAAGAAGCTATATGAAGCACCGATTCTTTCTCTAACCGATGGCGATGAGGACTTCGTTGTCTATAGCGATGCGTATGGGGTTGGGTTGGGTTGTGTTTTGACCCAAAGAGAAAAGGTGATAGCATATGCGTCTCGACAGCTGAAAGAGCATGAAAAGAACTACAAAACTCATGATCTAGAGTTGGCAGCGGTAGTATTTGCTCTAAAGATGTGGAGGCATTACCTCTATGGCACGAACTGCAAACTTTTCACTGATCATAAGAGTCTCCAATATCTTTTTAATCATAAAGAATTGAATATGAGGCAAAGACGCTGGCTAGAGTTACTTAAGGAATACGACTATGAGATACTTTACCACCCCGGTAAAGCAAATGTTGTCGCTGATGCTCTCAGTTAGAAAATCAATCTTGAGAGAAAAAGGCCAAGAGCGTTGAGAATAGAAGTTGTCTCGACAATTGTGAAGAGTATAAAGAAAGCTCAAGAAGAAGCTTCTGAGAGGAATGACCGAAAGGAAGAATGTTTGGGCAAAACGTTAGTGTTAGGTATAAACAGTCACAAACTGAAGGTATTCCAATATCAAATTTGGGTGCCTAAGTTAGGAGGAATAAGAGATCTTCTGATGGAAGAAGCTCACAAAACCATGTACTCGGTTTATCCTGGTAGCACTAAAATGTATAGGGACCTAAAACCCTACTACTGGTGGCCGATGATGAAGCTTGATATCGCAAAGTATGTGGCCGAGTGTGTGACATGTGCTAGAGTTAAGGCACCACATCAGAAACCATATGGGAGTTTAGAAGCTTTAGCTGTACCGATGGGTAAGTGGGAATACATTGCCATGGATTTTGTCACTAAACTGCCCAGAACAAAGAACGGTCACGATATGATTTGGGTAGTCGTGGATCGCTTCACTAAGAGCGCGCACTTCATAAAAGCCAATGAGAAATGGTCTATGGATAAGCTTGTGAATTCTTACATGAAGATTATGAGGCTTCACGGTGTTCCCATAATGATTGTATTGGATTGTGACAGCCGTTTCACCTCAAGGTTTTGGAAAAGTCTACAAGAGGAATTGGGTACGAAGTTGTGTTTGAGTATAGCTTACCATCCATAGACTGATGGTCAGAGTGAACGGATGATACAAAAACTTGAAGATATGCTGAGAGGATGTACCCTGGAATTCCAAGGCAACTGGGATGAACATTTGCCTTTGGTAGAATTTTCCTATAATAATAGTTTCCACTCGAGCATTAAGATGGCACCTTATCAAGCTTTGTATGGACAGAAGTGTCGTACGCCGTCTTGTTGGCTTGAGGCTGGGGAAAAGCAGTTTATAGGACCTGAGATAGTCCATCAAAATGCTAAAAAGTTGAAAATGATTAGGGAGAGAATGTTAGCAGCTCAGGATGGTCAAAAGAGCTATGCTGACAAGAAAAGACGACCGATTACTTTTGAAGTTGGAGATTCGGTTTTGCTTAAAGTCTCGCCGTGGAAGGAACTTATAAGATTTGGTAAAAGAGGAAAGTTAAGTCCAAGGTTTATTGGACAATTTAAAGTTCTTCAAAGGATTGGGAACCAAGCTTACAAGCTCGAATTACCCGAAGAACTGAATGGAATTCATAACACTTTCCATGTGTGTCATTTGAGGAAGTTCACGGGAGAAGTTCCCGACATAATTCCAATTTTTGACTTAAGAATTGATGAAAATAAGAGGTTAATTGAAGAACCAGAGGCAATCATTCACCTTAAGACTAAGAAGTTGCGACGCAAGATGGTCGAATTAGTGCTTGTCCGTTGGAAACATACGAATTGGCCAAATCTCACCTGGGAGACAGAGAGTGACATGATGAGTTGCTATCCACATTTGTTTTTTGATATGTGATTCCGGGGACGAAATCATCCTAAGGGGGAGAGAATTGTAATGTATGTGTTTCTAGGCTAGGCATTAATGATGATGTAATAGTCTAGGTTAACCTTTGTAACTCGTTTTGAAATAATAAAAATGTATTATTTGAGTATTATATATGTGTTTATTGCTTCATTGTGTGATTTAAATGGATTAAGGATAAAAATAAGCGACAAAGTAAAATATTAGATAAGCCCGATATCTATGAAGGAAGTTATAGTGGTCGTGGCAAGGTTTCCGAATATATAAAGAATGCCGAAATCTGATTTATAACGAAGAAGTTATGACCCGTCGAAGTTTCGCGACAGAACCAGTATGACACAGTGCAACGTAAATAGTGAATTTATAGTAGAGAGATATTTTAGCCTTAATGATCTAAACGAAGGCCGTAGAATACGTTAAACCGAGAGTGTGCATAAAAAGAACGTCTAAATCTTACTTCGTATGAGGAAGTTATGATTTTTCGAAGCTTCAACTTAGCAGTATGCAGCCCAAAGTTCGAATATGAGATTGAGTGATTTCTAGCCGAAACTACCTAAACGAGAATCGAAGATCTCGTCGATAGTAGTCCAACAATAAAAAGCCAGACGAAAACGGACGTCAGAGGAAGGAGTTGTGAATTTCTAACGGAGTTTTCCTATCCCGGCCAACTAAAAATAATATAATAAAAAATAAATTCAAAATTAGCCGACTGAGTCTCAACGAGAGTTGTAGAGCATAGTCTCACCTATTCGTGTATATAAAGAATTTCAAACACGAAGCTTGTAAGCGAAAGATATGAATTTATGAAGTTCAAGGCGCGAACCCTAATACTATGTCAGAGTTCACGACGTGAACATAGTGTTCACGACATGAAATAAGTATTAATGTCTTCGGGAGCCTAACAGACCCAAGCTGCGATGACGCACCTAATGACTATTGAACTCTGTAACGCCTGTGTTTCCGGGCTTGCCATATATAGCAATATAATAGTCTAGGTTAACCTTTGTAACCCGTTTTGAAATAATAAGAATGTATTATTTGAGTATTATGTGTTTTGTGCTTAATTGCTTAATTATGTGGTCTGATTAATTAAGAATAAAAAAATAAGCGTCAAAATTTAAGTGTAAAATAAACTTAATATCTTTGGTTAATGTTGTAGTAGCTGAAACGAGGTTTTCGAATATATATAGAACGCCCAAATCTGACTTCGTATGAGGAAGTTATGATTTATCGAAGTTCCGGCTTAGCGGTATACAGCCTGTTATACTCGAATTGAGATCGAGCGGTTGTTAGCCGAAGCAATCTAAATGAGAATCGAAGATCTCATTGTTGGTATCGAAGCGATAAAAAGTTAGGCGAGAACGGACGTCAAACGAAGAAGTTATGAATTTATAACGAAAGTTTCTGTCGCGGCCTATTAAAAATAATTAATAAAAATAAAGTCAAAATTAGCCGACGGAGTCTAAACGAAAGTCGTAGAGCGTAGTCTCACCTTCGCGTGGATATAAAGAACGTCGAAAACGGAGTTCGTATGAAGAAGTTATGAATTTCCGAAGTTTATTAATCATTTTGTATTTATTTTTAATTCAAAATTCGGAAGTATTATCCGAACGAGTCATTGATCTGATCCGAGGTACGCGCCGCGTACTCGAGTACGCCCCGCGTACTCCGAGGGTGTCGACATCGCAGCAAGTGGCTTTGGATGACGCATGCGCTTACGAACATTGGAGCAGTACGCGCTGCGTACAGGCGTACGCCCCGCGTAATTGAGGCTTCCAGCCTCTATATAAAGGATCCGAAGGTAGCCTCATTTCTTGTTCATTTTCTTCTCTTCTCTCTAGTCTTTTGCATCGTTTTTCGTCCCGAAGCTACCCCGAAGCCCCGATATCATACTCTAGCCCCGAGGCAAGTCCCGAGATCCCGAGAAGCGCGGTTCCCGAGTCGAAGCTCTGCCCGCAAGAAGTTCGATTTTCGAGGAGATCTTCCAGATCTGCTGTGGATTACTACTTCTATAAGCCGTAGTGCTGTCGGATCGTCTTCTGATTATGTGAGTGTGTAGTTATTTCTTCTAACACAATAATACGAAATATTTTATATAAAAATACGTGCTATGTGTATATATTTGGTTGTGTTATGTGTGAATGAGTATTCACTCTCTTCTATCTTATAGATCTGCTTATTTCTTTATGAGATATGTGTTATGTGTGTGTGTGCCTCATCTGTTATGTGATATATGTGTTGATTAAAGCATGCTATACAGGTTTTCTTTAAACTACGTATGAAAATATATATTTTATCTACTAATATGTTGGGTAGAACATGGGTAGATAGTTGGTGTGTAATAAACAGATGAGAGGCCTCGATGTTGTTGTTGTTGTTGATCTAGTTATTCAGCGGAGTATGGATAACGACCACGGACTCTTTCTAGACAGTCCAGTGGAACGCTAGCAGGTTCATAACCTGTAGGTGTTGTGAACGATGTGTTCACCGGTGTACTCTATCCCCCTCATGATTGCCTTTAGGATATCTATTGTTGAGGAAACCCCTTCACAGTAATGTCCGTCCCGATGAAAATCCTAGATTAGGTCCCTTGAGATAGTTGTTTTAGGGACGTAAAGTGAGGATAACGGGAATGGGTAATCGGGATAGTGATTGGTTGGTGAAATTAAATATAACTTATTTATTGTGGGTTGAAAACCCTATATGCTCACCAGGCTCCCAAGCCTGACCCACTCAGTTTTATTTGTATTACAGGAAGTGGCACAAGGGCGTAAGATGGATGGATCATCTTGTTGTTTTGTTTACAAGTCTGTATATGTATATATTTGTTGAATGACTTGTAATGTTTATCGTTTATGCTTTATGGTCTGTATCGGAACATGACATCCCGAGTTTTGATTATATAATGAAATGCATCTCTTGATGAAATGCTTTGATAAATATTATTTTATCATGTTTTGTTTTGGGAACAAATTCCGCAACTCTTTCAAATCAAAAGGATTTACTCTAAAAATATTTAAAAGCATAAATGAAAATCGGTCTTTTTTGGCCGAGATTTTGGGGATGTCACAGTTGGTATCAGAGCATTAGTTTAAGCGAACTAGGAATTTGTAGGATTTCTAGACTTAAACTTAGAATGCTAAATGGAATGATGAGATGTGTGTCTGTTGGATTTTAGACACGAGCACTAGTTTATTTTAGGAAAGTTGCCTAAAATGCTTTATGTGCTAAATGTTATATGTTGCCATATATGATATTATTTGTTCGGATCTACGTTATGTTGCCGACCGGATCTGGAAACCTTATGTGTGTAGGATTCTAAGCGTATGCCTACGTTATTAGAACTAGCATGTAAACGTTTCGGAGTGATAAGGATGATTTGAATATCTATCGTGAATGAGGATCTAATTTCACCTTATTCGGTGTGTAGATCAAAATGGTGAGAACAAGGAGTGGCGTTGGAAACGCGGATGAAAACAGGAATCAACCGCCAGTGATTGAGCAGATACCTGTTGTAGCAGCAGCACCAGAACAAATAACAATGGATGCGGTGCAAGCCATGATTCGGGCTATGCTAGCCGAACAAAGGGAGGAGATGCGACAAATGTTGCATAATAATAAGGATGAACCTATCATACCTATTGAGGAACCGGAATTGATTCCCGAGCAATCGGAGGAAGGGAACAATAGTCGCATGGTGAGTCAAGTTGGGACTCAAGAGGAACGAAGGAACGATCCAGAAAGGAGAAACAACAAGGATGGGCGTATGTACAAGAACTTCTTGGGCGCCAAACCGCCAAGTCTTTCTGGGAGCCCAAAGCCTGTTGAGATAATGGATTGGATCTCCGAAATGGAGATGGTATTTGAAAGTTGCGACTGTAGAAACAAACAGAAAACCGTCTTTGCGGTTAGACAACTGAAGACTGGGGTCTTGAGTTGGTGGAAGTTGTTGGCAGATACTATGCCACGAGGAGAGGCCCTGAAAATGTCATGGGAGGAGTTCTTGGAACAGTTAAGGGTGCAGTATTGTTCGGAGATAGATCTGATTGATCTGAACAATGAGTTCCAAAACTTGAAGAAAGGGAAGATGAGCATAGATGACTATGCTACTGCATTTACTGAGAAGATGAAGTTGTTTCCGTACCTAGTGCCGACGGAACTCTCCAAGATTGAGAGGTTTGCTAATGGACTGCCTGCCGACTTTGGTCCGACAGTCAAGATGGCAACCACTCTGAAAACGGCTGTTCGTGCAGCTAAGAATGTGGAGGCCCAGCAGAAGGAAAAGGGTCTGGAAAGAATAGATGTTGGTGAGAAGAGGAAGTTCGATGGAACTTCAGGGTCCAACAAGAAAAACAAGTTCTCGAAGTCTGGTTCGAGGGGAGGTGGAGGTGAAGCGAAATGGTGCGACAAATGTAAGAAGAAGCATCATGGAAGATGTGAGGTGGCGAACACATGCTACAAGTGTGGAAAGCCAGGGCACTATGCCAATGAGTGTAACCTCACAAAGAAAGTTTGCTATGGTTGTGGTGAGGAGGGTCATATGTCGAGGGACTGCCCGAAGAAGAAGGAGGCAGCTAGACCCAACATTCCGCCAAAGCCAAAGGCGAGAGCATTCCAGATGACACTGGAAGCTGCTAAAGATGAAGCTGATGTCGCTTCAGGTACCTTTCTCATTAACGAATTGCCTGCCCAAATTTTATTTGATTCTGGAGCCAACTACTCCTTTATATCGCATGAATTTGGTAGAAAGCTAGCTTTGCCTGTTGTTAGACTAGATAATGCTTTATTAGTCGAAGTTGCTAGTGGCAAGTTTGTACCTGTTAGCTATCGCATGAAAAACATCTTAATTGATCTGAATGGGAATAAGTTCCACGAGGAATTATTGCCTATCGAACTTAATGGTTTCGACATCGTATTGGGAATGGATTGGCTTAGCGCCAACGACGCCGAAATTTTATGCAAGAAGAAAATAGTCAAAGTAAACCCGCCTGGGAAAGATTCGTTTATGGTGTATGGAGATAAACGCAGAGTGAATTCTGGAATCATTTCATTGATGAAAGCCAGAAAATGTTTGACCAAGGGGTGTACATCGTATTTAGCATTCGTGATTGATGCTAAGAAGGAAAAGAAGGTGATGCAGAATATTCCAGTTGTGTGTGATTATCCGGAAGTATTTCCCGAAGATCTTCCTGGATTACCGCCTGATCGACAAGTGGAATTCCGTATTGACTTGTTGCCAGGAACGACGCCAATTGCAAAAGCACCTTATCGATTAGCACCGACGGAGATGAAGGAGCTAATGATGCAACTTCAGGAGTTATTGGACAACGGTTTCATTAGACCAAGTTCATCGCCCTGGGGAGCTCCGGTGTTATTTGTAAAGAAGAAAGATGGAAGTATGAGAATGTGCATCGATTACAGAGAGCTGAACAAGGCAACAATAAAGAATAGATATCCGTTGCCGAGGATTGATGACCTGTTTGATCAATTGCAAGGTTCGAGCTATTTCTCGAAGATCGATCTTAGGTCAGGATATCATCAGCTGAAAGTAAGAGAGCAAGATATCGAGAAGACTGCATTCAGAACAAGATATGGACACTACGAGTTCTTGGTTATGTCGTTTGGACTAACCAATGCTCCAGCAGCGTTCATGGATTTGATGAATAGGGTTTGTAACCCGTTCCTTGATAAATCCGTGATAGTGTTCATAGACGACATCCTGATTTACTCGAAAAGCCAGGAGGAGCATGGCAGACACTTGCGAGAAGTGTTAGAAGTCTTGAAGAAGGAGAAGCTGTATGCTAAGTTCTCCAAATGTGATTTTTGGATTCGTGAAGTCCAATTCTTGGGTCATGTGGTCAACCAAGAAGGATAATGGTTGATCCAGCGAAGATCGAAGCTGTGATGAAGTGGGAACAACCGAAAAGTCCCACGGAGATTCGAAGCTTTTTAGGATTAGCCGGATATTACCGAAGGTTTATCCAAGGCTTTTCTTCGATCGCTAGTCCATTGTCAGCTTTGACCCACAAAGGAGCTACTTATGCTTGGGGTGATTAGCATAAGGAAGCATTTGAGAAGCTAAAGAAGAAGCTATGCGAGGCACCGATACTTTCTCTACCCGATGGAGTTGAAGACTTCGCTGTCTATAGCGATGCGTCTGGGGTTGGATTGGGTTGTGTTTTGACCCAAAGAGAAAATGTGATAGCATATGCGTCTCGACAACTGAAAGAGCATGAAAAGAATTACCCGACTCATGATTTGGAGTTGGCAGCGGTAGTTTTCGCTCTGAAAATATGGAGGCATTACCTCTATGGCACGAAGTGCAAACTTTTCACTGATCATAAGAGTCTCCAATACCTATTTAATCAGAAGGAATTGAATATGAGGCAACGACGCTGACTAGAATTACTTAAAGACTATGACTGCGAGATACTTTACCACCCCGGTAAAGCTAATGTTGTTGCTGATGCTCTCAGTCGGAAAGTCAATCCTGAAAGGAAAAGGCCAAGAGCGTTGATAATTGAAGTTGTCTCAACTATTTTGGAAAGTATAAAGAAAGCTCAGAGCGAAGCTTCTGAGAAGAATGACAGAAAGGAGGAACGTTTGGGCAAAACGTTGGTGTTCGGTGTAAACAGTCATGGACTGAAGGTGTTCCAAGATCGGATTTGGATACCTAAGACAGGAGGAGTCAGAGATCTTCTGATGGAAGAAGCTCACAAGACCATGTACTCGATTCATCCGGGTAGCACTAAAATGTATAGGGACCTGAAACCCTACTACTGGTGGCCGACGATGAAGCTTGATGTTGCAAAGTATGTGGCCGAGTGTGTGACTTGTGCGAGAGTCAAGACACAACATCAGAAACCGTACGGGAGTTTAGAACCTTTGCCTGTGCCTATGGGTAAGTGGGAAGACATTGCTATGGATTTTGTCACTAAACTGCCCAGAACAAAGAATGGTCACGACATGATTTGGGTGGTCGTTGATCGATTCACTAAGAGTGCGCATTTCATAGCGGCCAGGGAGAAATGGTCTATGGAGAAGCTTGCGAATTCTTACGTGAAGGAAATTGTGAGGCTTCACGGTGTTCCGTTAACGATTGTGTCGGATCGTGATAGCCGTTTCACATCGAGGTTTTGGAAAAGTCTACAAGAGGAATTGGGTACCAAGTTGTGTTTAAGTACAGCTTACCATCTGCAGACTGATGCTCAGAGCGAACGAACGATACAAACACTTGAAGATATGCTGAGAGCATGTACTCTGGAATTCCTAGGTAATTGGGATGAACATTTACCGTTGGTAGAATTTTCCTATAATAATAGTTTCCACTTAAGCATTAAGATGGCACCTTACCAAGCTTTGTATGGACAGAAGTGTCGTACGCCGTCTTGTTGGCTTGAGGCTGGGGAAAAGCAGTTTATGGGACCGGAGTTGGTTCATCAAACTGCTGAAAAGTTGAAAATAATTAGGGAAAGAATGTTAGCGGCTCAGGATCGTCAAAAGAGCTATGCTGACAAGAAGCGGAGACCGATAACTTTTGAGGTTGGGGATTCGGTTTTGCTTAAAGTCTCGCCGTGGAAGGGACTTATAAGATTTGGTAAAAGGGGAAAGTTGAGTCCAAGGTTTATTGGACCGTTTAAAGTTCTTCAGAGGATTGGGAACCAAGCATACAAGCTCGAATTACCCGAAGAACTGAATGGAATTCACAACACTTTTCATGTGTGTTATTTGAGGAAGTTCACGGGAGAAGTTCCCGACATAATTCCAATTTCTGAATTGAGAATTGATGAGAACAAAAGGTTGATTGAAGAACCAGAGGCAATTGTTGACCGAAAGACTAAGAAATTGCGACTCAAGATGGTTGGGTTAGTGCTTGTCCGATGGAAACACACGAATGGGCCGAATCTCACCTGGGAGACGGAGAGTGACATGATGGGTCGTTATCCGCATTTGTTTGTTGATGTGTGATTCCGGGGACGGAATCATTCTAAGGTGGAGAGAATTGTAACGCCTGTGTTTCCGGGCTTGCCATATATAGCAATATAATAGTCTAGGTTAACCTTTGTAACCCGTTTTGAAATAATAAGAATGTATTATTTGAGTATTATGTGTTTTGTGCTTAATTGCTTAATTATGTGGTCTGATTAATTAAGAATAAAAAAATAAGCGTCAAAATTTAAGTGTAAAATAAACTTAATATCTTTGGTTAATGTTGTAGTAGTTGAAACGAGGTTTCCGAATATATATAGAACACCCAAATCTGACTTTGTATGAGGAAGTTATGATTTATCGAAGTTCCGGCTTAGCGGTATACAGCCTGTTATACTCGAATTGAGATCGAGCGGTTGTTAGCCGAAGCAATCTAAATGAGAATCGAAGATCTCATTGTTGGTATCGAAGCGATAAAAAGTTAGGCGAGAACGGACGTCAAACGAAGAAGTTATGAATTTATAACGAAAGTTTCTGTCGCGGCCTATTAAAAATAATTAATAAAAATAAAGTCAAAATTAGCCGACGGAGTCTAAACGAAAGTCGTAGAGCGTAGTCTCACCTTCGCGTGGATATAAAGAACGTCGAAAACGGAGTTCGTATGAAGAAGTTATGAATTTCCGAAGTTTATTAATCATTTTGTATTTATTTTTAATTCAAAATTCGGAAGTATTATCCGAACGAGTCATTGATCTGATCCGAGGTACGCGCCGCATACTCGAGTACGCCCCGCGTACTCCGAGGGTGTCGACATCGCAGCAAGTGGCTTCGGATGACGCATGCGCTTACGAACATTGGAGTAGTACGCGCTGCGTACAGGCGTACGCCCCGCGTAATTGAGGCTTCCAGCCTCTAAATAAAGGATCCAAAGGCAGCCTCATTTCTTGTTCATTTTCTTCTCTTCTCTCTAGTCTTTTGCATCGTTTTTCGTGCCGAAGCTACCCCGAAGCCCCGGTATCATACTCTAGCCCCGAGGCAAGTCCCGAGATCCCGAAGATCCCGAGAAGCGCGGTTCCCGAGTCGAAGCTCTGCCCGCAAGAAGTTCGATTTTCGAGGAGATCTTCCAGATCTGCTGTGGATTACTACTTTTATAAGCCGTAGTGCTGTCGGATCGTCTTCTGATTACGTGAGTGTGTAGTTATTTCTTCTAACACAATAATACGAAGTATTTTATATAAAAATACGTGCTATGTGTATATATTTGGTTGTGTTATGTGTGAATGAGTATTCACTCTCTTCTATCTTATAGATCTGCTTATTTCTTTATGAGATATGTGTTATGTGTGTGTGTGCCTCATCTGTTATGTGATATATGTGTTGATTAAAGCATGCTATACAGGTTTTCTTTAAACTACGTATGAAAATATATAGTTTATCTACTAATATGTTGGGTAGAATATGGGTAGATAGTTGGTGTGTAATAAACAGATGAGAGGCCTCGATGTTGTTGTTGTTGTTGATCTAGTTATTCAGCGGAGTATGGATAACGACCACGGACTCTTTCTAGACAGTCCAGTGGAGCGCTAGCAGGTTCATAACCTGTAGGTGTTGTGAACGATGTGTTCACCGGTGTACTCTATCCCTCTCATGGTTGCCTTTAGGATATCTATTGTTGAGGAAACCCCTTCGCAGTAATGTCCGTCCCGATGAAAATCCTAGATTAGGTCCCTTGAGATAGTTGTTTTAGGGACGTAAAGTGAGGATAACGGGAATGGGTAATCGGGATAGTGATTGGTTGGTGAAATTAAATATAACTTATTTATTGTGGGTTGAAAACCCTATATGCTCACCAGGCTCCCAAGCCTGACCCACTCAGTTTTATTTGTATTACAGGAAGTGGCACAAGGGCGTAAGATGGATGGATCATCTTGTTGTTTTGTTTACAAGTCTGTATATGTATATATTTGTTGAATGACTTGTAATGTTTATCGTTTATGCTTTATAGTCTGTATCGGAACATGACATCCCGAGTTTTGATTATATAATGAAATGCATCTCTTGATGAAATGCTTTGATAAATATTATTTTATCATGTTTTGTTTTGGGAACAAATTCCGCAACTCTTTCAAATCAAAAGGATTTACTCTGAAAATATTTAAAAGCATAAATGAAAATCGGTCTTTTCTGGCCGAGATTTTGGGGATGTCACAAACTCACAACGTGAATTATGAGATTCACGATGTGAATCCAAAAAAATGGCCCTATAAATAGAAACCGAAGGGCAGCCGGCCATAGTTACTAATTCCTTCACTCTCTCACTCCCGATACCCTCTCTAGCCCTCTTAAAGTGCCCCCGAAGCCTCGGTATCATCCGGACACCCGAAGCAAGTCCCGACGATCCGAATATCCCGAGAAGAAAAGAGTTTTCGAGCCAAAGCTCTGCCCGTGAGAAGCTCGATGTGTGAAGATATCCCAGATTCATCGAAGAATACTACTTGAAGAGCCGTAGTGTTGTTCGAGCATCGTCTTATCAATTGAGTGCATAGTCTCTTTCATAAACACGATTTTAATACAAGTATTGTTTGAATGTATTAAGTATACGTTTTGAGAGAGTGTATAGTCCCTTTCTTCTAACACCTAGGTATGAAGTATCTTCTATAGAATACGTGCTATGTGTATATATACTATCTGTGTATTTGGAGTGAGCATTGAATGAATATTTTATACAGGTTTTAAGTTGTATATGAATGTATAAGTATATTGTTATCTACTAAAATGTTGGGTAAAACATGGGTAGATAGTTGACGTGTGATAAAATGATGAGAGCCCTCGATGTTATTGTGATCCAGTCATCTAGCGGATTTTAGATGACGACCACAAACTTTTCTAGACAGTATAGTGGAACATTGACAGGCTCGCCATCTTTAGGTGTTAATGAACTTGGGTGTTCATTTGTTGTACTCCATCCCCCACATGGTTTCCTTGTTTGAATTATATTGTTGAGGAAACCCCGAAGCATGTGTTGTCACCCCGATGAAAATCCTTAGGCTAGGTCCCTTGCGATAGTTGTTTTAAGGACGTAAAGTGAGGATAACGAGAATGGGTAATTGGGTTATTGTTGGTTGATGAAATTAATATAATTATTTATTGTGGGTTGAAAACCCTATGTGCTTACCAGGCTCCCAAGCCTGACCCACTCAGTTTTCCTTGTATTACAGGTAGTGGTGCGAGAGCATAAGTTGGATGACTTATCAAAGATATTTTGATTATAGGTCTGTTGTGTAAATATCTGTTGTAAGGCTTATAATGTGCCGTTTATGCTTTTGTTTGTATTAGAACATGACATCCCGAGTTTTTTTATATAATGAAAATGCATTTCTTTAAGAAATGCTTTGGTGAATCTTATTTTATCATATTTCATTTTGGGAACAAATTCCATAACTCTTTTAATCAAAGGATTGCTTTGAAATTATTTTAAAAACATAAATTAAACCGGTCTTTTCTGGCCATGAATTTGGGGATGTCACAGATCCTCTCAAAGTTATCGACACTAAATCAATAGAGTATCTCTCACTAAACAGATTCAGGGCACACTTGCGTTGGACCCTCAAAGCACTCACGGTACAATCATCTGCAATCTCAACCTCCAGTGGAAAATCCAGAGTCCCAAGAGCATCATAAAACTTCTTGCTAAGCACAAGAGATACAAAGGATTGTGTAGCACCCATATCAAACAGAACATGAGCAATCATACCATTGACCAAAAAGGTTCCTATGCAAGATCAAATATAATCATAAGCATAAATAAGGAAAGCAATAGAATATAGAAATAAGTCACATAGCCGTACCACATTTGGTGCTACACGGGCCTCATCGGTGGTCAGCTGTAACGCCTGTGTTTTTGAGCTTGTCATTAATGTTGATATAATAGTCTAGGTTAACCTTTGTTACCCGTTTTGAAATAATAGAAGTGTATTATTTGAGTATTATGTGTTTTGTGCTTAATTGTGTGTCTTGATTTAATTAAGAATGAAAATAAGCGTCAAAATGAAATATTAGATAAAACCGATATCTATAGATAATGTTGTAGTAGTTGAAACGAGGTTTCCGTATATTTAAAGAATGCCGAAATCCGAGTTATAGCGAATAAGTTATGACCTGTCGGAGTTTCGCGACAGAACCGGCAACGCTGAATGACATAAAAAGTGAAATTTACATTAGAGCGATATTTAGCCTTAGCGATCTAAACGAAAGTTATAGAGCGTAGTCTCATCTACGCGTGGATATAAAGAACGTCGAAAACGGAATACGTATGAAGAAGATATGAATTTCTGAAGTTTTTAAATAATTAATATTTATTATTTAATGTTTAATTCGATGGATATCCGAAGGAGTCACCGATCTGATCCGAACTACACCCAGCGTAGTTGAGTACGCCTAATGTACCCCGATGCATGCACAGCCTTGCACTCGAGTGCTCTGATGACGCATACAGTGACGTTTCGCACTACGCCCCGTGTAGAGCATTACGCCTAACGTAATGCGAGGCTTCAGCCTCTATAAAAGGAATGCTAAGGCAGCCAATCCTTTTGCCCAAATTCTCTTCTCTCTCTCTCCCGTTTTGCATCATTTTGCGTGCCATAGATATCCCGAAGCCCCGGTTTTAATCCCGAGCCCCGAAGCAAGTCCCGAAGCCCCGAAGATCGAGAAGTGCAATTTCCGAGCCGAAGCTCTACCTGCGAGGAGCCTGGTTTTTGTGGAGATCTTCCAGATCTACCGAAGAGTACTACTTCTACAAGTCGTAGTGCTGTCTGATCATCTTCTGATCAAGTGAGTGTGTAGTTACCTTCTTCTAACGCATAATTATGAAGTATTTTATACGAAATACATGTTATGTGTATATTTTGTTGTTATATGTGTGAATGTATATTCACTTTCTTCTATCTCATAGATATGATTTATTCTCTATGAAATATGTGTTATGTGTATGTGTCTCATCTGTTGTTTGGAATATGTATTGAATAAGAATGCTATACATGTTTTAAACTATGTATATAAATATATATTTTTATCTACTAATATGTTGGGTAGAACATGGGTAGATAGTTGATGTGTAATAAACAGATGAGAGGCCTCGATGTTGTTGTTGTTGATCTAGTTATTCAGCGGAGTATGGATAACGACCACAAACTCTTTCTAGACAGTCCTATGGAACGCTAGCAGGCTCATAACCTGTAGGTGTTGTGAACGATGTGTTCACCGGTGTACTCTATCCCCCTCATGGTTGCCTTTAGGACATCTATTGTTGAGGAAACCCCTTAGCAATAATGTCAGTCCCGATGAAAATCCTAGATTAGGTCCCTTGAGATAGATGTTGTTTTAGGGACGTAAAGTGAGGATAACAGAAATGGGTAATCGGGTTATTGTTGGTTGGTAAAAGTAAATATATTTATTTATTGCGGGTTGAAAACCCTATATGCTCACCAGGCTCCCAAGCCTGACCCACTCAGTTATTTGTATTACAGGTAGTGGCGCGAGGGAATAAGATGGATGAATCATCACATTATTTTGTTTATTAGACCAATTGTTATATGTAACTGTTGTATGGTCTATCTTTTGTTGTTTATGCTTTTGTGTCTGTGTCGGAACATGACATCCCGAGTTATGATTTTATAATGAAAATACATTTCTTTATGAAATGCTTTGGTAAATATTATTTTTATCATATTTTGTTTTTGGGAACAAATTCCGTAACTCTTTTAAATCAAAAGGATTTACTATGAAATTATTTTAAAAGCATAAATGAAACCAATCTTTTCTGGCCGATATTTTGGGATGTCACATCAGCTGAAATGCGCTGATCTTCACCACAAATGCCTCCACTTTACCCAGGCGGCCATCAGTAATCCTCAAGGTGGCTGGCACAAGTACCGCCATTGCTCCAATTGACAGTTACGAATAGTCAGCCTTTTTATGGCTGATGTGATTGCAATGGACGAAAATTAGAGTAGCCTTGGGGCAGTACCTATTCATGTGGCCTGGCTGACTACAACTGAAACATCTTGAACCCGTTGCTTGACAAGCCCCACTATGTGGCTTGCCACACTTGCAGCAATGACCCCGACCCTGTTGGCCTCTGGTGTAGGAATCGAGGGTCTTGGGCCTCTTAGCCTAGCCCACCGTTGTCTGCACCTGCTCCGTCTTGTGCTTCGTCCAAAGCTCCAGCTCAATATCCCACTCATGGGCCCTCTCGATCATATCATTCTGGGTCTTGCACCTCGAGAAGCTCACAAAATCTTTGCTATCATCTCTCAGCATGTCATGACACATCGTATTCTTCATCTCCTCATCCACATCGTATTGCGGGACCAACAAATCCCTCTCCTTGAATTTGGCGGTAATCTCCACCATAATATCATTAGTCTGGAGAAGATCCTGGAACTCCTTGCCAACTTCCACACCTCAATAGTTGGTGCAAACTCCATCTGGAGCCTCGAAACAAAATCTTCCCAGGTTATGACTGCCACTTCCGCTGACCCTATAGCTCGGCTAACCTCCTCCCACCAGTCTCATGCTCGGTCCCTCATCAGGCAGGATGTAAATCCCACCTTTTCCCCTTAGGGAAAAAACTCGTCTGCTAACCATTCTCCATGACAGCGATCCATCGTCGGCTAGCGATGGGGTCCTTAGCCCCAAAAAACTCAGCAGCTTCACAAGCCTTAAACTCCCGGATTGATGGGGTTCGAGCTCTTATATGACCCACAACAATCTCAACTCGAAAAGACCTGAGCCGCTCATCCATCAACTCCATAATCCCCTCCTTGACGGTACCAAACATCACAGGAGTAGCATCCAAGATACCGCGGGTAACCTCAACCAAAATGAACTCGTGCAACATCTCTTCAATTGGTTCTGTGCCTGAGCAAGAACTTGAACCAAAACTAGATCCAGAACCTCCTCGATTAGTCATAACCATACTCAAACTGAAACACAAACATATAAATAATTAATATATAACTCTAGGAAATCCTCCTTATACATGCCTCTTTAGAGTTTCCATATCTACTCTTGTCTCAGGTACAAATCCTGTGCTTCCATTAGTATGAGCCCAATACTACATTTCAAATCTACCTGTACCTTCCTCAAGGGCAGTCCAAATTCCTGTAAGTCACCACACTAAAACCATTTACCAACCTTATGTAAACATCATATATATATATATATATATATATATATATATATATATATATATATATATATATATATCCTAGGCTCTCATAGGAAGTCTCAACTCCCACCTCCCGCATTACCAAGAACCTCAATCAACACTATTGGTTGTCATATACATGTAATTTATACACAAAATAAGATCACATAGACTGTCAAATGATGATTCTACCCTAAGTCCACAACCAAACAAGGAATAGGAAATGAGGCCAAATCAATCATTCTAAGGCTATATAATCCTAACCGTATACAAGTTTGAAAGTATACACTTAGCAATTAACTGAGCCGATATCAATTCCAAGTAATACATAACATCCAATCCTCCTAGGCTATAAGACATCAAACAAATCAGGAAATTTTATCATATGATTTGTGAAGGTATCCTTAGCCCTAATCTAGCATGCGATTCTCATATCAAGCATACTACTCATAATACATAGGTATGGGTAATCTTGGGAACCACTTACTTGAGCTCAGCTGATTGCACGCATCACACCCCTTTTCTTAGTAAAAATATTTTAGTAACTTCAATTTCATTTTTCTTTTAAAAATATTATCATTTCCTCAATATGAGTTCTGACACACCAAGAAAGTGTGCATGAATCCCTCAAACCAAGGCTCTGAAACCAACTTGTAATAACCCAAAAACAATAATAAAATTTTTCATTGTAAGTCTATCAAATCATACATCAATTGTTTCAAAATCCAAAACCAAATTATAATATTCAAAACATCATATTCCAAACATTAATTTGCAGAAATCATGAAGGGAGGATGTTGTGCCATCACGCCGGAACCTTCCCTTTCGAATTGGAAGTACCTAAAACCATAAACATAAACTGTAAGCACAAAGCTTAGTGAGTTCCCCAAAGTACCACATACCAAACATACGAATATGGGCCCCTCCATGGGGTATATTTCAACCCAATAAACAATTATGGGCCCCGCCCTCGGGTATATTTCTACCCGAACATGCCATAGTGGGCCCCGCCCTGGGGTATATTTTAACCCGACATACCACAATGGTCCCCTACTTGGGGTGTATTTCAACCCGATCATATAAACAAGTACACATCACATAGTAGATGGCATTCTATATAACCAAATAATGGCCTAACATTGGTGCCTTTGACCCATTGATATAGTGAGAAAACTCATCTCATAGACATATGAGAAAGAGAAAATAGCATGCTACTCCGAAATCAACACTACTAGTCACCATTACAAATACGGTGACCAAAACTTAGAATATAGATCAAAATACCCACAATACCCCTAGGTCAAACATTGGTCAAAGTCAACTGGGTCAACTCGGTGAGTACGCTAGGAATACTCAACATGTATGCAGGGCGTACTGGGTGTTTGAAAAATTACAAAGGGCTAAATACGTACGTGCAACGTACCCTTTGGTACACCCAACGTACACAGTTGCCACAAGCCCAACCTGTTGGGTCAATATTATGGTTTATACTTTGCTTTTCTAGGACATTGTACTTTTATGTAATATCTTATGTGTTTACGGTCAAGTTTACGGCCAGGGAGGTGTTTATGGCCGCAAACAGGTTTACGGTCGTAAACCCTGTTTACGGCCCATGTTTACTCGGCCCATATTCTCATGTATATATATATATATATATATATATATATATATATATATATATATATATATATATATATATATATATATATATATATATATATATATAGGGGTGAGGGGTGTGAGGAAAAGAGTGATGAACAGAAGAGAGTTTACGGCCTATAGAGAGAGAAACGTGTGTGTGTGAATCTTTTGTATCCGGATCTTCATTCTAATCAATTCATACATATATTCATCATATTCTTCTTCTTCTTCTGTTCTATTTGATCTGACATCATCCGTTTGATTGGGATTCCGCACCATCAAACGGATCTGATTGATACACGGGAGAATTTGGGGACTTACAATTAGTATCAGAGCTTGGTTGTATCAATCATTTTTTCAGATATGGAGCTTATTTGATCTTATTTTGAAGAGATTTTTGCGTTTTTGGATAGATCTCGCAAAAATAAGGGGGATTTGTTCTTCGCGTTTTTCGTAAAAACGAGTTTTTGATCGAGTTTTGGAGCAAAAAGGGTGAAAAAACGCTGTTTTTCGTCAAGAACAACGATTTCTGAAGAGTTTACAGTCGGAAACGTATTCACGGTCCGGAGTTTGCGGCCTCGTCCTCGCATCAGTAGCTTTTTAGTATAAAAGGATATCGGATTTAGAAGTGCTGAGGGTCGAACTTTAGACCTCCAACTCTTCAAACCACATGCCTTATCCAGTTGAGCTACAAGGAATTTTGTTAAACCATTTGATTGTTTAAACTCTATACATTTCTCAGCAGCAACAAGCCTCGAATCGCATGAGTAGCTTCGCAAGCCTTCTCGATCAGCAGCCTCGCACGTCCTCGCATTGCATCGCAGCAACCTCGCCTCGCCTCACCTCGCATCACATGACAGAAGCCTCGCCTCGCATCAAAAAAATAAGACGCGCTCTGGGTGATTCGAGGATTGAACCTGCGACCTCTGAATCAGCAACCCAAGCGCCTAACCATCTCGCCTAGCCAACCCCTTGTTCATTCACTTTGAAATGTTAAACTTACCCATTTCCTACCGCTTCCAACTTTCGCATTTTTGTCATTTTCAGCCCAAAATTGATTTTCCTTTAATTTTAAATTCTTTTTTCAACCAAAAATTTTAGTTTTTAAATTTTAAATTTTTATTTTTGACTTTTTACTTAAAATTTTGATTTTGACTTTTAAAGTTTGACCTTTGACTTTAAACTTTGACTTTTTCGTTTAACTTTTAAATTTTCAAATTTAGCTTTTCGGTTTGACTTTTCAAGTTTGACTTTTGAGTTTGATTTTTTAAATTTGACTTTTAAGGTTGACTTTTGAGGTTTATAGTCAAAGGGCATTTTTAAATTTAAGTTTGACTTCTAGTTGTGCTTTTAATAGTTTTTTGAAGTTTTACGAGGGAATTGAAAAACATGAAAGAGAGTCGTTAGGAGATGTTAAGACAAAATTTCAGCATGTTCGATTATATCCCTGGAGAAACCCTGGAAACTCAGTTGCAGCGATTTACTACACTCACTACTAAGATGAATATAGTTGGGCTCCTCTTGTCCAAATCTGAGATAAACAAAAAACTGCTGAATGCACTTCCGAAATCATGGGACTAGGGGTGAGCATGGTGCGGTTCGGTGCGGTTTTTGGTCAAAACCGAACCGAAAACCGCAACTTTGGTTTTTTGAAATTTAGAAACCGCACCGTTCGGTTTTATGCGGTTCGGTTTTTTTTTTGCGGTTTTTATTAGTTTTTTTTTTTCGTTTTGTCTTTTTACTAAAACTCAAGTAACTCAGCGAGTTACTTTGACTTAGATGAGAAGTGCTAATCTTTTATTGGATATAAACCGATACCACCACCTCTTGGTTCGAAATCAACATGTTTCTAATGCTTCAATATAGTACGAATTTAATATAATATTTGTTTCACAAGTACATAGGATAATATCAATTAATGTATTCTTAAAAATGATACTATATCACTAGTACTATTCATATTTAAATATTAAAAAAAATGTCATAAACATTATTTGTTATTGTAAATACCACTAAATGTATGCTTAAAAATATAAAGTCATCCTCCGATAGATAAGAAGATATTTACATTTATAGAAATTTTAATTGTCATAAGTTTTTGGCTCTTATAAATATCAACACTTAATATATATATATATATATATATATATATATATATATATATATATATATATATATATATATATATATATATATATATATATATATATATATGTAGTGCGGTTCGGTTTTTTGCGGTTTTTGCGAGACCAGAAACCGCACCGCACCGAGTATTTTCGGTTTTTGGAAAACTAAAAACCGCACCATCGGTTTTCATTTCGGTTTCGGTTTTTCGGTTTCGGTTTATGCAGTTTTTTCGGTTTTTTTGGTTTGCGGTTCGGTTTTTGCTCACCCCTATCATGGGATATGGACGTGGCTGACATCAAGAAGATAAAAGATCTCAATCGTCTTAGTCTGGCTGATATAATTGAAGAACTTGACGCTTTGAATTGTCGAAAAACAACGAGTTCCGCAAACCTTCCGGTCAATGAAGTTTCATGTTCTCAATCATGTGAAGATTTATGTACGCTATCTAGTGAAGATACAATTAAATTTCTTCGGAAACAAATTGATTTATTAAAAAGGGAAGTTGAGGACCTAAGATATAAAGGATATCAACTCAGGAAAGGACAGAAACCCCTGAAGGCTGAATTAGAAGCAAAAACCAAGGACTTTAGGAAGCTTCAGGAAGAGTATAACAACAAGTGTGAAAATTATAACTATATTAAGAGACAACTTGCTGTTGTAACTGAAGAACTTGACGCTTTAAAAATGAAGTGTGGAAAAACAGATGTTAGTTTTAAAAATTATACTACGTGAAGTCAGACAGTCGAGTCCTTATATGAAACCCAATTAAAATTCAAAGAAAATCAAAAAATATGTTGGTATTGAAATGTGCTTGAGGGAGATGTTTTGGGAAGTGATATTATCAAGTGATAACAGGCAACCTGAGTCTGCGTAACGTACCCGAAGTTGAAGGGTCTATGCTCTGGTTTGATGCGTCGGTAGGCACGAAAGATTCTAAATGGACTTGACTAGACAGAGTTGAACTTAGGAAATTTATAGACTTGACAAATCTTGACCTAGTTAGATCCGTTCAGCCTGACAATACGACGCTCGGATAGGTTGAGCAGGGAGATATATATGGGAATCTACTCGTCACATTAATTGAACCCGTACTTGGAACCGTGGTTTAACTTTTCCTCGATGTGTGGATTCTATCCTTAATTCCGGTTGGATGGGGCGACTAGTAAATTCCGATAAATTAGTTCTGTAGAATATCATTTTCTTTCTTTCCGTCTGTTAGTCATATGTTGTCTCCTTTGCGTGACTTCCAATCCGACCTGGTACACAACATATGCAACTCTATTTCTCTGCATGTTATATATGTGAAATACCTCTTATCTGTTAGCCATATGATGTCTCCTTTGCGTGACTTCTAATATTTCCTGGTACACAGCATATGCAACCTTCTACTTCTCAACCCCTCTGAAGTAATAAGTAATAGAATTCTGAATCCATCCTCTCTCTGAATGGTTGTCTTCTCACCCGGTGTAAGGAGTACTCTGGAAGTTCTTGATGGCTGGGGCATATCAGGAAGCGGGAAACACGTTCTAGTACACTTAAAATTGAACACATACAGATTGTCTATAGATCTCGCTGCTCAATTTAGGTGGACAACAATATCCTTGGTCGTCGTCAGCTGAATGGTCCTTAAGATATAGTATCTAGGAACTTAGGATCAGATATAATATCTAGGAACTTAAGTTCACCTTGTCTTGTAACAAATAGTATGTCCTAAATCTGTCATAATTTTTCGTGTTTAAGTGGACCACAATACCGACGATCGACCAGACAAAGATGTGAATATGAAAGGTACCGACAAGTGGATAAAGGCTGTCTAAAAACTTTGATCCCAAATCACTCTTAAAGTTAGATATCATTTTTATTTTTGTTAAATTTGTCATAGTTTCTTCTAATTTAAATATTAGGGGGGAATTAAAAATTAAAAAAAAAATCAGAAAAATTAAAAAATCAAAGAAAAATCTGAAAATTAAAAATCCAAAAATAGTGTTATTTCTGTTTTATTTCTTGTTCAGAAAAATCAAAAATCCAAAATATTTTTTTTTTTCTGTTTTCATTTGTGTGCTAAGTTTTCTTTTAGTTTTGTTTTGTCTTGAAAAGTGATTTCAGGTTTAGATAAGACTCATGGAGTTTGTGTTGAAGATTTCTAAGCCAATGCGTCGTCCGTGAGCATCGAAGAATTCGCATTCAAAGGAGCAAGAAATGAAGATTATTCTTTCAACATTCAATCCTTCAACCCCAGAAGAAAGGTCAAGCTGACTTGAAGAATATGTGATGGATTGCATTGAAGCCTCCTCAATCAGTCTGCTGCTATCTTAAACCTGCTAAAGTGATCTAGAAGATTTGTTCTCTCTGATGTTCTCTCTGAAGATTCTCAAGCTGTAAGCGCTATCTTTCAAGAATCAGTATGTCAAGCCTCCTCACCCGACGTGCGTTCAAAGCCAAATTCTGAAGAAAAGCCCAACCGCTCAAGATGAAGTCATTCATTGAAGATTCATCAAGTTCATCTTGAAGTCGTAAAGAATTTAAAGATTAATGTTGAAACCAAGTTCCCAATGAAGATTATCAAGAAAGCCAGCTACTTTTTAGGGGGAGCTTGTTGGGTCATTTAAGAAAAGAAAAGAAAGCTATAAACCAAGGTGGAGATTGTTGGGTCAATATTATGGTTTATACTTTGCTTTTCTAGGAAATTGTATTTTTATGTAATATCTTATGTGTTTACGGTCAAGTTTACGGCTAGGGAGGTGTTTATGGCCGCAAACAGGTTTACGGACGTAAACCCTATTTACGGCCCATGTTTACCCGACCCATATTCTCATGTATATATATAGGGGTGAGGGGTGTGAGGAAAAGAGTGATGAACAGAAGAGAGTTTACGGCCTAGAGAGAGAGAAACGTGTGTGTGTGTGTGTGTGAATCTTTTGTATCCGGATCTTCATTCTAATCAATTCATACATAGATTCATCATATTCTTCTTCTTCTTCTTCTCTTCTATTTGATCTGACATCATCCGTTTGATTGGGATTCCGCACCATCAAACGGATCTGATTGATACACGGGCAAATTTGGGGACTTACACAACCCAGTGGGTGCTTAATCCTGAAGAAATTTTTTCCAAAATCTAGATCTAGACCCTAAAAGGCGTTCTTAACCATAAAGTTTCCAACTATATCATTTTGCATGGCTAATAAAACCTTAACATCAAAAACCCTAGCTTCTTGATCCATTAAGACAACCCATATCATGCATGGGAAGGAAATAATGTCCAAGATCATATTTTTATGACTTAACACACCCTATAACATCTGAAAGGACAAATTAAATGTCTTGGAGTACTCCATACTCAGCCAAATCAAGATTTGAGACAAAACGTGCCAACTTTAAGCTAAAACTAGATCTGAATGAAATACTCATCAAGGTTGGAGCTTTATACCTCCAAAAGGTGCACAAGGGAGTGTAGATGTTGGATCCAAGGCCTTGAGTGAAACACTACAACTTCAAAGCTCTTCCTTCACCACCAAGAGTTGCCAAATGGCACCAAAAGACATTCCAAGCTTCAAAATGCACACACACAGACACACTTCAGGATTTTGAAATGGGCTCAAGGAGGAATGGAGGCTGGAGTTAAGGAGGGGTATGTGGTTATAATGATTCTTAAATAGGGTCCAAACCCTAAAATTTAGGGTACGCACCCTAGCCACGTATGCCAACATATGAAATATACGCCCATCGTACGCAAGCCTGCCCAAATAATTACAAAATTGCCATTAGGGACTCGTTTTGAAATTCATTTAAAAACCAAGGGTTAAATTGAAAATACTTGGAAATCAAGATGTTACAAATTCTTGTCAAGGATGATCGATAACCACAGTTTCTTCCAAAACCCTAATAGTCCCCTGTTTTCCATCTCATATGTGGCAAAGTGTGCAACCGTGAATGGTGCATGCATCATAAAAGTCGTCTTATACTAGGCATAAAACAGCCTAAATCATTCGTCTTTCAAAACCATATGCACAAAATTGGAAAATTTTTAAATACAGACTCCCACTGCCCAACTGTAACCTTTGTTTCACCATATCCATCAGAGTAAAAGACGAATCACATGCAATGGTACAGAAAACGACTCCCATAGCATCTATTCCGTATTAAAACTCAACTGCACCATCAAATTTGATTGTTTACCATACTGACGATTGAATTAGAGACCATGAACTGCTAGAAGTGCAAGCATGCTTTCAGACCAATGGAGGAAGGCGACAAAGGCGATATCTGACATGATTTTCCGGTGGGAATATTGGGAACGTGTTGAAGAAAATTGGGGTTTTATTGAAGAAAAGGCAGAATTTTAAGTCATTTTGCAGATATTTTTGTTTAAATCTTATTATTTTTTTTTATTAATTTAGTGGTTGCTTCCTAAAGATCTGTATTGTAATCTAGAGGGTTTTTTCTTACAGTTAAATGAATGAAGTTTGAGCATTTTTGTTAGTGTTATTAGTGGAGTTACATTTTTCTTTTGTATGCTTAAGTTTAATTTCAAGGGCTATTTCGAACCCGTTTGTGGTGGCGGTGCTGATGCATTTCGATGGAGAATGAGTATTTGTAATAACGTGACAATTGACGTCTTGTTATCGAAATTTTGCAAATTAGAAGATAATGGCCGAGTGGAAGAAGGTTGTGGGAGGCGAACAATATTGGTGGTTGTGGTAGGAGGTTGGAGGTGGGTGGTGGCGGTGTTGGGAGTTAGTTTACAGGAAGATGAAAAGTGGTCTTAATTAATAGGGAACATTGTAGCGACTCAGTTCTGATGACGAATGCGGAAATGTAAAGATTAAGTGAATTAATCAACCATGAAGAACACAAAGAGTAAAAAAATCGTTTAAGCTCTCATCAGAATAGTAAGCCATTACAAAGTGGGTTATGTAATAATTCTCTCACTAGACTAATCTCACAAAAGGTTCTTATATAAAATGTGAGCCACTCACTTCCTATTTATAGGAAAGGCTAAACCCATTACACATCATAAGAGGGTAAGCCATATCCAAGGAGAAATTTGCACCCTAACTGTAACATTCAAGTTTTGGTAAGTTTTTTTTTCTAGCCCTTTATGAAATTTTTTAACATTTTGGTCCCCTGGTTAGTACGCAGGGTGTACTCAATGAGTATGTTTAGCGTACTAGCCCATTTAATGATTATGGGTTGCACCCTTGTACGCAGGGCGTACAAGGAGTATGCATGGCATACGTAATGCAGGGGAAAACCCTAATTTTTAGAGTTTGCACCCTATTTAAGCCTCATTATAACATCTTTTGGACTTTATGATCAACCTCTATCTCCCTTTACTCAGAAAATGAAACTCTAAGAGCATTTGGTGAGTTTTTGAGCTTGAGGGAGTTTTGTTGGTGTTTTATGGTGAAGAATAAGAAGAGGAACAATTAGAGGAGTAGCTTGAGCTTGTAGATCCAGGATCTACTTCTCATTTGCAAGATTTTTGTGGTAAAAAGCTCACACCTTGATGATCATTTATGTTATATCTACTTTATGGTGTTTCTTGGGCATTTTTGAGTCTTTTAAAGTAAAGATAAGCTTTTGATCTACTCTGTAGATTTAAGCTCCATTTAGGCCGTATGTTCAGAAAAATGGAACTTCATGGGTCTTTTTGGTTCATGCAAGTATTAATACCTTTATTATGCTCTTTTTGAACTTAAAGTCCCGTTAAGTCATGCATGAGCTTAAAGTTGCCAACTTTACGTGATAAGTTCCCTTTAACGACCATTTTTGAGAGTTTGGATTGAGGTCTCAACTGATTAAGTGCTTAATGGAGTAGGTTGGCAAACTAGGGAGTATGGCGTTGGGCGTACCCAATTGGTACACTGCACGTACTTGCCCCAGATGGAGTATGCTGAGCGTACGAGCTGACTACGCCCCGCGTACTCAGCAGATGGGCTTTTGGGCTTGACGATATCGATATTGGGCCATAGTTTTGGTTTGTAAGTTTGTTCCTTGTGGGTCCATTAGACTTTTGTTTTATATTTTGGTCTAGCATGTTGGGCTTCCTTGGATTTAGGCCCATGATGGGTTTTGGGCCCAATTTGGAAGATTGGGGCATAAATTGGGATTTAGGTTGCCATTTAGGATTTGGGACTTTTGAGTAGTTGAATTGGGATTTAGCTTTGGGCCAACTTAGATAAAGGGTAAAATGGTCTTTTACCCTGGTTATAGGCCAAGTAGCATAGACTCTTGGTTATGGGTTGGGATTTAACTAATACTTGGATGTTATTTTGATGGTGATAGCGCACATATTTTCCGGACCGATAGACAGAGATTCTTTTGAGTAATTTAGTAGCTAGAGGTGAGTTTCCTCACTGTGTTTAGTGGGTCGAAGGCACCAATGATGGACCATGATTTATTATGTTAGGATGTTAGATATCTTCGTGACTCTTGCATGTGTTTTGGGCATGTATGATTACCAGGCGGGGCTCGATGCCGTGCGGAGACTGATAACTATTATGTATCATATTTATCTTTGTGATTATTGCATGTGTTATCTTTTTATCTATTATGATTATATGTATACCGGGCAGGGCTCGATGCCGGGTGGGGCCCATTATGTGTTTATTATGTATGGTATGTTGTATTTTGGGGAACTCACTAAGCTTTATGCTTACGATTTTCTGTTTATGTTTCAAGTCTTTCTGGTTCAAAGGGGAAGAGCCCGTGATGATTACCATGCATACACCACCTCGTTCCACAATATATGATTTACTCTGATGTTTTATGATGTAATTGATACACTTTGTTCCACCATAGTTTTATGTTGATGTTTTGGGATAAGGGTTTTATTAATTAAAAAATGAAACTTTCTGGTCTTAATTTTGGGACGTTACAAATTGGTATCAGAGCCTTAGTTTGAGGGATTCGGGTATACTCTCAGGTGTGTCTGAACTCAAACTGAGGTTTTGGTAGAATTTTCAAAAAGGAAAATGTTTTATAAAAAGGGTTTCTAATAAAAGAAAAGGGCGTGGTGCATGTAATCGACCGAGCTCAAGTAAGTTTTCCCAAAATACCCATACATGTTTTATGATATGCTTTGATTTATGAATATGTGCATCGCATGCTAGTTAGGGCTAAGGATATGCTCAGGATTGCATGACAGACTGCTAGGAGAGATGCCTTTATATGCCTATTATATGAGCTTGTAGACTTGAATGCTAGTACTGATCAGTTAGTGACAGGATTGCATGATTAGGTTATGATTGATTCCGATTACTCAATGCTCGAATGCTTCTTGCTTTGTGCCTTTAGGGAGTTCTCTCTAACTTTAGCTAACTAGTAAGAGAATATGCTAAGTTACATATTACAGAAACTAAATAATTTTAGAATTTTGGGTTTTAACTCTATTTCGTAGCTCTTGTTTGAGCCCAACCGTTGTAGTGTGAGTTCTGTCATTTGAAGAATTATCTGTTGGAATAGTGTCTAAGGCTGCAACTATATTAGACAAGTATTTGATCCGGTTGTGCATGGTCCTTTTGGGTTGCCTTCACCATAGCAACTTGATAGGATGATTTATTAAGAGAGAGTAAATATTATTAATATATTATGGGAATAATATAAAGAATAATATATTGTTATTTGATTAATATAAGTCATAGAATTAATTGGAATTAATTTGGTGACTTAAAGAGGTTAATTAAATAAAGGGGTATAAACTATCAATTGTTTGATAGTTAAGCTTTAGACTATAAATCCTTATAGATATATAGGGGATGGATTCTAGAAGCTAGGATAGCTTCAAAATCGTCCAATGAGTTATCTAAGGAAAGGATTTGGATAGCCTTAAGAGAAGATTATCCAATTAGGGTTTAGGTTGTAACCCTTAAGGAATCTACAAGTATAAATAGACCCCATGGGCAAGGGAAATCGGCACCTCACCTAAAGTAAGAGAACCCTGGCCGATTTCCTCCCCTCTCCTCTCTCCTAAATCATCTTCCTTGCTATTGGTGTTTGTAAGCCATTAGAGGAGTGACAATTGTGACTCTAGAAGCTCCAAGACAACAAGATCAACAAGGAATTCACAGGTATGGTTCTAGATCTGTTTCAATGTTGTTATTTAACCTGATTAGCCATTAGAAGTCTTGGATTCAAAGCATGTTTAATTAGAAAGCCTAGATCCAAACATTAGGGTTTTTGCATGCGCACATAGGAAAGTTCTTATGGCTAAAACCCATCAGTGGTATCAGAGCCTAGCTTGGTTTTATTTAAATTGTTGCTTGATTAACTGAAACAAACCTGCAAAATTCGATTTTTTGGTTTCTGAGTCATGGACTCGGCGAGTTCCAAAGTGGACTCGGCAAGTCCAGGCGTCAGGAATGGCCAGATTCAGGATTTTTCATAATTATCTTATGGAAACTTACCTAAATCATAATAGATCAACCTAAATCCGATTTTTTGATATATATGGCTATTATCTTGATCTAGTTAAAGGTATTTATCAACTAATAAAATATTTAAGTTCCTTATATGATAATTAATTAATTATTTTAATTATTTTGGTAATTATCTTTCAAAGAAATCTTGAATAAAATCAAATATAGATAATTAGGATATTAATTGTTAATTGGAATTATTTGTTATTTGATCCTCTATGTTTTAAATGTTTTAAAACTTGCCCTCAAGTTTTGAAATTTATATTTGTGATTAAAAAGTTTAATTTAGACAACTTAAACTTCAAACCCTAGATTTTAAAAGGTTTAAAATACAACCCTATACTAATATGATATCACTAGAATAATATATATATATATATATATATATATATATATATATATATATATATATATATATATATATATATATATGTATAACTAAATGCTAGTCTTACCGTTAGTAGGCCTCATTCACGAAGCCGATCTATAAGGTGGGTATAAGGTTGCGGCCTATAAAATGGCGCTTAATGGGTGTACACTCACACCCACCGCTTGCTTGATTGGTGGAGGGCCGTTAGCCGAACGGGTAGGATATGGAAACCTCATCCTCTCATTAAAAGTATAATAATTAATACAAAGTAACTACATTTTTTTTAAAAATTTCCCAATCTTAGTTACTTTAGGAAAAGTGAATTGATGCAATCCCATGAAATTACACTTTGCACCCTTGCTAAGAAGTTAGTGGAGCGTGTGTGGTTTACCGGCACACTAATTGGTTCTAAGAAAAGGTGGCAAAGGGTGATTCATTGTTTATCATAGTTCGATGGAGCGTGTGTGGTTTACCGGCACATCGAATAGGCGATCATTACAATGAAGGCACCATGTGAATTTGCATGGTAATTCACACCCGCTTTGTGATCCTCGACATCCCAGTCACAAACAAGAGGGGCATATCGAGATTTAAACATGCCATTGAATAGTTTCAATGAATCTCATTCCAACCTAGGAATTCTCAATACACTTAGGACTAATAGTTAAGTTTTGTGATGGAGAATTAGCGAATCGTCATTCACTTACCTTCAATTTATTTGCATGTTAGATTACGGCATCCCTTTTCTAGTATGTAAATGTTATTGTTGGATCCTAGCCCTAATTTTCTTATTGGGTGATAATTAGGGATTCTTATTCTAATCTATCTTTGTCCTTTTCTTTTGTAGATGTCGAACGCAAACAACGCTGCTGCTAGTTCTTTCACGTTGATGAGCCTTTGCCAAAAGGTCACCTTCGATGGAACGAACTTTAGCGAATGGATAAGATACATTCGCACCATTGCTCGCTATAAGGATAAGGAGTATGTCCTCGATGAGAAGCTCGAGAAAATCAACCCCGAAATCGCTACTCCGGCCGAAATCACCGCTTTTGAGACTCATGAGCGAGATGCAATGAAGGTACATTGCATCATGATTACCACCATGAACTCCGAATTCCAAAAGTTCTACGAGGACATGTACCCGTACAAGATGCACCAAGACTTATTGGAGAGATACCACTAAAACGCGAGACAAGAGCGTTATGAGATTTTCACCAACATGATTTCCGCTAAGATGGGTCATGGAGAATCTCTTACCGTGCACTTGCAAAAGATGCAAAGGTATGTCGACCGCCTTCGCAAGTTAAATGTTGACTTTGGAGAAGACTTGGCGATCGACATGGTGCTTCACTCTTTGCCTCCGATGTACAACCAATTTAGGATGATCTACCACATGAACAAAGAAGAGGTCACTCTAAGCAAACTCCAAGGTCTCTTGAGGGTTGCTGAGAGCAAATTCAAAGACAAGTCTGTTGCACCGACTCCAAATCCGCCTGCTGCTCCTGTCTTGGCTATTGGTCAAGGAAAGGGAAAGAAGAGGAAGGCTTCATCGAAGAACTATCGCAAGGTCAAAGCCCGAGATGGTGCCTCTTCTAGTGGGACCAAAGTTGATCCCGCTAAGCCCTGTCCTAACCCAAAGGAGGCAGAGTGCCACCACTGCCACAAGATAGGACATTGGAAGAGAAGCTGCCCAGAGTACCTGCAAGCAATCAAAGAAGGAAAGATCAAGCCATCTTTCGCAGGTATATACACAATTAAATCTAACGATTCTAATCATGCTATTTCTTGGGTTCTTGATACCGGTTGTGGTTATCACATTTCTTCTAATGTGCAGGGACTAAGAAGAAGTAGGGATGTGGAGCAAGGAAGGATCAATCTAATCATGGGGAACAGAAGATCGTCGCCTGTGACCAAGATTGGAGTGTATTCTTTAGTGCTTAGGAATAATTTCTGTTTAGATTTGAACAATTGTTGTTATTCGCCAGAAATGGCTAGAAACATCATTTCATTTCATGGTTTATATAGACAAGGATTTAGATTTTCTTTTAATAATGAGAATGGTTCTATTTTGGCTTATCTAAATGGTGTCTTTTACTTTGAAGCTATACCATGTAATGGAATATATGAAACTGTTATGATTGTTGATAACTTAGGAAATGATGTTTTGAATATAGATTCTTCCACTAGTATGGATAAAGCATCCTTGTGGCATTGTCGTCTTGGACATGTCAACAAGAAACGCATAGCCCAACTCCAAAAGGATGGAGTGTTGGATTCATTCGACCTTAGGGAAGATGACACATGCGAGTCTTGTTTACTTGGAAAGATGACTAAGTCACCCTTCACGAGTACGTGTGAAAGGAGTAAAGGTCTATTGGACCTAATACATACCGATGTATGTGGACCATTTAGATCAACCACAAAGGACGGGAACTGCTTCTACGTGACTTTTATCGATGATTATAGTAGATATGGGTATATCTATTTAATCAAGCAAAAGTCAGAAACCTTTGAAAAGTTCAAAGAGTTCAAGAATGAAGTGGAGAATCAATTGGGCAGGAAAATCAAGATGCTTCGATCCGATCGAGGAGGAGAGTACCTAAGTCTTGAATTCCACGAATATCTCAAGGAGTGTGGAATAGTTTCGCAATTGACGCCTCCTAGGACACCGCAGTTGAATGGTGTGGTAGAAAGGCGTAATCGAACCTTATTGGATATGGTTCACTCTATGATGAGTCATGCTTCACTACCTATCTCTTTTTGGGGGTATGCCTTAGAGACTGCCGCCCATATCCTTAACCGAGTCCCTACTAAGAAGGTTGTCAAAACACCTCACGAGATGTGGACAGGGAAAGCTCCCTCATTGGCACATATCAAGGTTTGGGGTTGCGAGGCTTTCGTAAGACGAGATACTCACGACAAGCTTGAACCTCGAAGTGAGCGATGTATTTTCATCGGCTACCCGCAGACATCCTTTGGATATCTCTTCTATAGACCGAAGGACAATGTTGTCTTCGTTGCGAGGAGAGGAGTTTTCCGAGAGCGAGAACTCATAAGCCAAGGAGACAGTGGGAGGCAAATCGAACTTGAAGAAATTCAAGAGTCGATAGATGAAGGAACCTCTACCGCTGGCACTCAACCCGAGGAGGAAACTCCGGTTGAACCGATTGACGAATCCTTACCTCTTAGACGTTCCGATAGAGTTAGAGTTCATTCCCAGTTTTATGGTTTTCATATTACTACCGAAGGGGACACGTATATTAGTGATGGTACACTAATAAATCTTGATGAACCTAATAGCTATAAGGAAGCCATGGCAGGCCCGGAGTCTGCGAAATGGAAAGAGGCAATGGATAGCGAGATCCAATCCATGTATGACAACCAAGTTTGGAATTTGGTTGATTATGTGCCCGGACGTAAGACCGTTGGGTGCAAGTGGATCTTCAAGAAGAAGACCGACGTGGATGGAAAGGTACACACATATAAAGCACGATTGGTTGCGAAGGGCTTTACTCAAACTCCCGGAGTTGACTATGATGAGACCTTCTCACCAGTTGCGAATATTAAATCTATTAGAGTGATGCTAGCAATTGCCGCATTTCATGATTATGAGATTTGGCAAATTGATGTCAAGACCGCTTTTCTTAACGGAAAGTTGGCTGAGGATGTTTACATGGCTCAGCCAGAGGGGTTTGTGGATCCGAAGCATCCGAATAGAGTGTGTAAGCTTGAGAAGTCCATTTATGGACTTAAGCAAGCATCTTGCAGATGGAATATTTGCTTCGATGAGAAAGTCAAAGAGTTTGGATTTGTACGAAGCGAAGACGAATCTTGTGTATATGTCAAAGCCAGTGGGAGTATAGTAAGCTTCCTCGTTCTATATGTCGACGACATATTACTCATAGGAAACGACATCCCGACTCTGCAGGAAGTTAAGTCCTGGCTCGGGAAGTGCTTCGCTATGAAGGACCTCGGAGAGGCTTCTTACATTTTGGGAATAAGGATAGTAAGAGAAAGAAGTAAGAGACTAATTGGACTTAGTCAGAATACTTACTTGGATAAAGTACTAAAATGATTTAGTATGGAAAACTCGAAGAAGGGAGAATTACCGATACAAAGTAATGCCAAATTGAGTAAGACTCAAAGTCCGAGTACCGAAGCTGAGATAGCAGAAATGTGCCAAGTACCATACGCTTCCGCAGTTGGCTCAATCATGTACGCTATGACTTGTACTTGCCCTGATGTAGCCTTCGCTTTGAGCATGGTTAGCAGATATAAGGGGAATCCTGGCAGAGCACATTGGATTGCGGTGAAGAATATCCTTAAGTACCTTCGGAGAATGAAGGAATGGTTCTTAGTCCTCGGAGGGAGTGATGACTTGAAGGTGCGAGGATACAGTGACGCCAGTTTTCAGACCGACAGGGACAACTACCGTTCACAGTCGGGCTGGGTCTTTACCCTAAATGGAGGAGCAGTGACATGGAAGAGTTCCAAGCAGGAGACCATAGCTGATTCAACGTGCGAATCAGAGTACATTGCAGCGAGCGAAGCATCGAAGGAGGCAATATGGCTAAAGAACTTCATCGGTGATCTTGGAGTTGTACCTGCCATAAAGGAGCCCATAGAGATTTTCTGTGATAACGAAGGAGCGGTTGCCTTGACCAAGGAACCGAGGGATCATGGTAGATCAAGACATATCGACAGAAAATATCATTTCATTAGACATCGTGTAGAAGAAGGACAACTCGTAGTGAAGAGGATATCATCAGAAGATAACCCAGCAGATCCGCTTACGAAGGGACTGAGTAGGGTTAAGCACTTGCAGCATGCTAGGAGTATTGGGCTGAAGGATGATATTAGCATAGATTAGATAGTATTAGAAACGTGTAATAGATAAATGTAATTAACATTTGATGATTAAATAAAGGAGTTTTATTTATGAGTAATGTTACTATCTTATGTTAATTGTTTAACTATTGTTTCACTTTGCATGTTTTGACTTCTAGAATAATTGAGTTTATTAGGAATAATCGAATTGTTCAAATTGTCCACAATCGTTCATATGTTGGAAGTAGATATGAATGAAGATTGTCATGAATTGGTGTGGAGATTGTCTAAATGGTTTTAGACATAGCAAAGGACTGCTGCAACGTTCATGAGTGCTTATGAACTAGTTTTGAGCATTGGAACAAACCCGCGCTTGCTGGAATCACCTTATGGAATATGATATAAAGGGGTGATCGCAAGACGATAATATCATATAGTCTTAAAACCTAGATATATGGTTTGTTATTTGTTAATTGATTGTACATTGATAATGCGAAAACGCATCAGTAACTCGGTGTTATAAAACGCATTATTGTGTATAGTTGATTAATGAATAAGTAAATGCATATAAGTCGAAGTTTATCTGTAACTTTTATCTAAGAAGGTAAAAGCGATATCTCGGCCGCTCGATGATTTGATTTGACTTATGTGCCGGGCCCGATCAGAACTGAATTGATGTGTTCGATTAAGTTCTATGTCAAATAACTCTGAGATCGAGAAACCTAAATGCTTGACTAACCATTCCATAGGATTGTCAGCATGATATCTAACAGAGGACTGTACGATCCTTTATCTAAAGGACAAGATTGATTAGATCAGAGTTTGACAGCGTCTTGGAGAGCTACGATTGCAAACCGAATTGTACTTGTGCATATAGTTACTAGACTTATCCAAGTGGGAGACTGTTGGAATAATGTCTAAGGCTGCAACTATATTAGGCAAGTATTTGACCCGGTTGTGCATGGTCCTTTTGGGTTGCCTTCACCATAGCAACTTGATAGGATGATTTATTAAGAGAGAGTAAATATTATTAATATATTATGGGAATAATATAAAGAATAATATATTGTTATTTGATTAATATAAGTCATAGAATTAATTGGAATTAATTTGGTGACTTAAAGATGTTAATTAAATAAAGGGGTATAAACTGTCAATTGTTTGATAGTTAAGCTTTAGACTATAAATCCTTATAGATATATAGGGGACGGATTCTAGAAGCTAGGATAGCTTCAAAATCGTCCAATGAGGTATCTAAGGAAAGGATTTGGATAGCCTTAAGAGAAGATTATCCAATTAGGGTTTAGGTTGTAACCCTTAAGGAATCTACAAGTATAAATAGACCCCATGGGCAAGGGAAATCGGCACCTCACCTAAAGTAAGAGAACCCTGGCCGATTTCCTCCCCTCTCATCTCTCCTAAATCATCTTCCTTGCTATTGGTGTTTGTAAGCCATTAGAGGAGTGACAATTGTGACTCTAGAAGCTCCAAGACAACAAGATCAACAAGGAATTCAAAGGTATGGTTCTAGATCTGTTTCAATGTTGTTATTTAACCTGGTTAGCCATTAGAAGTCTTGGATTCAAAGCATGTTTAATTAGAAAGCCTAGATCCAAGCATTAGGGTTTTTGCATGCGTACATAGGAAAGTTCTTATGGCTAAAACCCATCATTATCTAGTGTCAGTAATAGGTAATTGTATCTGTGAGCTAGTTAATGGGTGTTAGTGGGAGTTCCTTTTGCAACTGATGGTGGAGAGTTGTGTAACATCCCCAAAATCATGGCCAGGAAAGACCGATTTCATTTATGCTTTTTAAAATAATTTCAGAGTAAATCCTTTTAATTGAAAAGTGTTGCGCAATTTGTTCCCAAAACAAAACATGATAAAATAATATTTATCAAAGCATTTAATCAAGAGATGCATTTTCATTATATAATCAAAACTCGGGATGTCATGTTCCGATACAGACCATAAAGCATAAACGATAACATTACAAGTCATTCAACAAATATATAAATGTACAGACTTGTAAACAAAACAACTCGATGATTCATCCATCTTACGCCCTTGCGCCACTTCCTGTAATACAAATAAAACTGAGTGGGTCAGGCTTGGGAGCCTGGTGAGCATATAGGGTTTTCAACCCACAATAAATAAATTATATTTAATTTCACCAACCAATCACTATCCCGATTACCCATTCCCGTTATCCTCACTTTACGTCCCTAAAACAACATCTATCTTAAGGGACCTAATCTAGGATTTTCATCGGGACGGACATTACTGCTAAGGGGTTTCCTCAACAATAGATATCCTAAAGGCAACCATGAGGGGGATAGAGTACACCAGTGAACACATCGTTCACAACACCTACAGGTTATGAACCTGCTAGCGTTCCACTGGACTGTCTAGAAAGAATCCGTGGTCGTTATCCATACTCCGCTGAATAACTAGATCAACAACAACAACATCGAGGCCTCTCATCTGTTTATTACACACCAACTATCTACCCATGTTCTACCCAACATATTAGTAGATAAAAATATATATTTTTATACATAGTTTAAAACCTGTATATCATTTTCATTCAATACATATTCCACATAACAGATGAGGCACACCCACATAAGATGTATTTCATAGAAAATAAATCAGATCTATGAGATAGAAGAGAATGAATATACATTCACACATATAACAACAAAATTATACACATAACACGTATTTCGTATAAAATACTTCATAATTATGCATTAGAAGAAAGTAACTACACACTCACTTGATCAGAAGATGATCGGACGGCACTACAGCTTGCAGTAGTAGTATTCTTTGGCAGATCTAGAAGATCTTCACAAAAATCGAACTTCTCGCGGGCAGAGCTTCGGCTCGGGAATCTTACTTCTCGGGATCTTCAGGACCTCGGGGCTTGCTTTGGGGCTCGGGAATGATACCGGGGCTTCGGGGTACTTCTGGCACGTAAATCGATGCAAAACGGGAGAGAGAAGAGAGAAAAAGAGCAATCGAGTTGGCTGCCCTCGCATCCTATTTATAGGAGGCTGGAGCCTCGGAGTACGCGTGGCGTACGGGCTTACGTGGGTCGTACTGCCTCGGTCGTCATGGATTACGTATCCAAAGTCACTTGAGTGCGAGGCGGTGCATGCATCGGGGTACGCTGGGCGTACGCGAGTACGCGGGGCGTACCTTGGATCAGATCGGTGACTCCTCTTCGGATAATGCCGGCTTTTATAATTAAATTTAAATATTAATTATTTAATAAACTTCGGAAATTCATATCTTCTTCATACGAACTCCGTTTTCGACGTTCTTTATATCCACGCGTAGGTGAGACTACGCTCTACAACTTTCGTTTAGACTTCGTCGGCTAATTTTGACTTTATTTTTATTATTTATTTTTAGTAGGCCCGGACAGGAAAAACTTCGTTATAAATTCATAACTTCTTCGTTTGACGTCCGTTCTCGCCTAACTTTTCATCGCTTCGATACCAACAACGAGATCTTCGATTCTCATTTAGATTATTTCGAACCTAGTACTACAACATTATCCAAAGATATCAAGTTTATTTTACACCTAAATTTTGATGCTTATTTTTATTCTTAATTAATCGAACCACATAATTAAGCAATTAAGCACAAAACACATAATACTCAAATAATATACTTCTATTATTTCAAAACGGGTTACAAAGGTTAACCTAGACTATTACATCAATGATAATGCCTAGCCTGGAAACGCGGGTGTTACAATTCTCTCCACCTTAGAATGATTCCGTCCCCGGAATCACACATCAACAAACAAATGCGGATAGCGACTCATCATGTCACTCTCCGTCTCCCAGGTGAGATTCGGCCCATTCGTGTGTTTCCATCGGACAAGCACTAACTCGACCATCTTGCGTCGCAACTTCTTAGTCTTTCGGTCAACAATTGCCTCTGGTTCTTCAATCAACCTTTTGTTCTCATCGATTCTCAACTCCGGAAGTAGAATCATGTCGGGAACTTCCCCCGTGAACTTCCTCAAATAACACACATGAAAAGTGTTATGAATTCCATTCAGTTCTTCTGGTAGTTCAAGCTTGTAAGCTTGGTTCCCAATCCTCTGAAGAGCTTTAAACGGTCCAATAAACCTTGGACTCAACTTTCCCCTTTTACCAAATCTTATAAGTCCCTTCCACGGCGAGACTTTAAGCAAAACCGAATCTCCAATTTCAAAAGTCATCGGTCTTTGCTTTTTGTCAGCATAGCTCTTTTGACGATCCTGAGCTGCTAACATTCTCTCCCTAATTATTTTCAACTTTTCGGCAGTTTGATGAACCATCTCCGGTCCCATAAACTGCTTTTCCCCAGCCTCAAGCCAACCAGACGGCGTACAACACTTCGGTCCATACAAAGCTTGATAAGGTGCCATCTTAATGCTCGAGTGAAAACTATTATTATAGGAAAATT
Source organism: Lactuca sativa (assembly GCF_002870075.4). NCBI lineage: Eukaryota > Viridiplantae > Streptophyta > Magnoliopsida > Asterales > Asteraceae > Lactuca > Lactuca sativa. The sequence goes on from NC_056630.2 coordinate 91,859,942, forward strand.
CTACCAATGGTAAATGTTCATCCCAATTACCTAGGAATTCCAAGGTACATGCTCTTAGCATATCTTCAAGTGTTTGTATCGTTCTTTCACTCTGACCATCATTCTGCGGATGGTAAGTTGTACTTAAACATAACTTGGTACCCATTTCCTCTTGTAGACTTTTCCAAAACCTTGAGGTGAAACGGCTATCACGATCCAATACAATCGTTAACGGAACACCGTGAAGCTTCACAATTTCCTTCACGTAAGAATTCGCAAGCTTTTCCATAGACCATTTCTCATTGGCTGCTATGAAATGCGCACTCTTAGTGAATCGATCAACGACCACCCAAATCATGTCGTGACCATTCTTTGTTCTGGGCAGTTTAGTGACAAAATCCATAACAATGTCTTCCCACTTACCCATAGGCATAGGCAATGGTTCTAAACTCCCGTACGATTTCTAATGTTGTGTCTTTACTCTTGCACAAGTCACACAGTCAGCCACATACTTTGCAACATCAAGCTTCATCGTCGGCCACCAGTAGTAGGGTTTCAGGTCCCTATACATTTTAGTGCTACCGGGATGAATCGAGTACATGGTCTTGTGAGCTTCTTCCATCAGAAGATCTCTGATTCCTCCTGTCTTAGGTATCCAAATCCGATCTTGGAACACCTTCAGTCCATGACTGTTTACACCGAATACCAACGTTTTGCCCAAACATTCCTCCTTTCGGTCATTCTTTTCAGAAGCTTCCTCTTGAGCTTTCTTTATACTTTCCACAATGGTCGAGACAACTTCAATTCTCAACGCTCTTGGCCTTTTCATTTCAAGATTGACTTTCCGACTGAGAGCATCAGCAACAACATTAGCTTTACCGGGATGGTAAAGTATCTCACAGTCGTAGTCCTTGAGTGACTCCATCCAGCGTCGTTGCCTCATATTCAATGCTTTCTGATTAAAGAGATATTGGAGACTCTTATGATCAGTAAAAAGTTTGCACTTCGTGCCATAGAGGTAATGCCTCCATATTTTCAGAGCGAAAACTACCGCTACCAACTCCAAATCATGAGTCGGGTAATTCTTTTCATGCTCCTTCAGCTGTCGAGACGCATATGCTATCACCTTTTCTCTTTGGGTCAAAACACAACCCAATCCAACCCCAGACGCATCGCTATAGACAACGAAGTCTTCAACTCCATCGGGTAGAGAAAGTATCGGTGTCTCGCATAGCTTCTTCTTTAGCTTCTCGAATGCTTCTTTATGCTTATCACTCCAAGCATAAGTAGCTCCTTTGTGGGTCAAAGCTGTTAATGGAGTAACAATCGAAGAAAAGCCTTGGATAAACCTGCGGTAATATCCGGCTAATCCTAAAAAGCTTCGGATCTCCGTGGGACTTTTTGGTTGTTCCCACTTCATTACAGCTTCAATCTTTGCTGGATCAACCATTATCCCTTCTTGGTTGACCACGTGACCCAAGAATTGGACTTCACGAATCAAAAAATCACATTTGGAGAACTTTTCATACAGCTTCTCCTGCTTCAAAACTTCTAACACTTCTTGTAAGTGTCTGCCATGCTCCTCCTGGATTTTTGAGTAAATCAGAATGTCGTCTATGAACACTATCACATATTTATCAAGGAAAGGATTACAAACCCTATTCATTAAATCCATGAATGCTGCCGGAGCATTGGTTAGTCCAAACGACATAACCAAGAAATCGTAGTGTCCATATCTAGTTCTGAATGCAATCTTCTCGATATCTTGCTCTCTTACTTTTAGCTGTTGATATCCTGACCTTAGATCGATCTTCAAGAAATAGTTCGAACCTTGCAATTGATCAAACAGGTCATCAATCCTTGGCAACGGATATCTATTCTTTATTGTTGCCTTGTTCAGCTCTCTGTAATCGATGCACATTCTCATACTTCCATCTTTCTTCTTCACAAATAACATCGGAGCTCCCCAGGGTGATCAACTAGGTCTAATGAAACCTTTGTCCAATAACTCCTGAAGTTGCATCATCAACTCCTTCATCTCCGTCGGTGCTAATCGATAAGGTGCTTTTGCAATTGGCGTTGTTCCGGGCAACAAGTCAATACGGAATTCCACTTGTCGATCAGGCGGTAATCCAGGAAGATCTTCGGGAAATACTTTCGGATAATCACACACAACGGGAATATTCTGCATCACCTTCTTTTTCTTCTTAGCATCGATCACGAATGCTAAGTATGATGTACACCCTTTGGTCAAACATTTTCTGGCTTTCATTAGGGAAATGATTCTAGAATTCACTCTGTGTTTGTCCCCATACACCATAAACGAATCTTTCCCAGACGGGTTTACTTTAACTATCTTCTTCTTGCATAAAATTTTCGGCATCATTGGCGCTAAGCCAATCCATTCCCTAAACGATGTCGAAACCGTTAAGTTCGATAGGCAATAATTCCTTGTGGAACTTATTCCCATTCAGATCAATTAAGATGTTTTTCATACAATAGCTAACAGGTACAAACTTGCCACTAGCAACTTCGACTAATAAAACATTATCTAGTCTATCGACAGACAAAGCTAGTTTTCTACCAAATTCATGCGAAATAAAGGAGTAGTTGGCTCTAGAATCAAATAAAATTTGCGCAGGCAATGTGTTTACGAGAAAGGTACCTGAAGCGACATCAGCTTCATCTTTAGCAGCTTCCAGTGTCATCTGGAATGCTCTTGCCTTCGTCTTTGGCAGAATGTTGGGTCTAGCTGCCTCCTTCTTCTTCGGGCAGTCCCTCGACATGTGTCCCTCCTCACCACAACCATAGCAAACCTTCTTAGAGAGGGTGCATTCATTTGCATAGTGACCTGGCTTTCCACACTTGTAGCATGTGGTCACTACCTCACATTTTCCATGATGCTTCTTCTTACATTTGTCGCACCATTTCGCTTCGCCTCCACTTCCCCTCGAACCAGACTTCGAGAACTTGTTTTTCTTATTGGACCCTGAAGTTCCATCGAACTTCCTCTTTTCACCAACTTCTATCCTTTCCAGACCCTTTTCCTTCTGCTGGGCCTCCACATTCTTAGCTGCACGGACAACCGTTTTTAGAGTAGTTGCCATCTTGACTGTCGGACCAAAGTCGGCAGGCAGTCCATTAGCAAACCTCTCAATCTTGGAGAGTTCCGTTAGCACTAGGTACGGAAATAACTTCATTTTCTCAGTGAATGCAGTAGCATAGTCATCTATGCTCATCCTCCCCTTCTTCAAGTTTTGGAACTCATTGTTCAGATCAATCAGATCTATCTCTGAACAATACTGCACCCTTAGTTGTTCCAAGAACTCCTCCCATGACATTTTCAGGGCTTCCCCTCGTGGTATAGTATCTGCCAACAACTTCCACCAACTCAATACTCCAGTCTTCAGTTGTCTAACTGCAAAGACAGTCTTCTGTTTGTTGCTACAGTCGCAACTTTCAAATACCATCTCCATTTCAGAGATCCAATCCATTATCTCAACAGGCTTTGGGCTCCCAGAAAGACTTGGCGGCTTGGCGCCCAAGAAGTTCTTGTACAGTCGCCCATCCTTGTTGTTTCTCCTTTCCAGATCGTTCCTTCGTTCTCCTTGATTCCCAACTTGGCTCATAATGCGACTATTGTTTCCTTCTTCCGATTGTTCGGGAATCAATTCGGGTTCCTCAATAGGTATGATAGGTTCGTCCCTATTATCATGCAACATCTGTCGCATCTCATCCCTTTGTTCGGCTAACATAGCCCGAATCATGGCTTGCACCCTAGCCATTGTTATTGGTTCTGGTGCTGCTGCTACAACAGGTATTTGCTCAATCACTGGCGGTTGATCCCTGTTTTCATCCGCGTTTCCAACGCCACTCCTTGTTCTCACCATTTTTGATCTACACACCGAATAAGGTGAAATTTAGATCTTCATTCACGATAGATTTCAAATCATCCTTATCACTCTGAAATGATTACATGCTAGTTCTAATATTGTATACATACGCTTAGAATCCTAAACACATAAACCTTCAGATCCGGTTGGCAACAAATCGTAGATCCGAACAAATAATATCATATATGGCAACATATAACATTTAGCACATAAAAGCATTTTAGGCAACTTTCCTAAAAAGAAACTAGTGCTCGTGTCAAAAATCCAACATACACACATCTCAAAATTCCACTTAGCATTCTAAGTTTAAGTCTAGAAATCCTACAAATTCCTAGTTCGCTTAAACTAATGCTCTGATACCAACTATGACATCCCCAAAATCACGGCCAGAAAAGACCGATTTCATTTATGTTTTTTAAAATAATTTCAGAGTAAATCCTTTTGATTGAAAAGTGTTGCGGAATTTGTTCCCAAAACAAAACATGATAAAATAATATTTATCAAAGCATTTCATCAAGAGATGCATTTTCATTATATAATCAAAACTCGGGATGTCATGTTCCGATACAGACCATAAAGCATAAACGATAACATTACAAGTCATTCAACAAATATATACATGTACAGACTTTTAAACAAAACAACTCGATGATTCATCCATCTTACGCCCTTGCGCCACTTCCTGTAATACAAATAAAACTGAGTGGGTCAGGCTTGGGAGCCTGGTGAGCATATAGGGTTTTCAACCCACAATAAATAAATTATATTTAATTTCACCAACCAATCACTATCCCGATTACCCATTCCCGTTATCCTCACTTTACGTCCCTAAAACAACATCTATCTTAAGGGACCTAATCTAGGATTTTCATCGGGACGGACATTACTGCTAAGGGGTTTCCTCAACAATAGATATCCTAAAGGCAACCATGAGGGGGATAGAGTACACCAGTGAACACATCGTTCACAACACCTACAGGTTATGAACCTGCTAGCGTTCCACTGGACTGTCTAGAAAGAATCCGTGGTCGTTATCCATACTCCGCTGAATAACTAGATCAACAACAACAACATCGAGGCCTCTCATCTGTTTATTACACACCAACTATCTACCCATGTTCTACCCAACATATTAGTAGATAAAAATATATATTTTTATACATAGTTTAAAACCTGTATATCATTTTCATTCAATACATATTCCACATAACAGATGAGGCACACCCACATAAGATGTATTTCATAGAAAATAAATCAGATCTATGAGATAGAAGAGAATGAATATACATTCACACATATAACAACAAAATTATACACATAACACGTATTTCGTATAAAATACTTCATAATTATGCATTAGAAGAAAGTAACTACACACTCACTTGATCAGAAGATGATCGGACGGCACTACAGCTTGCAGTAGTAGTATTCTTCGGCAGATCTGGAAGATCTTCACAAAAATCGAACTTCTCGTGGGCAGAGCTTCGGCTCGGGAATCTTACTTCTCGGGATCTTCAGGACCTCGGGACTTGCTTCGGGGCTCGGGAATGATACCGGGGCTTCGGGGTACTTCTGGCATGCAAATCGATGCAAAACGGGAGAGAGAAGAGAGAAAAAGAGCAATTGAGTCGGCTGCCCTCGCATCCTATTTATAGGAGGCTGGAGCCTCGGAGTACGCAGGGCGTACTGCCTCGGTCGTCATGGATTACGTATCCGAAGTCACTTGAGTGCGAGGCGATGCATGCATCGGGGTACGCTGGGTGTACGCGAGTACGCGGGGCGTACCTCGGATCAGATCGGTGACTCCTCTTCGGATAATGCCGGCTTTTATAATTAAATTTAAATATTAATTATTTAATAAACTTCGGAAATTCATATCTTCTTCATACGAACTCTGTTTTCGACGTTCTTTATATCCACGCGTAGGTGAGACTAGGCTCTATAACTTTCGTTTAGACTTCGTCGGCTAATTTTGACTTTATTTTTATTATTTATTTTTAGTAGGCCCGGACAAGAAAAATTCATTATAAATTCATAACTTCTTCGTTTGACATCCGTTCCCGCCTAACTTTTCATCGCTTCGATACCAACAACGAGATCTTTGATTCTCGTTTAGATTGTTTCGGCTAAAAACCGCTTGATCTCAAATCGAGTATTTCAGGCTGCATACCGCTAAGTCGAAACTTCAATAAATCATAACTTCCTCATACGAAGTCAGATTTGGGCGTTCTATATATATATTCGGAAACCCTGTTTCAACTACTACAACATTATCCAAAGATATCAAGTTTATTTTACACTTAAATTTTGACGCTTATTTTTATTCTTAATTAATCGAACCACATAATTAAGCAATTAAGCACAAAACACATAATACTCAAATAATATACTTCTATTATTTCAAAACGGGTTACAAAGTTTAATCTAGACTATTACATCAATGATAATGCCTAGCCTGGAAACGCGGGCGTTACAAGTTGCATGGTGGTTTCCCTAGGAGAACATAGGAAGAGATTTAGTGTTGGGAACCTTGTCTTATTGAGGAGTGTATGTGTGTAGATAAGGAGTGACTTGGAGGATTCAAAGCGATCCTTGAGGAAAGTATGGATAGATGTAGAAAGTAGTATGAGCCTGTACTACTACAAGCAGAGGATATGTACTCGAGTCAAGGAGAACTGCGATGAAACCGAGAAACTTGTAGAGTATGAGACTCCTATATATATATATATATATGTGTGTGTGTGTGTGTGTGTGTGTGTATTTTGATGGTTTATATGGTCTATTTTCAGTATGGTGACAATTCAAGACAAATCGGTTAGTGGTTCTAGTGCGGGTGAGGGCTCAGGCTCATGTTCTAAAGCCGGGTAGTTGGATGATCAGACGTGGGAATTCATTTTGTCTGAGATTACCTGCAACATACTTGAGCAGACTCCTGTGATCTTTGGTAAGATCAAGGAGGGTATCATGCAGGTGTTGGATCCTTTCAGAGATGGTGGCTTTGATTGAGGCAGACTCACTGACTTTCAGGGAGTTCCGGGATTACTATGGAGAGAAGGACCCGATCGCGAGTAGGCGTTGGTTAGCGGTTGTCGCTAATGCCTTCTATACTAGAAGTTGTCCCGATGAGGAAAAGGTTAGGCTTGCTTCCTGTCTTTTGAAATACAAAGCTCGATACTGGTGGGAGGAGGTTGGGCGCTCTGTTGGTGATGAGGCTGTTGATTCGATGACATGGGTTGATTTTACGATCAGATTCCGAGTTGAGTTCACACTGGTGATTGAGGTGCAACAGCTGGTGAGGGAGTTCCAGGAACTTCGCCAGACTACTGAGATGGTGGCTGAGATCACCGTGATGTTTCTTGAGAGGGCGCTGTTGGTTCCGCAGTATGTGGCGGACAAGGAGATGAAGAAGGAGAGCTACCATGAGATGCTGAGAAGTAGTATTTGGTAGTTTGTGAGCCGATTCAGTTGCAGGACACTGGAGGATATGATTGCAAGAGCCAGAGAGAGGGAGAATGACCTTGAGATGGAGAAGAAGAGGAGATCAGGCTCAGGTTTCAGGGGGTTTGGGAAAAAGGCCCAAGGTATTTGCTCCAGGTCGAGAGGTCAATAGGGCTGGATCCAACGTAGAAAGTGTTGCAAGACACACAATAGGGCGTGCATGGTGGGTGGTTCTGGCTGCTTCAAGTGCGTTCGAACGAGTCATATGAGCAGGGATTGTACCGCTACTACCACCACCATCACCCCAATATCTGATATGATTTGCTTCCATTACAATCAGAAGGGCCATAAGAAGGCCCATCGCTCGAGTTTAGCAGCAGTGGGACCAGTGGTAGCACCCGCTCCAACAATGCTGAGGATCACGGATGACCGCCAGGGCAAGGTAGATACGCCTGTGGTGAAAAGCAGGGCTTTTCAACTGACGTCTGAGGAGGCTCGCACAACACTTGATGTGATGACGGGTATGTATCTTCTCTTTATATCTTTAATTATATTGAATTGCCTCCTTTTATTTATGTGTTTTATTTTATGACCGTTCCTCGTGAATGGTGTTTCTCCCTTGGTATTGTTTGATTCGGGGGCTACCCGATCTTTTGTATCGCTTGCACTTAGCAAGAAGTTTGCTGGAGCTCCAGGGGAGCTGGATTTTCCTTTAGACGTCGAGATTGCAGATGATCGATCTGTCTGGGTATCGAGGGTTCATTGCGGTTGTGTTCTTCAGATGTTCAGTGAGCAGTATCCAATTGATTTGGTTCCCATTCCTTTGTGTGGGAAAAAGGTTATCATAGGGATGGAATGGTTGAGCCCCAATGGGGGTGGTGATCGATTGTGAGCATCAGTTTGTGCGAATCCGGACCCCAGGTGGGGGAGATTTGGTGGTTCGGGGAGAGAGAGCTCAATATGGGCCGATTCTATGTTTAGCGGCTAGGGTCAGACGTTATCTTCATCAGGGTTGTTTCAGATTTTTCGCCTATATTATGGATACCCAAGATAAGGATAAGGCGACCGTGGAGGATGTACCGATTGTATGGGAGTACCTGGATGTGTTTCCGAAGGATTTTCCTGGGGTGCCTTGAGAGAGGCAGGTGGAGTTTAGGATTGACTTGGTTCCTGGTGCAGATTTGATAGCCAAGGAACCATATCGGTTAGCTCCTCTAGAGATGCAGGAGTTGTCTACACAGCTGCATGAGCTGTTAGACAAGAGGTTCATTCGACCGAGCAGTTCATCATGGAGAGCACCAATCTTGTTTGTGAAGATGAAGGATGGGTCTCATCAGATGTTTATTAATTACCAGGAGTTGAATAAGCTAACGGTGAAGAACTGTTATCCACTCCCGAGGATTGATGATTTGTTTGACCAGCTTTAGGGTGCTTCTTCGTTTTCCAAGATTGATTTGCGTTCAGGTTACCATCAGATGAGGGTCAGATAGGAAGATGTTAAGACGGCCTTCCAGACTCGTTATGGTCATTACAAGATCGTGGTGATACACTTCGGGCTCACCAATGCTCCAGTCACGTTCATGGACCTCATAAATCGCATATGTAGGTCAATGTTGGACCGAGCTGTGACTATATTCATTAATGATATCGTAGTCTACTCCAAGACCTAGGAGCTAAATGAGGAGCACTTGAGAGAGGTTTTATAGACTCTGAGGAGGGAGAGACTTTTCGAAAAGTTCTCCAAGTGTGAGTTTTGGTTGCATGAGGTGTAGTTTCTGGGGCACCTTGTCAACCAGAACGATATTCTAGTCTATCCGGCCAAGGTTGAGGTCGTGATGAGGTGGGAGGTTCCAAGGTCTCCAACTGATATTCAGAGTATCCTTGGGTTAGTAGGTTAATATCGGAAATTCATATAGGATTTCTCCAAGATAGCGGTTCCTTTGACCCGGTTGACGAAGAAGACCGTCACTTTTCACTGGGGTCCTGAGCAACAGGCAGCTTTTGAGAACCTCAGGCAGAGATTGTGTGAGGCACCAAATTTGACCTTGCCGGAGGGTTTCGAGGATTTCATGGTTTATTTTGATGCTTCGATCACAAGTTTGGGGGAAGTTCTGATGCAGAGGGGTCGCGTGATCGCATACGCTTCAAGGCAGCTGAAGCCTCATGAGGCGAATTATCCGACACATGATTCGGAGCTGGGGGATGTGATTTTCTCCCTCAAGATTTGGTTACATTACCTCTATGGGATCCATTGTACCATCTACATTGAACATAAGAGCTAGAGGTAATTGATGGATCAGCCAAATCTAAATATGAGGCAGCACCGGTGGTTGGATGTGGTGAAGGATTATGATTGTGAGATCCTTTACCATCCGGGGAAGGTCAATGTGGTGGCTGATACTCTCAGCCGTAAGGTGGTCGCGGCTCCAATCAGGGATACTCGTTTGAGGATGGTCATGATCACTCTGCTTTTGGAGTGGATTCGTGAGGCTCAGATCGAGGCTATGAAGGAAGACACCAGAAGAGTGAGCGCGTAGTAGGTAAGGTGGCCATAGTCGAGGGTTATTGACTCTTCATCAGAGAGTATGGCTTCCGTATTGGGGCGGTGTGTCAGGTTCTGATGGAGGAGGCATACAAATCGAGGTTCTCCATTCATCTTGGGTCGATGAAGATGTATAAAACTCTCCGTCCTGATTATTGGTGGCCATGTATAAAGCGGGATGTAGCTTGGTATGTGGAGAGGTGCTTGACTTGTAGGAAAGTGAAGAAGAGCATCACCGACCTCACGACAAGATGCAGCCGTTGGATATTCCCATTTGGAAATGGGAGGATATTACCATGGATTTCATTACGAAATTGCTTCAGATTACGCGTGAAGTGGATTCGATTTGGGTCATCATAGATCGGTTGACCAACAACGTGCATTTTATCTTGATTCAGGAGAATATATTTGCAAATTAGTTGGCTGAGGTATACATCAGAGAGGTTGTAGCACGACATGGGGTGCCTGTCTCATTTGTTTCAAACAGGGATGTATGGTTTAATTCTATATTTTGGAAGAGGTTCCACGACGATTTGGGTACTCGTCTCCATTTCAGCACAGTGTTCCATCCGCAGATTGACGGTCAGAGCGAATGGACTATTCAGGCTTTGGAGGATATGCTTCGGGATATGTTTTGGATTTTGGTGGGAATTAGGATACGTATCTTCCATTAGCGGAATTTTAGAATAACAACAACTATCACGCCAACATCGATCAACCTCCTTTTGATATGCTCTATGGGAGGAAATGCAAGACCTCGATTTGTTAGGATAAGGTTGGTCAGCGAGTCATGGGGAGTACCGAGGTGGTACTCAAGACTACTGAGTTGATATAATAGGTTCGGAGTAGACTCCAGACAACTTAGAGTCGGCAGAAGAGTTATTCCGACAAGCGCCGATCAGATCTAGAGTTCAGGTTGGGGACATGGTTCTCTTGAAGGTGTCACCTTGGAAATGTGTCATCCGATTCAGGAAGAGGGGCAAATTTGGCCCTAGGTATATCGGTCCTTTCAGGGTTTTGGCCCAGGTGGCGAGGTTGTTTATCGCTTGGATCTTCCAGAGGAGCTCAGTCAGATCCCTAACACATTCCATGTCTCCCAGTTGCGGAAATGTTTAGTGGATGATTCTGCGATGGTTCCATTGTAGGATATTCAGGTGGATGATCGTCTGAATTACATTGAGAGACTGATAGCGATTCTTGACCGGAAGACAAAAACCTTGAGGAACATGGTGGTGGAGTTGGTAAAAGTCCAATGGCAGCATCACAAGGGTTCAAAATGGATGTGGCCGAAGGACAAGATGAGGGAGCACTAACCAGAGTTATTTGAGGCAACAGACTTCAAGAACAAGGTTTGATTCAAGTGGGGGAGAATTGTAATATTCTGGTCCCCAATGAAAATTTTCTAGCCCTACCCAGAGTTGAGGGAGCCGGAGGATGAGATGAGGGAGCACTAACCAGAGTTCTTTTCTAGACCTTTATGACATTTTTTAACATTTTGGTCCCTTGGTTATTACGCGGGACGTACTTGATGAGTACACTTAGCATACTAGCCTATTTGATGATCATGGGTTGCACCCACATATGCAGGGCGTACGTGGAGTACGCATGGCATACGTAGTGCAGGAGAAAACCCTAAATTTTAGGGTTTTCACCCTATTTAAGCCTTATTATAATATCTTTTGGACACTTATGATCAACCTCTATCTCCCTTTACTCAGAAAACGAAACCCTAAGAGCATTTGGTTAGTGTTTGAGCTTGAGAGTGATTTGTTGGTGTTTTATGGTGAAGAAGAAGAAGAGGAACACTTGGAGGAGTAGCTTGAGCTTGTAGATCCAATATCTCATTCTCATCGCAAGCTTTTTGAGGTAAAAAGCTCACACCTTAATGATCATTTATGTTAAATCTACTTTATGGTGTTTCTTAGGCATTTTCGAGTCTTTTGAAGTAAAGATGAGCTTTTGATCTACTCTAGAAGTAATACATTCTAGGTCTAAGCTACATTTAGGCCCTATCTTCATATAAATGCAAACTTTATGGATGTTTTTTGTTCATTCAAGTATAAGATCTTTATTAAGCTCTTTTTGAGCTTTAAGTCCCATTAAGCCATGCATGTGTGTAAAGTTCGCAACTTTACGTGATAAGTTCCTCTTTACCCAGCTGGTACGTTGCATGTACTATCCCCACATGGAGTATGGTAAGCGTACAAGTTGAGTACGCCCCGCATACTCAACATATGGGATTTTGGGCTTGACGATATCGATATTGGGCCATAGTTTGGGGTTGTAAGTTTGGGCCTTGTTGGCCATTAGACTTCTATTTTGGACTTTGATCTAGCATGTTAAGCTTCCTTGGATTTAGGCCTATGATGGACTTTAGGCCCAATTTGGAAGATTAGGTCACAAATTTGGTTTTGGGTTGCCGTTTAAGATTTGGGCCTTTTAAGTAGTTGAATTAGGCCTTGGCTTTGGGCCAAGTTAGATAAAGGGTAAAATGGTCTCTTACCTTGGTTATGGGCCAAGTAGCTTAGACTCTTGGTTATGGGTCGGAATCCCATTAATAATTAGATGTTATTTTTATGGTGATAGAACGGGGATTTTCTAGACCGGCAGACAAAGATTCTTTTGAGTGATTCAGCAGCTAGAGGTGATTTTCCTCACCGTTTTTAGTGGGTCGAAGGCACCAATGTCGACCCATGATTTGTTATGTTAGGATTCTAGATGTCTGCATGCCTCTTGCATGTGTCATGTGCTTGTATTCTTACCGAGCGGGGCCCGATGACTATTGTGTATGCTGTTTATCTTTGTTATCATTGCATGTGTTATGTGTTTATCTTTTATGATTATATGTATACCGGGCGAGGCCCGATGATTGACAGATGTGTATACTGAGTGGGGCCCATTATGTGTTTATTATGGATGGTATGTAGTATTTTGGGGAACTCACTAAGCCTTGTGCTTACGGTTTTTCAATTTATGTTTTAGGTGCTTCTGGTTCAAAGGGGAAGAGCCTGGGGTGATTGCAGTGCACACACCACCTCATTTCGCATTTTATGATCTACTCCGATATTGTACGATGTAATTTATACACTTTGTTCCACCATGATTTTATATTGATGTTTTGGGATAATGGTTTTATTAATTCAAAAACGAAACTTTTTGGTCTAATTTTGGGACGTTACACTAACATTCTCCCCCTCAAAGTTAGGATTGGATTTCCCGACTTCAATTTCCAAACGAGCTCCAAGCAATCAAGACCAACTCCCCCTCGAAGTAACACCAGTCTTCAAATCCGCTTTGAAAAGTAATATTCAATAATCTTCGAATACCCATTTCAACCTTCTTCTCCTTTTATAATCAACAAATGATTATAAAACCCACAAGGATATGAGAAACGCTCGAGGAATAAACACGACGAAACTCCCCTTGATGTGTGACAAAAACGAAACCATGAAATCTTGCACAAAAAATAATTACAAAAAGTCTAGGAAAAAATATTCAAAAGTTGTGAAAAATTTTGAATTTTGGGTGAGAGTTGCAAGAAATTCGAAAACTGGGTAAAAGCTGTCATTTTTGCAAATACTGCAGGGACCCGTTGCGACAAATCAACTTCAAATGCGAAACTTTACACCAAATGCGAAAATGGGTATATGTTGTCATTTCGCATAAGCTTCAGGTACTAAATCTAAAAAATTCCCCCACTTCACAAAATTATACTCCCAATTCGAACTTAGATATAAATAGTCAAAATGCGGAAAAACGAGGGCCTCAAATGCGAAATGTTGAGTTCTTCCCCAGTTCGTTTCCAGGACGTGAACTAACATAGTATCATCATTCGAATTCGACTCCTAACCTAAGCAACACATAGCCAAAATCAAGCCTCTCGATTCGAACTAACAACCAATACTTATTCGAAATTTCGACACCAAGCAAATACGTTCGACTCCATGTAAATGCATTTGATTCCAAGGAAGTTGCTTTTGTTTTCACTCAAACTTTCTTCAACTACCAATTTTGACTACTTTCACTAAATCACAAGCAAAAGTCGATTTTGACTTTTAGTTGACTTTTCAAATACAATTGATTCATACACATTCGTTTTTGATTTCCAAGTTCTTTTCCAACACTTTTGATTCTCAGGTAATTTCCATCCTCAAATCTGGATTTTACTATCTTTGACCATTCAATACTCAGCCATTCGATTCTAACAATATCCTTCATATTCGATATCAACGGGTGAGTCTTCATTTAATCTATTTTTAACCATTCTATTCGAGTAACCCAACGATTGCAGAATATCAAACCAACAAACTTCGATCTTCTCTTTTTAACCATTAATTCTTCTCTTAAACTCCGATTCTCAATCAATTTGAAATCATATACACAACTGAAATCCGATGATAATAAATGAGAGTATAGTTTCAATTGAAGAATGGTATGAATAAGATCGAGAACAATAATGGTTCTAAAAATAGAGATTTTGGGCCAAAAGAACTAACCTGTGAACAATAATGGATCGATGGGCTTTGGATAGATTGATGAACATTAACATTTCGACTTTTAGACTCATTTTTTCATCATCATCTTCATTTTATCACCGATTCTTCAATAAACGAGGTTCAGATCTCAACATGAATTTTTTGGAATCCATTTGATAATTTGTGAAACCTCCTTGAAAATACTTTTTCCATTTGCAATACATGAATCGATCGTGGAAGATCTCAGTTCCTTGGTTGGAGTTAGAAAATCTCCAATTTGCACATTGTACCACCCATGTTGCGCATTGTGTCATCCATGAAACTTCTTCTCATTTTTCCAAGATCTAACTTCATCTTCATAACGAATTTAAGAATCTTCAACAATTTTGGGTTTGGAATTCGAAATCATTGCAACATTTGATGATTGTAGCTTAGGAACCCAAATTTTCTTCATTGATTTCGGATTTAAAACGACATTTGAAGAATTTTGTTTAGAAACCCAAATTTTCTTGTTTTTGATCTTCTTCTTCTTCTTCTTCTTCATCGTTATGGATCTTGAAGATTTGAATTCAAGAACAACTTCATTCTTCACAACCTAAACTTTGCTTTTTTTTATTCAAATGTTTTGGAGTTTGATACATTTAATCTTCTTAGATTAAAGGCTTTCTATATGGCACCATTCCTTCAAACGAGTCATAAGAACTCAAACAATCATCGGTTTGAACTCCAATTGAACAAAAGACTTTCACAACTTCATGAGAATCACATTGAATTCCCTTGTCTTGAAGTTCAAGAACATCATGAACATGATGAACTTCTTCAAGAACATCTTCAATAAATTCAAGAGCATGAAGATCACTTGGGTCTTCAATAAGAGAAACATATTCTTTTTTTGAACAATTCTCTTTCTTTTCCTTCATTTTTGTTACCACACCAAGATAACATACTCATGGAAATTTCAACGAAACTTTCCTTCTTACAAAGAGGTTAAAATATCAATTTTTCAAAATCATCTTTCTTGTTCCCATAAGAAATCAAAGTATTCATTGTAATCAATCCACCTTTCAACAATAATTCATAATATTGATCTTCATTGACTTTGTACTTGACATCTTCAATCATCACAATCCAAGAATCATAATCCAAACACATCATCTTTGATCGATTAACAAAAAGATCATAAAAACTTGGATATTTCTAGAGAGAGAAAGTGAAAATAGAATAAACTTCTAGAGAAAGAAAGCAAAAATCGAATGAACTTCTAGAGAAAGAAAGCAAAACTGATCAAAATTCTAGAGAGAGAATGTGATTTCGACATGAATTCTAGGGAGAAAAAACGAAAATCACATGAATTCTAGAGAGAGAAAGCAAAAATCACATTGATTCTAGAGAGGGAAAATCGAATTTGAATCAATATAAAAGAGCAATTCGATTTATAGAATCAAAAATACTCTAAAAACGATGAACTTACAACAATTTGCGATTCACCAAATCATGTTGTCATAATGTATCAAATTCTTGAAAAATTCAAGCACCATTCAAGAACACCCGCTCTAATACCAATTGCAATAATAATAATTATAATAATATGTTTTTAAATATTTTTAGTAATAATAATAATAATAATAATAATAATAAATTTAAGATTAAAAAATATAATTAAAAGCCACATGTTGGTTATATCAATGCCACGTGGGCAAGTGGTGCTGATTCAAATATTATGTGGCATGTCTTGTACGTGGGGTAACTGGATAAGCCATTCATTTGTTTAATAAAGACTTAACTGACACCAATTTTACAAATTTAAGGACCTATTGCGCAAAAAAAATTGTAGCGACCAAATCGGGAAAAACAATAACTTGTTGTGTTATAGTGGCATTTTCTCTATTTTATTTTTAATTTTTTGGAAATAAAAAATGACGAAAATAATAAAAAAAAATTTTGTTTATTTTTCACTTGTTTTACATTTTAAAATTTCCTTTTAACTATTTTCATATTCAAGATGAGTGGCTAGAATTACATCCTAAGTCTCATAGAAAACCATGCTCTCACTAAACCTTCTCTCTCTCTCTCTCTCTCTCTCTCTATATATATATATATATATATATATATATATATATATATATATATATATATATATAAGTTTATGTGAAAACTTTTTTTAAAGTGAGAACATGAGGATAAATTTCAGCCAATCAATATACATATAATTTATTAAATAAAAAAATATATGATTTTACATTAATAATGACATTTTCGGATTGGCTAATCATATTTAATGACTCTTTCGATGACAACTGTCTGTAATTATGGTACAATTAATATCACTATTAACAAACATTTATGAAACGATCAATCATTAATCGTGTATTAGCAATCGTGAGGACAAATTTCAAGCTTCTAATATCACTAGTAACAAACATTTATGAAACGTGTTTTCCATTCAAGGTTGTCCTCAAATCTATAGAATTCTTTTTATTCCATAACAATCCAGTAATGGATTTTTCCTTCCCAAACGATTTTGATGATATAAACGATATGAATGAAGATGAAACTTCCTCAATCGATGATGAATTATTGCCAAGAGATTATGAAATTTGTTCAATTGATGATGATAATCCCTCAATCGAAAACGTGGACAGGATGGATCCCCACAATGAAGGGGAGTTCACAATTGTTGAAAATATTTCTAAAAGAATGCAAATTCCTGGCATATTAGAATCGAATATACTCTTAAATACTTGTTAATCAACAACTTCAATTTTACCAACAAATAATAGACAAACCCTAATTTCTCAAAAACCATGATTGAAAAAACCCTAAATAAAAATGTAGATAAAAAAATGAAATCTTTATTTTACTTGAGTCATGGTACAACACATTGACTTCATCAAGATTGATAGCATTGTCAATCGTGTTAGTAAAAATTTTGATTTTCAACCTGATTCAATCATTCTTGGACTCCTTCGTAAGCTCTATGATCTCATCCACTTCATTTCGCTTCAAATATATAATATCAAACGAATAAAATAATTTCTTGGAAATTTTGTTTAACATTCCGTGATGATCGTTTGAACCAGAATGGAAAAGATTTGAGGAGATTATTCCGGGAGGGTTTATCGATTAACGTTTGATATTGATAGAATTACCTTTTTATGATAATTGACTATTATATAATTATCATTATACACGTATAAATCAATATTGTATGTTTCCACACTAAAATCACGGTAGAATACATATTAGACACGATTAATCAATCTTTACCCTTAAATAAAAAATAATGACTGAAATTTGTCCTCATGTTCTCACTTTAAACTGTGTCTTCACTTGAACTGTCCCATATATATATATATATATATATATATATATATATATATATATATATATATATATATATATATATATATATATATATATATATATATGAAATCACCACCTCCCCTCTCCTCCACCACCACCTCCATTATCTCTATAACTGTCACAACTAGCATTTTTGCTAGGAAATTCTACTCTCATGTAATCATTCACCTAGTGTAATAACTTGTACTCTAAGAGAATATCATACTCTATGCTCATTCAAATGCATCTCATGTGTACAACTAAGGGCTAAAAACCTTATAAATCCCGGTTCAAGTTCATTATGGACTAGGACTCTCTAATTGGACCTAATGGACCAATAAACATTCAACTTGACTACTTTGGGCCTAGGAACCCTAATTGGGCTCTAAATGGACCATATTCATAAAACTTTAGCATTTTGGGCCATATGGGCCTAAAATAATCCATTTTATCCCTATTAGGCCTTGTTGGGCCATAACAACTTCAATAGCCCTAATGAGCCATAAACTCCACTCTTTTTATTCTAATGGGCCAAGTGGGCCTAAAATGGATTAGTTTATCCCTAATGGGCCTTATTGGGTCATAACAACTCTAATCACCCTAAAGAGCCATAAAACTACCTAATGGACTTTCATTGGGCCGTGAACACACCTAATGGCCCAATGGGCCCAAAACCTTCTCTATAGGCCTCATAACCTCGAGCCAAATCAAGAAAAGGCCCACTCCCCTCCATTCTTTCCTTTTCACGGCCCAATTTAAATATATATATATATATATATATATATATATATATATATATACATATGTGTAAAAAAAAAGAAAAATTAATGGAAGGATGCATGGATTAGGCAAATGAAAACTGCAATTATACAACAAACATCTAAAAATCACATATATCCATAAGGTTTATTACCCTCCATGCAAAAATCACTCCTTCCCTCTATCTTTATTGCCTTCGGTCGAGAGACAAGCCACAACACAACACACTCACACATTTTCAAACACTCTTCAAACACTCAAGAACATCCCCTCCCTTCCATCAAAATTTTTGAAATTTCTAAGTGCTTCAAGAGGATCCTTCACTAACATAATCAACCTTGGTAAGTTCTTACTTAGATCTATGGGTTAACTTCTTGAATTCATCCAAAAATCTCTTATTAACCCCCATTATTTCGTGATCCATACTCTTGGACTTCATAGAACTCGAGATCAACTCAAGGAAGCTTGCTAGGATCAAAAACTCACTCCATTTCTTCTTCAATTTGAGAACAACAAGCAAATGTGAGTTTATAGCCCCTTGTTTTCGTGTTTTACATGATTTTTGGGGGAGAATACAAGTAAAATGTGTAGATCTATGTGTTTTATGCATGTCTTGTGTGATTTCTTAGTTTATTTTGTAAAAATGTGTTAGATCTTAACACATCTTGACATCTTAAGCAACATTGAGTAAAAATCCATGAACTAAGACACCTTATGCATCATATTATCAAGTTAAAAGTGTTTATGTGTTTAAGATATAAAAATTTAAAGAAAAAATCTTATTAAGGGTCATAATTGTCAAGAAAACAAAAGATAAGGGCAAAAAGTGACATTTATAGTTTTATAAGGATCAAACAGGTCATACTTATATAAAAATGGGTTTTTATGATAACTCTACTTTTCAAAGGGCCAAAAGTGTAAATCTTAGCCTAATTGGCTTAATATTTGGGCCTCACGGTTTTGGGCCCAAATTTGTGAAAAATAAGAGTTTTGGGGTTAAAAATGTCATTTGATCAATTTTGAGCCATGAATGTAAATAAACCAAATTTAGGTGTGAAAATAACATTTATTTCTAAAGTGGGCTAAAAATGTAAGTTTTATAAAAATTGGGCCGAAAATGTCATTTTATGCAAATAAGGGGCTGAAAATGTAATTTTCTACAAAAATGGGCCGAAAATGTCAAAATATGAATTCTTGGACTAAATCCGTAAATTACTAAACATTTGGGACGAAATTACAAAATTTTATAAATTATGGACTAAAGTGTTATTTTTACTAAAATTGGGCCTTAATTGAAAATTTGAGGCTTATTGGCTAAGAACGTCGTTTTTACAAAAAGGGGACTTTTATATCAATTTGGTAAACCTCGAGCTAAAACAAATAACGAAACAATAACGAACGGACGAAATAAATCGATAAGAATTTTTATTGGGCCTAATATTTACGTTACATGGCCAATGGCCCTTAAGGGCTCATTCAAGTGTATATTGAGCCTAATATTTTCCATGACATGTTTATTGGGCCTTGCCGCCCATTTACATGTTACTTTGGGCATTTACATGTTACTTTGGGCCTGAGCTATGGGTCACATATTTATTGGGCATTGGTGGTCTATTTACATGTCTATTGGGCCTAAATTACCCTCTTACATGTTTATTGGACCTTAGTGGTCCATTTACATGCTAATTGGGCTTGGACTGAAAATCACATGCTTAGTAGATTGTAGCTATACCTTCACATAATTATTGAACTTCGTATATTTATATACATACCTTTGGATTTGAAAACCTACAACATACACGTAAACATTAAACATGGTGAAAAACATAACAAACGCGAAAGGTTGAGAATCTAGTGAGACTTGTCGGTTGGCACCTTTGAGTGTACGATCGTAGCCTGTAGTTATAACCAGAGTTTCCTGGAGGGAGAGCGGGAGTTTTTGTATAGATCTATACGGGGTGACCCCCATGCCTTAGTTGTTCGCTACAGCTATACTAGGTCAATCTAGGGCGACAAACCTTACCTACATCAAAACCGGTGCCTGAAAACGCCAAGACAGGCGAATTAGTCATTATCAAGCATGGTTGTAACGGCTCTCTTAGAGACTAACTTCATCAAAGATTTCGGTATATTTATACAAATCTAGACGATACTAAAAACATACATACATTGATACTCGGTCTTGGAAATTTTATGATTACAATACTTTTATAAGCAAAAAATATCAGATTTTCTGGGATAAGCACATTTATACATTACCTTCTATTTACAACAGAAAATACATGGTTTTGATCTGGATTACATTTTTGTTTATTTATACATTCCAAACACAACAAACACACATGCATTAATACTTGATTTTGACACATAACTTTCAAACTACTTTACAAAAAATATCGGATTTTCTGGTGTTTTATGAACCATACAAAACTTTTCAATCAAATATGATTATGAACTCACCAACATTATATATGTTGATGTTTTCAAAATAACTTGTATTCTCAGGGACTCGTTAAGCGGAAGAATTAACAAGAGTATGAGATTTTGTTTTGTGTACTGTTAAACATCATACATTGAATGTTTTTATCATGTAATTTAAAAGATTGTACTTGATATAAACAATGACAGTTGTATTATATTATGCATGGTGATGATGATGTTATGTATCATTTATATTCATTATGATGATATTTTAATTTATAGTCATACGAGCCCTCAGACGTTTTTGGTTCGGGGGTGTGACAATAACCACCTACACCACCAGACATCACCACCACCTCCACCACTACCACCAACCACCAACCACCACCGCCGCTGCCAACGCCTCCACCACTACCTTTGCTACAGTCATGGTCACCAACACCTTTGCCACACACTGACACCACCACAACAATTGCCACCACTACTTCCTCTACCCCTACCACCAACATATTCGCCACCACTACCACCACCACCCTTGCAACTGTAACCACCACCACTGTCACTGCCACCTTACCCCTACTATCTCTGCAACCAACCACCAAGTTCATATATTAATAATCACTTGTGAATAGACACATACTTATTTATATATGAATATACTTATTAATATATGAATATTATCTGTTCCATCGTCCTAGTACGTTGGAACGCTTAAATGATAGATTTAAAATATGTGGTCCAGATTTGTTCTCGTGTTATAGATTTGATAATTGTTTTCATTTGAACCCTATATATAGACACACACACAAACACTTATTTCATTTCCTTTATTGTCGCAATTGAAAAGAAAATTGTATAACATGTTGGTTATATATAGACGTGCGGTACCAAAGGCCTTTGGCCTAACGATACCAATAAGTTGGAAATGTGTCGCTCCCTTCAAGATTGAGGATTCAAGTTCCTTTGTGGACAATAAAATAGTTTAAAAGTAGGATTTAATGGGTGTTTGTGTATTAGCCGTTTAAAAAAAACGTAAAGTTGTGTTTTATTAGAGCATGGACTACTATAATAGTAATAGTATCTAACTAGTAATATCTAATTAATAGAAATTCAAAAGAAGAACCCGTGAACAAGTTTCATCATTTCTACATTGGAAGTATTTTAGTATTATTTACTATTAGGGGTGTTTACGGGGCGGTTCAGATCGGATAGTAAAAAAATTATAAACCGTGACAACAGGGCGGGTACCTTGCTAGCACTAACCGTAACCGAACCGAATTGTTAAAAAACCCGAACCGAACCGAACCGTATAAACGCGGGTAACTACGGTTCGGTTCACGGGTATCCGTTAAATATAAAAAATAATAATCAATCAAAACTACAAACTCCATTTTAAACAATTCTTTTCTAAAAATAAAAAAACTCACAAACTTAAGAAAAAAAATCAATGCTTGCTAATAAACCAATTCTTTAATAATTATAAAACCAATAATCAATTCTTTGATATATTGATATTTGATATTTATTAATTATTGTTTTTTTTCATGTGGCGTCAAACTAATTCTTTGGTTACGAAGGATAATTAATTTGATATCATAAAACCAACTTCACTTCTAGATTTTCTAGATTTACGCATAACAAAACACAATATATTCGAATTACAGTAAAAAAAAGTTAATTCTTTGATGTATAAATTACAATCAAATATATTAATATAACCGAATCTCATATATATATATATATATATATATATATATATATATATATATATATATATATATATATATATATATATATATATATATAACAGTTCGGTTCGGGTATCCGCGGTTATCTAAATATCCAAACCGAAACCGACCCGTAGGTACTCGGTTTTTTCGGTTTCGGTTTTTTCGAATTCGGTTTTTTTCGGTTTCGGGTTGGCCGGATCGGCTCGGTTTTTCGGTTTTTTTGCACACCCCTATTTCTTATACAACTAAGATTTTACCCGATGCGCGTTGCGGGGACAATAATGGATTTAAAAAAGGAACTCTTTCAGTAGCAAATAGAAACTTCAGAAGAACCAAGTAGCCAAACAACTAAAATTACGGACCAAAATCATGTATAAAATCTTAGGAGGACGTAAGTTGCCAAAAAATAAAACTCAGGGAACAAATCCATGTCAAGAAAAATGCTTAAAAATAAGCACGATAACGTAAAAATATTTACATCAAAATGTAGGCAAACTCAAATCACCAAAACGTAAAAAAAAATTATGCCGAAACGTAAGCATACTGAAATTTATACCAATACATACATAAAAAAAGCAAATATTTTTTTTTTCAAATTAACAGACGAAATTTTTAAATT
Source organism: Lactuca sativa (assembly GCF_002870075.4). NCBI lineage: Eukaryota > Viridiplantae > Streptophyta > Magnoliopsida > Asterales > Asteraceae > Lactuca > Lactuca sativa. The sequence continues at coordinate 91,883,140 of NC_056630.2, forward strand.
TACATCGAAGTGCTGACCACATTGAATTTATACGATATATATATATATATATATATATATATATATATATATATATATATATATATATATATATATATATATATAAAATTAGTTTTTTTTATATAAAAAAAGTATGAATTTTACAAACATAAAATTCGATAGGTTTAAAGTGAAATTTTACAAAATAAAAAGGTGGTAACTGTATACGGGTTAAACACATTAAAAAATGGAGGGGGGTTAAACTCATATTTGAAAGAAGTCAAAGTTTGGGATGAAAACCATATTTTAAAAAGTAATAAAAAGTCAAGTTAACGTGGTAAAACATCGTTTTAAAAAGTATAGGGTAGGTAATGTCATTTTTCAAAATAAAGGGGTGGGATATGTACATCAGTTCAATGTATAGGGAGTGAGAATGGAAAATAAAAAAAATAGAAGGGAGGAAAAGAAAAGAAAATGAACACCGACTTTTGTATTTAGAAGATATATAATAGCATATCGGTGGAAAATAAATAATTTAAATCAATAAAATAGAACACACACACACACACACACATATATATATATATATATATATATATATATATATATATATATATATATATATATATATATATATATATATATATATATATATATATATATATATATATATATATATATATATATATATATATATATATATAGGTTTATTTGAGACCATCTATATTTTGTGAGACCGTGAGACACATTTTTTTTTATTTTATTTATTTATTTTTTAATTTTTTTTAATTAATTCAAGTTCCGAAAATAATATTTAAAAAAAGAATTTTTGGATTTTTCCATTTATTTTGCATTTTAAAATTATTTTTTAAAATATGTACAGTGTAATATTCTATTAGAATATTTCACGTATTTTAAAAAAAAATGGAATTTATTTTTATTTATTTTTAATTTTTTTTAGTTAATTCAAGTTCCGAAAATAATATTTAAAAAAATATTTTTAGATTTTCCATTTATTGTGCATTTTAAAATTATTTTTTTAGAATATGTCAGTGTAATATTTTATTAGAATGTTTCACGTATTTTTAAAAAGAAAATGGAATTTATTTTTATTTTTATTTATTTTTTTAGTTAATTCATGTTCCAAAAATAATATTTAAAAAAAGAATTTTTAGATTTTTCCATTTATTCTGCATTTTAAAATTATTTTTTAGAATATGTCAGTGTAATATTCTATTAGAATATTTCACGTATTTTTCAAAAAAAAAAAAGAACGGAATTTTCTTTTTATTTTTTTAGTTAATTCAAGTTCCGAAAATAATATTTAAAAAAAGAATTTTTGGATTTTTCCATTTATTTTGCATTTTAAAATTATTTTTAGATTTGGTCTCACGATCTCACAAAACTAGAATGATCTCAAATGAACCTGAACCTATATATATATATATATATATATATATATATATATATATATATATATATATATATATATATATATATATATATAATTTGAAAGAAAGAAAAAAACCCTAAAGAGTTTACCTATTTATATATTCCATTTTCATACACTATTGATAACCAAGTGTTGCACTAATGTTCCTATTTGTGTCAAACATTTCGATTAAGCGATAACTTAATTTGTATTTGAAGATGTTGATAATTTATTTTGGCATAAGTTGAAGTAGTTGATAAATTAAGTTGCATAGAAGATGTTAAAGAGTTTCAAATGAATATATGATTTAAGTTATATAGCTTATCTTGAATCATATTTATTTAAAATATCTATTATATAACTTATAAAGATGAATTTTTTTAATGTGTTCTAAGGGTACATATAAGAAACCTTAATTATGGAAAATATTATCATATTAAACATGAAATGCATTTGATTATAAGGAATACTATCATAATTAAATATAAAATATATTAATAGTTTTTCATAAATAATACATTTCACATTTAATTATGGTAATATTTTTCATGAGTAATATTATTTATGTGTGCGGCAATCCTTAAAAATTGAGAAAAAGATTTCCAAAAACCAAGTTAAAAGATACGACTTAATATCGTGAGCTTATTATCATTATGCTAAAACGAATTAACTTAAAATAGTAAAACATAACAAATTGAAGAAGCTTGTAATTGAGATCATTCTCTCAATGGAATATATTGTAAGGTAAGAATCTGCATATATTAATTATCGTGCATGATTAAGCTGATTAAATCATCTATTTTATAAGTAATCAATAAAATATACAATATAAATTAGTAACACCTGATAAAATTAAATGTGTCAACATGCATGTTTGGGACTAGGTGGAGTTGGTGGTTGAGGATAGTCAATAGCAATACTGTAAAAGTCGGTCTAGACGGTCAATTAATTAGAATCGGATAGGGACCAAAACACCCAATTAGGAATCGACCAAAAAACTCGGAATCGGTCGAATTCAGTTGAAATCGGAAAAATATGGAATTGGTTAAAATTGGAAAAGATCGTTCAAAATCGAAAAAAATTAGAAAAAAATCGGAAAAACGCAGAAATTCAATTTTTTTTAAGACAAAAACAATAATTGTTATTAATATTCATGTATTTTGTTATAATTTTTAATAAACTTGTTATATTTGTTATACATAAAATTCTCTTAGAATTAGTTTCATATAATTTATCCAATACCAATATTCCCCGAGCATGGGCGGAACCACATGAGAACCAGTGTAGTCCAAGGCCTACCATCAAATTTTCAATTTTTTTTTTAAACTTTTTAAAATTTTTTTATTAATCTACCCTAATAAATAAGAATGATTTTGCCACATGTCCTTCTCTCATTCAATTTGCCACATGTCATTTTGTCATAATTTAAAGATATATTTATTTTCCACTTGTCATTTATTTCATTTTCCATTTATAATATATTATTAAATTATTAATTAGTTTACATAAATTAAACCTATCATAATGATATTAATTTCAAATTTTAAATTTAAATTTCAATTTCAATTTCAAATAAATTTACAGTTTAAACCTTTATGTTTAACATTTTGTTATAATTAACCTATTTAGTATACGGGTCTGATAACTAAACAATAATTTTAATTAATTTATTTTTTGCATGTTTTTTTCTCATAATTTTTATTTATTTCAAATTTCAAATTCAAATAAACTTCTCATTTAATCGTTTTTATTTAACATTTTGTTTTAATCAACCCGTATAATATACGGGTTTCACAACTAGTTTGTTAATATATATAATTTTGTGCAAATATTGGCATGAAAGTTCTTTAGTTCAACTGTTAGAAGTAACGATTCTTTCTAAATTCAAGATAACTAGGTTGGATCCCAATTGTCATCAAATTTTTAATTATATGCTAATGCGTTTAATTCTCCTTCATTTAAATCATTTTATAGTTTTAGCCATTTATTTATACTTTTGTGTTCACAATTTAACACATGTTCTAATTCTTTAAAAAATAAGCTTTTTTATAAAATTTTATTTTTCTAATTTTAATTAATTTAGTTATTTTTTTTTCTCATGTTACAACTCACTCTTTTAAATTATTTTGCTTATATAAAAAAAGGTTTTCGCACATGGTCTTCAAAATTAATGTTCTCTCTCTTTATCTCTCTCTCTCTCTCTCTCTCTCTCTCTCTCTATATATATATATATATATATATATATATATATATATATATATATATATATATATATATATATATATATATATATATATATATATATATATATATATATATATATATATATATATATATATATATACTGAAACGGTGGAAATGATATTAGCCACTGCCTAAAAGAAAAAGACAGGGCCAAACATATATATGTGTGTTTCCAACTAATTTACGAGAAACACCTTAATTTTTTTTTTTTTTTTGCTTCACCCCTGTCTCCGAGTACTCCGGTTTAGTCTCCGAGTACTCCGGTTTAGTCGGCCGTCCTGAACACGCTTAATGAGTTTTGCAAGATTAGCCAATAGTGAACTGTGAACTGGGAAGGAAATAATGGAAGGGTGGTTCGTGATTCATAGGGATCAGAACCATCATGATTGTCATATGAGGGACTCAACAGTACACTACTTCTCTGCATCATATTTAACTACAATTTATAATTGTACTTGCCTTCTATTTGTTTATGTCGCTTGTCTCCAAACCAAAAAGGTATTGTAGTTATTTAATTGTAAATAATGTAAAATATCTTTTGTATGTGAAGAACACAATAAAAAACTTTAACCTATGAATTTAGATCTTTAGCATTTCTTTATTTCCGTCGGATTTGCACCGATTTCATGTAAAAAGTGTTGGCTGATATTTTATGTTACTGAGAACTGTAACATAGTGATGTTTAACCTTTTTATAAATGATTTTTTTTTTTTTAATCTTAATGTTATAATGAAAATGTTTTGTTAAACGAGCTTTTGCTATGTTCTAAAACATAAGAATAAATTAATGAACTGTTGAAGCCATTTATTAACAATATACGAGAAACATTTGTCCCTAATTAATTGGTTCCATAGCTAATGGATTTGTATGATTGTATCCTGATTGGGAACTAAAAATGGCAAATTCTCTCCCTCCCCATTTACCTATATTATGCTTTACCCTAAAAGCCTTTGACATGCATTTAGCGGTTGTACGTTACTAGCACACATTGCAAGATATATCAAATCCATTGCCTAATTGAGAATTTATCCATCTCCCTAAAAAGAAACCTATCTTTGTGTCTGCAACTCTATACTTTCTAAAGATGGAAATTTTGATCATGACGCTTTACCAAAATTTTCCAGCATTCATGATTGATGGTCACCAATGATATGAAAAGTCATCATCAAACGGTAAAATAACGGTAAGTTAAAAAGAATCAACATAAAAACTATGCACGACCCTAACATTTTGAAGATATTGTTTGTTGGAAATTATAATTGCTTACAACACTTAAAAGGTCAATGTCGATGATGATATGAATACTAATCGTGCATATATTGTCTTGTGATGTGTGTAATAGATGTACTAGCTGCTGATACATTATGGGATACAAGGGTGTAATACTCATATTCCGCCCTATATGTTTTCGATGTATATGATTTTTGTTCTATATTATCAGTCTTTAATTTTTTATGCTAACAAAGTAAATGATGTGTGTGCCAAGTATAAGAAACCCTGATCTTCCATATGTATTCCACCTATTTTATTTCTTAATTATCTCATTTAGTACATATATTTATGAAATAGGATTAAATTTGTGGTAGATGTTAACAATGTATATACGATTTTTTTTAATAGCATTAAGAGTACATAAGTTAAGAAAGTACAAAACCTAATCATTAACTGTTTGTTTTTGTCCTTATATTTTTATCTGACACGTCTATCGTAGTTGCCAGTCTGTATAAAGTTATCACCATATAACAAATCAAAGGACGAAACATCGAAATTAAGGACCTAGAGACATAATGCCATGAAAGATGCAATAATGGTGTCCCTATATGTTTGCCAAAGATTTTTAGTCATGTCGCTATTGATCGAATGATCATTGCCAAAGGTTCACAACTATAAGAGCATTATGCATATAAACTTTTTCATTTCAATGTCCTTTGAAACCCCAGTGGACCTGAAATCATAAAGAAACAAGAGAACACAGAGGGATTCATAAGTGGAATTTAGCTATATATGGACCCAAAAAATGTGATATATTACAAAAACTTAAAGCTTCTTTTTTGACATTGTGAAAGCGTTGTGACACCGTTAAATGAGATCTCTGTCTACCATGTATTATTGCACTGTGTGATAACGAGATGCATGTTCATTTCTGTTCTTTCTTTTCATTTTCATTTTCTGCAGATTGTGTAGCACGAGTTGCAGTAGAAACTAAGGTCAATGGCATGTTACTTTTGTTTGATCAAATTTAGTTAAATTTCTTGCTTTGGATTTAATGAAAAAGTTAGGAGATCTCTAGAAAGTTACTGACATTAATAGGGTCAAATTCTCATTGTCTTTTACTTGTGTTCGTTGAAATTCAGCTGATTTTCTTTCCTTAAATCGTACGCAAATGTAAGCGGATTTTAAGAACTTTATATATATTAAATGGTCAAGCATGTTTTTGAGTTTTGTTTGTTGAAATCGAGATATATTTTCTTCTTTCATTCTGTAAAGAAAATGTATGGGAGTTACTAACATTAAAAATACGTCCAATCTTTACAGTTTTGACCACATTTTTGGTGAAATGGAGTTGACTTTTTTCATGCTTTGAGTTTAAAGCAGATATATGGTTAATCCAAAAAAAGTTATGATCATTAAACTAGTCAACTTTGATATTTTTTTTTGGAAACGAGTCAACTTTGATATTAATAATTTAAATGGTTATATTGGATGAACGGTCAAAATGTCAAGGTTTTGACTTTGCTTTGCAAATAATCTTTGTAATCCAATAGTTTCTAGTCCAACCGTATCCGGTGTTCCTCTCTTCTATTGAGGTCGATGGTTCAAGTCCCGTTGTAGACATAAGTGAAATAAAAAAAATAATAATAATCTTTGTAACGAATTTCACGAAATTGACAAGCTTCATTTTCATGTTTTGACCTTCCTTTTTGTTAGAAGTCAAACCCAACTTAGTTAACACAAGTCAACAAAAAGAGGTTAAAAATAAAAATCAAGAATGAGTATCAAGAACTTTCTTTGTTGTTAAGTCTTCTTAGATATTAAGTTTTCTTAATCATTAAGTATTTTTAGTTATGAAGTTTTCTTAGTCATGAAGCATTCTTAACCATTAAGAATACTTTCTTATTAAGTTTTACTTAACCTTTAAGTTTTCTTCTAAGTTAAGTATTTCTTAGTTTTGGACTCTTATATAAGGACCTAATGTTTGTAAGAAGAATGTAAGTGAGAAAAGAAAGAAAACTAAGTGAAATAAAAGTAAACAGAGCCATAACTCTCGTTTAAATAGTTGAGCTGTTCTTGTGTGAGATTAATTTTACTCTATTGTCTTTCATTATAACCACCAACAAGTGGTATTAAAGCCGAGGTTTTGTTCGACGACGAAAAGATGGCGAATATGATTCAACCTCAAATTCCAAAATTGATAGCTACAAATTACGGGAACTGGAGTATTCAAATGAAGGTGTTACTCAGTTCTCAAGGTATTTGGGATATAGTTGAAGACGTATATGTGGAGCCGATAGATGCAGTTGCTGAAGCAGCTTTACTAGATGCTCAGAAGACAAGGTTAAGGGAGTCTGGAAACGAGATAAGAAAGCTCTATTTTTGATTTTCCAAGGTGTTAATGAATCAACCTTTGAGAAAATCTCAGACGCAAAGACATCAAAGATAGCTTGGGAGGTTCTACAAAAATCACTCCAAGGAGCCGAAAAGGTGAAAAAGTTACGACTCCAATCACTCCGTGCTGAATTTGAAACATTAAAGATGAAAACTTCAGAAAACGTAAATGATTATGTTACTCGTTTGAAAACGGTGGCATATGAGATGAAAAGAAACGGTGAAGCTCTTGATGAAGTAAGGATAATGGAAAAATTCCTTCGTTTATTGATCGGGAAATTTGATTATGTACTCACAGCTATTGAAGAATCAAAAGATTTATCCTTAATCTCCATGGATGAGCTCGTTAGTAGTCTTCAAGCCCATGAACAAAGAATAAATCAAATTGATGATACTGGAAAATTGGAGTAAGCTTTACAAAGAAAGATGTTCATTAATGAAAACCAGGCCAATAGCAGAAGCGTAAGAGGCAGAGGAAATCGTGGTGGTTACAGAGGTGGACCTGGTAGACGAGGTCATGGTAGACAATTTTTTGACAGAAGTCAAGAAAATGAAAGATATTAACCCACTGAAAGATATTAGTTCTCTGGTCGTGGTCGAGGATTTCAAAGCAGAGGAAGAGGTAGAGGCAGGTTTCAACAACAAAGTGACAAATCTCAGGTTCAATTTTATAACTACAATAATTATTGTCACTTTAGTTATGAATGCGAATATCCAAAAGTGGAAGAAAGAAGTCACTTTACAACAACAACTAAAGATAAAGATAAAGATGTTGGACCTGCTATATTTCTCACATACAAAGGAGATGAAGACTGAAAGAAAAATATTTTGTATTTTGATAATGGTTCAAGTAACCACATGTCTGGTTATAAGGATCTAATTGTGAAGTTGGATGAGGCAGTCAATGGAGACGTTAACTTTGGTGATTTATCAAAGATTCTCGTCAAAGGAAAAGGTACAATTATTATTCTCTTAAAGAATCGTGATAAGAAGTATATACATGATGTTTATTATGTGCCTTCTTTGAGAACGAATATAATTAGTTTTGGTCAGCTTCTTGAAAAAGGATATGATATTCGTATGAGAGATAATTCTCTTACAGTCAAAAATCAATTTCAAGAATTGATTGCTAAAGTTCAAATGTCAAAGAATCCGTTGTTCTCCATTAACATATAGACAAAAGTTCGAAGGTGTTTGAAAACTATCATTAAAGATGACTCATGGTTGTGGCATTTAAGGTTTGGACACCTTGGGTTTTCTGGTTTAAAGTTGTTATCAAAAGCGAAGATGGTGAATGGATTTCCGGAAATCAATCGACCAGATCATTTCTGTGAAGCATGTATCAAATGAAAGCAACACCGACAAAGTTTTCCAGTTGGAAGATCATGGAGAGCTAGAAGGCCATTAGAGATTGTTCATATAGATATTGTTGGACCTTATGACATACCTTCACTTGGTTAAAACAGTGTTGGATTAGGTGTCTAAGCCCATAAATATAATTGGTATGTACTTAACCCGATAGTAGCATGGTCCATTTCAGGTTGCCTTCACCAGAACAATTTGATAGATGGATATTTGAGAAAGAGGTTATTTGTGATTTCTTAATATATTATAAGAATAATATATTAATTGAGAAATCATATTATTTAATTAGTATTGATCAAGAATTAATTTATGATCAAACGAGACTAATTAAATTAACAGGGACTGATTATGTAAATCAGTGATACATATGGTTTGGACTAATGATCCATGATTGATTTGTGATGGACTAAGCTTATGAGATAGCCCATGAAGTGTTAGTCAAAATTAAAGTGTTGGATTATAAGCTTAAGTGTAAGAATTAGGGTTACATATGACTCTTGGAATTCTACACTATAAATGTATACCCTAAGCCCTAAAATTGACCAACCTTGAATTCCAAGAAGAGCTAGTCGATTTTAGAGTCTCATAAACCTCTCTCAGATTCATCTAATTTTTTATTGGTGTTTGTGACTTGTTTGAGGCATCACACTTGAGGTGCTAAGCTCTCCTAAGGCCAAGATTCTACAAGCTACTACACAAGGTAATCTTCTAACTAGTTTTTATGATTCAAATATCACCTTTGCATGCTAGTTAGGCTTCATGCTTTGGAAAATGAATATTGCATGCATAATTAGAGAAAACTTAGATCCAAAGCATTAGGGTTGTATGTGCACCATAGGTATGTTAGATTACATAAAACCCAACAATGATATTAGAGCCTAGGGTGTTTTCTATTATGTTGATGCAATTGTTTGATTTCCAAAGCTGAAAAATTGACATTTATGTCCACCGACTGCTGGACTTGACGAGTCCTATGATTGGACTCGATGAGTTGGATAATCTGGTGATGAACTCGACGAGTCCTTTGCCTAACTCGACGAGTTGGATCATTAGATGGTAGTTTTTTTCGAGTTTTTGGTCTGTTTTGAATTAGGATTATTACCACAAACTGTTTTGGTTCATAAAATTCGATTTTACTAATATGGTAATGATTATCCCCATCCAGTAACATGATGTTTGTCAAATTTTAAGATAATTACTTGATTTTGTGAAAAACTAATTATTTGTAGAATTTGAAATTATCTTGCTATATGACTAGTATTAGGGTCATATTGGTAAATGATCAATTATATGATAATTGTATTAGTTAAATTTGATCTAAATGTTTCTTGAAGAGTTTCATAACTTGTCCTCAAGTTATGGAATATGAAAAGTCTCATTCATGAAACATTAACGTTTTTAAGTTATAGAATTCCAAAGGTCTTGAAGAGGTTCATAACTTGTCCTCAAGTTATGGAACTTGGAAAGTCTCATTTATGTAACATAAATTCTAAAACACAAGAGTTTTTTAAGAGTGTGAAAACTTGTCCTAAAGTTTTGGAATTTGAAAAGTCTCATTTGTGAAACTTTAATTCCAAACCCTAGAATTTTAAAAGTTTAAAACTCAACCATATACTATTATAATATTAAATTTTAATACTTATATATAGTTATAAGACAAATCATTCTTACCATTAGTAGGCCTCATTCATGAAGCTAGTCTATAATGGGTGTTTAAGGAAGCGGCCTATAATATAACCGCCATTGGGTATCCACTCTTACCCACCACACTCTTGACTAGTGGAAGGTCGTTAGCCGAACGGGTAGGATAGGACATTAATCCTCATTAATAAGTATAATGATATTATAAAGTAACCAAAATTCTATAAATTCCCATTCTTAGTTACTTTAGGAAAAATGTGAAAATGGTGCTATTCCATGGAAATTACACTTTGCACCTTGCTGTCATTAGTAGAGTGTGTATGGTTAATCGACATACTAATTTGGGACTAAAAAGGGTGGCAAAGGGTAGCTTGATGTTAATCATGGATCAATGGAGCGTGTGTGGTTAACCGGCACATGGATCAAGTGATATGTAACATTATGAGTACCAAACACATTTACATGGTTATTCGCACCTTGTTTGTGATCCTCGGTATCCCAGTCACAAACTTGAATGGCATAATCGAGATTTAAACATGCCATTGAAAAGATTCAATGATTATCAAAGAATCTACGAATATCAAATCATTTAAAGCCTAATCTTCATTTTCATTTTTCATGATGGAAATTGGTAAATCATCATTTACCTACCATCAAGTATTTTACAATTGGATTACGCCATCCCTCTTCTGAATTGTAGAATATTGTGTTGGGTCCTAGCCTTAATACTCCCTCCATCCCAAATTGATAGTCCACTTTTGACTTTTGAAGTCTTTTTTCTTCAACTTTGACCTTAAATATTTTTATTTGTGTTATATATTATTTGATAAAACTTATAAAAATGAAAAAACATTTAAAATACAATTCGTTCATATATTTTGCATCAAGTATTATCTATCAAAAACAAAATATTTAAGGTCAAAATTGAAGAAAAAAGACTTCAAAAGTCAAAAGTGAACTATCAATTTGGGACAGAGGTAGTATTTCATTTGGGTGTTATATTAAGGATCCTTATCTAATCTAAACTTTGTCTTCTTTTCAAATGTCTAGTTCAAACAATGCTTCAAACCCAAACTCTTCCGGATCTATCTCCCTCATGAACTTATGTGGGAGGGTTATATTTAATGGATCAAACTTCAATGATTGGATTCGAAACATCCGCATGGCTATTCACTACGAGGACAAAGAATATGTCCTTGATAAAGAGCTAAAGGAGATTGATGAAAACATTGCTACTCCTGAACAAACTGTTAAATATAAGGCTCATGAGAGAGACGTGACAAAGGTGTCGTGTATCAGGATTACTACCATGACCGCTAAGCTTCAGTAGTCCTATGAGGACTTTTGTCCTTATGAAATGCACCAAGATTTGATGGAAAATTACCATCAAAGTGTTGGGTTTTGAGCACTATAACACTCCTATGGTGCACATGCAACCCTAAATGCTTTGGATCTATGTTTTCTCTAATTATACATGCATTTTCAATTTTTCCAAAACATTCTCCCTAACTAGCATACAATTAAACTATTGAATAATACAACTAGTTAGATAACTTACCTCTTAGTAGGACTTATAGTTCTTGGCCTTCAAAAGCTTGAACACCTCAAGTGTGATGCCTCTAATGGTTCACAAACACCAAATGCAAGAGAAGGCTTGAGAGAATAAGTTACTTAGCACAAAATCAACTTCACTCTCTTACAATGAATGGGGTAGCCGATTTTGGGACTAGGGGTATGCTTTTATAGTGTTACTAAGCTAGGGTTACATTCATGAAAACCCTAATGCTCCATGACCTTTCACATTCTTATGCTCCATGGGTTAAACCTCTAGGGAATATCCATAGATTATCTCATTGGTTTAGCCCATCCTAAACAATCATGGATCATTGGCCCACACTATAAGAATCATTGATTTACATAATCAATCCCTATATATTTAATTAGTCTCTTTTGATCACAAAATTAATTCCAAATTAATTCTTGATTAATACTAATTAAATAATATGATTTCTCAGTTAATATATTATACTTATAATATAATAATAAATCACAAATAACCTTATTCTCAAAAGTCCATCCTATCAAAGTGCATTGATGAAGGCAACCCAAAGGACCATGCTACAATTGGGTCAAGTACATCCTAGTTGCAGTTATGGGCTTAAAAACAAATCCAATAGTCTCCCACTTGGATAAATCTAATAACTATAACTGCCAATGTAACTTCATGATCCGTTTAGCAATTGTAAGCTTTCAAAATCCGTTGTCGAACTCTGACCAAATCAGTGACTCGTCCTTTAGATAAGGAATCATATATTCCTCTGTTCTCAAGATATCTATGCGGACAAATACATGGAACATAGTCATAATTATTGTCCTGCAATTTGTTTCCCGATTTCCGATTCGTCTAACATAGAACATAACTAAACACATCAATATAGTTCTGACTGAGCCCGACACATAGTCAATACAAAATCATCGAGGGGCCTAAGATATCGATTTTAATCCTCTTAGGATAAAAGGAACAGATAAACTTTGACATTATATGCTTGCACTAACTACTCATCAAATCATGCACAACGACATGTTTTAAAACATCAAGTTACTGATGCGTTTTCATGCCATCGATGCACAACCAAATTGTAGTCAACAACTCATATATCTTGGTTTGAAGATTATATGATATTATCGTCTCACAATTACTCATGATAAATTCCATGAAGTAATTCAGGTGAGCGCGGGTTGAATCCAATACTCAAATCTTATTTTGGGAGCACTCATGAATGGTGTAGCACTCTTTTGCTATGTCTAACACCTTAGACAATCTACAAGCCAACTCATGAAAGTCTTCTTTCATACTTACTTCCAACGTATGATCGACTGTAGATAGTTTGAATGATTTTATTATTCTGGAAGTCAAAACATACAAAGTGAAACAATAGTAAATAATTGACACAAGACAGTAACTTTGCTTATAAATAAAAAAATCCTTTTATTTAATCACCAAATGTCAATTACAATTTAGCTATTACAAGTTTCTATTTATCTAATCATTAAACACTAATATCGTCCGTTAGCCCAACGCCCCTTGCATGCTGCAAGTGCTTAACCCTGTTCAGTCCCTTTGTAAGGGGATCTGTCGTGTTGTCCTCTAACGATATCCTCTTCACCACGAGGTGTCCTTCTTCTACTTGATGTATTATGAAGTGGTACTTTCTGTCTATATGCCTGGATCTACTATGATATCTCGGTTCCTTGGTTAAGGCAACCACCCTTTCATTATCGCAGAAAATCTCCACATGCTCCTTTATGGATGGTATGACTCCAAGGTCTCTGATGAAGTTTTTCATCCATATCGCCTCCTTCGATGCTTTGCTTGCTGCTATGTACTATGATTCACACGTTGAATCAGCTACAATCTCCTACTTAGAACTTTTCCATGTTACTGCTCCTCCATTCAAGGTAAGCACCCAACCCGACTGAGAGAGGAAATTATCTCTGTCGGTCAGAAATCTGACGTCACTATACCCTATCACTCTTAAGTCATCACTCCCACCGAGGGTATGGATCCAGTCCTTAGTCCTCCGCAGGTACTTAAGAATGTTCTTAACTGCAGTCCAATGAGCTTTACCATGGTTCCCTTGATATCTGCTCACCATGCTTAAAGTAAAGGCCACATCAGGGCGAGTACAAGTCATAGCATACATGATCAAACCAACTACGGAAGCATATGGTATGTGATTCATCTATGGTGGAAATTGGTAAATCGTCATTTACCTACCTTCAAATATTCTACAATTGGATTACGACATCCCTCTTCCGAATTGTAGAACGTTGTGTTGGATCCTAGCGTTAATATTTCATTTGGGTGTTATATTAAGGATTGAATCAAGTAACTTGAATTTCTCCCGTTTTGTAGACTTGAAAAGTTCAAGGTCACTCAAGCCCTATTGGCAAACAAACACGAAGATGGAAAGTTTGTATGTGGTCATGTCATGGATATGAAGTTGCATATTGATAGGTTGGGAATGTTGGGTGTTGATTTCTTAAGGAAGCTATATGATGGACCATGACGTGACCCTCATTGATCTTACCTATTTGCTAATTGCTGCTGAACCAACAATGATTTGGCGCACTGGTAAAGCAAGTTTGACCAGAAAGTCCCATGTCCTATTCAGAAAGAGTCCATTTGTTTCTACTACCAAGAGAAGGGGCATTGGTTACGAAGCTGCCATATCTACCTGAAGGATCGCGAGGATGGGAGAGTCAAGATGTATGACTTTGCTTCGGGTAAATCCACTATCTAACTCTATTAAGTTCATATTTGTAGATTCTTAATACATGATGTGATAAGATTGCATTTTGATGTTTTCTAGGATCGAAGAAAAGTAAGGGAGCTTAAAGGAAGAGTGAGCCAACTCTGATCACGAAGAAATGGATTTCGATTGCATGGTTTGAAGATTGGATTTTTGAGCTACTATTTAAGAGTTAGAATAGATTGCTTAGAAATATTTAGTAACATAGTTTTCATATGTAATTGCGTTGTAAGGACAAGTTTTTCCGTGTTTTTTATAAATAAAATAATTTTTTTGATTTTTGTCTTATTTATATATAACCTTGCAATGACTTTTGTGAAAATTGATGTTTGTACGTTTTTGTTATTAGCAATATTGATATGGATGTGATTCTTTATTATGTTGTTTGTGGTAGTGTCGAAAATTTACCAAATAAGGAGTGATTCTCATCACCTAAGTTTCAATTGGAGAGAAACTTGGAATCATACAACTTGTTTTGTATGATGAACGAGAACCTTCGTATTTGGGAAATTTAGACTAATTCCTTGTTTACATGAGTATGTGAGTCAAGTGAAGGACTAGGGGATCTAGTACGCATTGTTGTGCACTAGACCAAGTCCACCACAAAGAACGATAAGAATATTCATCATGATTTGCTAAAAGTTTAGTAAAGATGGTTATACTTACAAGATTAAGTATGATTCTGAATCGTTGGAAAGGTTTCAATGAATGGCAGAATGGATAAAAGGAATAAATTAGGCAGAAAAATAAAATTTTCTCCAATCTGAAAAGAAGGGAGAGTACTTTTGTATCGTGTTTTATGATTATCTTAGTGATTGTAGAACCATATCACAATTGATCCTCTAAGGACACCTTAATGCATTAGTATGGCTAAGAAGAGGAATCAGATATTGTTAAAATGGTTAAATCAAAAAGTGAATCATACTTCGTTCCAAAAATCAAGTCTTAAAGTCGTACTCCAAGATTGTCACTTGAGTGACACATTTTAAGAAGTTTTTAACACACTCATCAAATTTGGAGTAGAAAAATGTTTTCTTACTCTTGTGTATTTGAAATTGGTAAGTTGTGATGTCTTGGATAAGACAAAGACCAACTAAGACAAATTGTGTAGTGTTTGCCTTGATAAGGACCCACACTAACTCTTGAATATTTGTTTGTCAAGGAATGTTTCTTGACAAGAAAATCTTATATGTCAAGAGGTCAGTGAGAGTCTTAATGATCTTTAATGGTTTGAAGAGCTAATCAAGAGTAAACCTATTGTTAATCACTAGCACAAGACTTGAGGTTTATAACCTATCGTGTTGACATATTCTTGTTTCTGTGCCATTCCAAATAAGTTGACTATGCACGTGAGTTCTATGAGTTCTCATTTGAATGCCTAAAGGAAAAGAACCTTAATCAATGAAAGTTCATTGATCTGTATGGTTGAGCTGCTGAAGAACTTTGTAGAAATGGTAGGCCCTTGTGCTACCAGGTAGCAAGAAATTAAGATTTAACAAGTTCAGTCCTTATGAGTTTGGATTTGTCACAAACGTTTTCTTGTGATAATGCTTATGACAAATTCACATGAAAACTTACACCATAAAATATAAGTGGTAAGGTTTCTCTCCACTTCATGAAAATGATTGTTAGGAAAACCTTTCACTAAGAAAGATTTTAAGGAGTTAGCTGTTGTGTAAATTGCGTTCTCAAATTCAATTATGACTACAACATCCCTCTTCATAGTTCGAATTGTGAGAAATGAAAAACAATCTAAACATTTGGGACTTATTGCAGTGAGTTCTGAAATAGTTTAGACACACATATGAGCTTTCTAATGAAAGGTGTGTGGGTTTGAGAAGCTAAGATAAAGGCTTATCGAAGCATCTCGTGTTAGAAATTGGAAATGTGGTAAGAAAGTCAATAAGTACTGATTTCTAGAACCCCAACTAATTTCTAAATACATGTCAAAGCTAGTGGGAGCATAAGTGTTATGCTGGTAAAGATATAATTATCATGATAGTGGGAGCATGATTATTATGTAAAGTATTGTGAGTTAGCAATATTAATTATAGAAAACAAAAGTTTCAATTCGCAAAGTTGCAGAGGTTGAAAGGTTGTTTTGCTATAATTAAGGGAGAGAATATTATACTTCATTTCAAATCTAAAAGCTTAGATCGAGAAATTTTAATCAAATTTAGTCAAACGACATATATGAATGTTATGTTGAAAAGATTCAACACAAGGGAATTCTATATATGGTAATATTATAGCAAGAGACTGGTAAAATATCATGTCTTTATGTAAGACATGAATTATATCCCATACGCTTCGGGTATAGGATCGATTGCATATGCTGTAATATTTGACCGTTCTATCTATTCCAAATGCCTAGGGCATTAAGAGGGAAAAAGGACCAGAACCGGATATGACTAAAATAATTAAACAACTGTCAAGGACGATCATAGGTTCGCTAAGGATTGGTTACTCGTGAGAAGTTGGAAGTATAGTAATGGATGGAACATATTGGCATTATTATGAATAAATAGAACTCTTTTAAGAATGGGTTGTCATATGGAAATTGTGGAAATGTTTCCATAATAGGAGTTGGATATTAAGAATATATGTGTAGGTTGGGAACTTTTATGCAAGAAGAATATTCAAAGAAATGTACTTTGAATGTGAGACTTCATGTCTATGGAGTTTTTATGTAGCAATCTCATATAGAACGCTTTGTAATTTCATTGACAAAGTCTTTGTGACTTTGGTGATATGACATTACAAAATGATCATTGTATAAAATGTTAGAATCTAACACATTATGATAGTGGCGAGAGTTTGGTATTCTTACACTAATCATAAGGATTAGGAATTGTGAAATGAGCATAATTGGAAATGTATTCAATTGATCTATTTAACATTGTAAGGACCATAGGTAAACATAGCATACATGCTTGGAGCATGGGATGACTATTGTTAAAATTCAACTATTAAGTTGATTATCCGAAACATTATACAATCAATAATGTGTAATCAATATGGTGAATAAATAAAAAGTGTTTTTATTTATGCTCACAAGTTTGGGGCCATATTGGATTCGATTGTTCTTGTGTTTCACTTCGCATGTTTTGACTTCCAGAATAACTAGGTTATTCAAACATCCATTGTTAATCATACTTTGGAAGTAGGTAATGAGTTAGGACTGTCATGAACTCGACTGTAGATTGTCTAAAGTGTTTAGACATAGCAAAAGTCTGCTATCGTGTTCATGAGTGCTCCTGAAATAAGTTTTGAGTATTGGATTAAACCCACGCTCGTGTGAATCACTTCATGGATTTTATCACGAGTGGTTGTGAGACGATAATATCTTATATTCTTGAAACGGAGACATGTGAGTTGTAGTTTGCAAGTCGGTTGCACATTGATAATATGTAAATGCACCAGTAACTTGGTGTTATAAAACATATTATTGTGTTTGATTACATGAGTAAGTACAAGCAAGCATTTAAGTCAAAGTTTATCCATTCCTTTTACCCTAAGAGGGATAAAAGAGATATCTATGGGCCCCTCAATGATTTAGTGATGAAACCCTAAGCGCTTGGCCAAGCGTGGACTAAGTTGATGTGTTCAACTGAAGTCTATTGCCAGTCGTCTTAAATTGAAAATTGGGAAACAACACATGAACAGAGAGTATGATTAAAATCCATGTCTCAGTTCATATGGTATCTTGAATAATGGAGGAATATATGATCCCTTATCTAAAGGACGCATTGCTGATATGATCAGAGTTCGACAGCGGCATTTGAAAGCTACGATTGCTAATCAGGTTCTGAAGTCGTACTTGCAAAATATTTATTAGACTTATCCAAGTGGGAGACTGTTGGATTAGGTGTCTAAGCCCATAACTATCTTGGTATGTACTTGACTCGATTATGAGCATGGTCCTTTTAGGTTGCCTTCACCATAGCAACTGATAGGATGAATTACGGAGAAAGAGGATAATTATGGCTTATTAATATATTATAAGAATAATATATTAAATGAGAAATCATATTATTTGATTAGTATTGATCAGAAATTAATTTGGAATTAATTTGGTGATTAAAAGAGATTGATGAAATTGACGGGGACTGATTATGTTAATCAATAGTATTTATAGTTTGGGCTCATGGACCCTATTGGTATAGGGTGGACGAAATCTCTATGAGAGTCCATAAGGATTTAGTCCAAGGCTTGTTCAATAAGGAGTCCATATGTTGCTTAGGGCCTAAGCAAGGAAATTAGGGTTTCCAAGTTGATAACCCTAAAAGCCTAACTATAAAAGGAACCCTAAAGTCTCCAAAAAACGTCCCTAACCTTCTAAGAGAACCATTGGACGTTTTTGAAGCCTCTCCTCTCTCCTTTGTTCTTCCTTGTTGCTAGTGGTGTTTGTGACTCCATTAGAGGTGCAACATTTGAGGCACTAGGCTTTCAAAAGTCAAGATCAAGAAGGATTGTGATTGTTATTACTACATAACAATCAAGGTAATGTTTCTAACCCTAATCATATGTTATTTTTGGATGAGTATGCTAGCTATTAGGGTTTATTGCTTTGGTATTCATAGTTGTATGTTCATTATAGAAAAACCTAGATCAAAGCAATTAGGGTTGCATATACACCATAGGAATGATGTTATGCTCATAACCCCAACACTATGGAGGTATATTTCTTATTTTATTTATTGTTAGGGTGGTAATTAAATTATTTTTAGCGATTTTAATGTTTTTAGGTGTGACATTGAGAGATTTGGCTCAAAGTTTTGTCATCTTTCTATTGAAGCTTTCAATGAATTTATTGATGAAATTGGTGTGGTTGATGTTCCTATGATCGGGAAGAAGTTTACTAAGGCTACTTCTTCAATGTCTAAACTAAGTAAATTAGATCGTTACCTAGTTGCACAGGAGATTTTTGATAGATTCTATAACTTGCAGGTGGCAATTTTGATGCATTTTCTAGGTTACCAAATGAAAGACCCTCACTTTCGTATTTTTGAAAGACCCAATCTTTCATACTTGACAATATAGTTACTTCAAACATGCTACTTGCATATTCATAAAAACAATATTTTACATTGATAAAGAGATTACAAATGACTGGATATAAACCGACTATTACAAAGTGTTATATATTACACAAATACCCATGATACTATACATTTATACATACATGATCCCTAAATACAAAAGTAATATTACAACTATTCTAAACCTTCCGACAGTATATAACTATACTGCTTATTTATCTCCTGCAAATTTGTTGAACATTGAGAGGGTAAGCGGTGACGCTTAGTAAGTTCAATAATAGATACAATATAACGTTATGTCATATATATACTTCAATATGGTAGAAGCAAAGAGGAACAAGGAACAACAAGGGCATATGTGAATCATGTGACAAACTTTTCATATCAATCATTGATTTGATTCAAAGATATACGATCAATGATACATAACGATTTCCATACTTGATATACATCAATAAAGCTTCGGCCGAAATGGCACAGAAGACATACACCTTCTGATTAAACATTTTGGTAGATTTCAGGCATTCAACCCTGTCTAACCTTCTGCCAATACCATAGAATAGAAATTATTCTCTTACGGAGACATGTTCTACATGGTCAGAGGCTACATACCAGTACCAATGTGAATCTAAGTCCTTTCACTGATCACATGGTCAAAGATATTTTTTTGCTATTAAAAATAGCGAATAAAAATAACATGGGGAAATAACCCAGAATAATAACACTGAAAAGCACATAGCACATACAACACATAACATACAATTGTTCCTATATATTAAACTCATCTTGAAATAACCGGGGGCTAAAATAATAATTTAAGCAGCATTTCGGCTCCAAATATGACTTTATTCGTTGAAAACTGGGAGATTTATTGAAAACTTAGGCTCTGCGAAGGTAGAGCTTCAAAACCAAAAAGATAAATTTTTGGGCTTCTCGGGAACTTCAGGACGTATTTCGGGTATTAGAAATGTTACCGGGGCTTCGGGGAAAGTGGAGATACTAAAAATATGGAAAAGGGGGCCAAAAATGGCAAAAACCCAATTTTACCCGGAAAGGCTCGCAAGCCTTATATTTATAGGGCGAGCAAAAATCCAATTTTACCCGATCAGAAGGGAGGAATCAGCAGCGAAGCAGCTCGGTGGCAGCCATATGTGAGACGTCTTAGGAGGCGTCTTAAACGTCGCCTAGGACGCTGAAAGACGCATCAGATGCTTACCATACCGAAGTTCTGTCCAATCGGAAGACGACACGCGACTACCGTTCAAGCGAGGTGACGTGGTATCTCCGGATAAGAACCTTATCCTTGCGAAAATTCTCGAAAATTGTGCCTAAATCTTCTAAAATCCATAACTTTCGCATACGGGCTCCGTTTTTGACGTTCTTTATATGCATGCGTAGGAAAAATTATGCTCTACAACTTTCGTTTAGACTTCGTCGGCTAATTTTGAATTTATTTTTAATATTATTATTTTAAACAGACCGGGACAGAAAAATCCGTTAAATATCCATAACTTCTTCATCCGACATCCGTTTTCGTCAGAATTTTTACCGTTGTACCACTATTGACGAGATCTTCTATACTCATTTAGGTTGTGTCAGCTAAAAATACTCGATCTAAAATTCGAGTTTTTAGCTGTCTACTGCTAAGCTTAAACTTAGAAAAATCATAACTTCCTCATACGAAGTCAGATTTTGGCGTTCTTTTTATCGAACTTCTCAGTTTAACGTATACTACAACTTTCATTTAGATTACTAAGTCTAAAAAGTAGTTTATCAAATACTCACTTTTTACGTCATTCGGCGCCGTGCCGGTTTTGTCGTAGATTTTCGATTGGTCATAACTTCTTCGTTATAACTCGGATTTCGATGAGGTTTTCGCCTACAAGTTTCGAACAAGATTATTTACAACTTTAAATAATAAAATTTTACTTGTTTCAAATTTTATATTTTCTATAAATTTCACTATTTGGCTTTTAATTGGAATCTCATAAGACTTCCAATATTTTCTGAGTGATTCTAAACATAGTTTTACTTCATTTCTAGTAAAAACTATCCGTTAGAACTCAACACTAAATTTCACATAATATTTCATAATATTATTCACTTTTATAATTTACAATACACGATTTCGAAACGTGTATGTTACACCAAAACATGTAAATCTATGCAGCGGAGTTCTAAAAGTATTTTATGGGCACATGTAAGCTAAATATCTATGGAAATATAGATAGATTCCAGAGCTTACATGTGGCAGTTTTAATGCGTTTTCTAGGTTACCAAAACATGTAAATCTTCGCATCAATGTCTTAAAACTATTTTATGGGCAGATGCAACCTAGCTATTTATGTTATTTTCTCATTATAGCAACATATTATGAAAGACTAATCTAATCCTGGTTTAATTGAAAATCACAAGGATTAGAGAACATACATTTTGCTATAATCGAAAACAACAATCTTAAATCTTCAAGTCTTCCTTGGAAAGTGAGTACCAATAGTGTGGATGCCTCTAATGACTCACACCTAATACGTAGAAATGCTAGAAACAACATATAAGAGAGAAGGGAAGAAGGATTTTTGATTTGTTGCTTATGTATGATAGGGATCGAAAATGCCTTGCTAAGGTTCTATATTTATAGTTGATGGATATCTAGGATAAACCATGATTTGAATAATTAAATAATAAGATTTAATCTATTCCAGGTAGTTATCCTTATCAGTTACCAAAAGCTTTTAGAACCCTTGTAAAAACCGTCCACCTCAAGGAGGGTTCTAGAATGCCTTCCTTGTTTCAGAATTAAATAATTTCAATTTACCCATTGCACCCTTAATTAATTTTAGTTAACCCAAAATTAATTTCTAGTTAATTATGAGTTATTCTAAATTAATTCTAAACTAATTCTAATTAGTTTATTAATCATATAAAAAGTTAACAAACCATTTCCTTACTCTCCTAAAATCATTTCTAGCGAATTCTAGTTATTGAGGACAACCCAAAAAGGACTTTGCTTTTATTTTAGAAAGTTTCCCTAATTTCGTTATGAACTTAGGTGCCTAATCCAACAGTATCCCACTTCAATATATCAAAAACTACAATTACAAGTATAGACTTTGAATAACTAGGAAAATATGCTTTCCAAATCCATTACTGAACTATGAATCCTATCAAATGTTAAACCTAAGATAAGTGATCAAATATTCTTTCTTTAATACATATATCTTATGGACACGAGACTTGGATACATATCAATCTCATAGTCCAAGATTTTCTTTCCTGATTTGCAATTTATGATGACCTTATTAAACTACGAACTGAACACATTAATTTAGTCGAGGTTGGGCCCAACACTATTATGTCAACATCAAATCACCGAGGGGCCTAAATATACCACGTTTCCTTTAAATGAAAAATGAACAAATAAGCTTTACCTATATAATTATAACCTTTACCCATCATGCCATACATGGAACTACATTTTATAACATCCAGTTACAAATGCATTTATGTAATACCAATGCCTAACAGAGTTGTAAAATATAACCCATCTATATCTGTTTGAAGAATAAAATATATTATCCTCTTAGAATTACTTGTGATTGAATCCATGAAGTAACCTCTAAGCGCGGGTTTAACCAATACTTAAAATCTCTAATTAAGCACTCATGAATATTTCAACAATCTATATGCCATGTCCAATCACTATAGACAATCTACTAATACTCATTGACAGTCTTAAATCACTACTTACGCCTAAAAGTACGAATTATTGTGGCATTTCAAGTAATTTAATACTCTGGAAGTAAACATGCAAAATGAAACACAAGAATAAATAATCAAGGATGGTAGCACACAAAATCATAAATTAATCTATATTATTTTATCACCAAAACAACTACAATTTATTTTGTTACATTGTTTCAAACTATCAACTAACCACTAAAACTAATATCATCTCTTAACCCGATGCTCTTTGCTGCTGAATCAAAAATCCCCACACTTAATCACAAAATAATATAACCTTAACTAGAAATTAGGTCATTAACCCAAACCGACAGTCCTAATTCTAAATCTCGACTCCTTGGGTAAAAGGCTGCTTTACCCTTCTCTTATTGCTCCTAACATTTCGCGGTTGAAATCCAAACTAGCCCAAAGTCTAAAAGACACACAAGGCGTAATATGGGCTCAAAACCATAAAGGCCCAACTCAGAAAGAATTGTGGCCCAACAAGGGGCCAAACCCCTAAAGTCTAAGGTATCCAAAAACAAAGCCCAAAATGGGTCTTCTGAGAGAGTACGCCCCGTGTACTACAGATTCACAAAGGGAAGGTTACTAGGCCAAGATGCAGTAGACACAACATACCTAGACATACATCCGGCGTACACATCAATAACCCAATCTTTCGATTAAGGTCTTAATTCATTAAGACCTAATGTGCAACTTTAGATCTAAGTCCAATAAAACATATTAAGCCATAAAGTAGCAATCTTTATGTTTTTGCATGACTTAATAAGTTACACAACCCACCTTCAACACTTTATCCACATGGAATTAACACCAACCTTTGCATGGTTCATCATAACCCATGAAGATGACAGTTTTATACACTAACAACATTAGAAGTTGTAACACCCACAAAAATCAAGCCAAATTTAAACTTTTCAAAACATTCCAAACCAATAATTATTAGAAAATTTGTTTTAAAAATAGCATAGTGTCAGAGTATCCAATAATCAAATCATCAAAAACATAATGAGGTGTACGATCACACCTTCGCCTTCCTGCGATCATCAAAAGTAACTGAAACAAAACCAACATTTGTAAGCCCGAAGCTTAGTGATTTCCCCCAAAATACAACCGCCATACAATAATAATCATATCATATAAACAAACATCATGCGTAATGAGCCGTCAGCCTGACTGGACCGCCTCGCAGGGCCACCAGTCTATCTGGACCACTCTCTGAGCCATTGGCATGTTTGGACTGCCTCTTAGGGAATTCAGCCTATCTAGACCGATCGCTGGGCCTTCGACCTGACTAGTATTCCCTCCCGGGTCTGAAGTCTATCCGATCCGCTCAGGGTATGTTAGCCTTCAATACAAAGCAGGTCCGACTCAACCCAACCCCTAAATCAAACAAACATGTGCACATAAATATCATACACTAGCATATATAATAGTCAAATCGATCTAATAGATCATTAATCATAACAACATCCTTTAACCAGGATACAAACCTAACCGGTCACTAAAATAGCATTATCTTATATACCAGGATACCGACCTACCAGGTCGCAAAGCATATCACCATCCTAACTACCAGGATGCAAATCAATAACCATATCATGCAATAAACCTGGATAGAAATCCAAAAAGGCCGGCCTTGGTGCCTTAGACCCTGTTGATATAGTAAGGAGAACTCAGCTCACAAGTAGCTCGGGATGATAATGTCAACTCCTCCAATTCAAACACCAACATCCATTAATGATCCACTTCCGTAAATTCCCAAATTACTAAAATACCCCTATAAGTCAAACTGGTCAACCATTGGTCAAAGTCAAAGTCAACAGTCATGGTCAACAGTCCATGTTGACCCAACTCGTCGAGTGTAGCCCGTTGACTCGTCTAGTTCTTCTAGAACTCGAGAAATCATGAAAACCATAGTTGACTCGCCAAGGTTCCAGGCAACTAGTCGAGTCCATGCAATGTCCAAATGTCGGGAAAAACCCTAACTAACTCGTCGAGTCTGGTCATTGACTTGCTGAGTCCATGCAGAACCAATACAGGAAATCTTCATCCGACTCGTCGAGTTGGCCATGCAACTCGTCGAGTCCCTTCAGTCCATTTCTCATCTAGATGTTTTTAAGCTGCCCAAAGCTCCAGATTGCAGAACTAACATCCTAGGGCATGGTTTCCTTGTAAAGTTGCAAACTTTACGTACATGCAAGGTCTTACATGCCAAAACCAAGCTAAGGGAGAGGTTTAAACCAAAGGGAAGGGCCAAAGCTTGCTAAATTCGATAACCTTATGACTAATAGGACTTAGAGGAGTCCAAATCTGATGTTACAACTTCAAATCATGCCTAATAGTAGTAATGATCCACAAATATGCTATATATGGCTCTAAACCTATGCATGAAGAGATCTAGCTAGAGAGAAGTCAAGGTAACGACTTGTTGTTGGATAAGGTGTCTAAGTCCATAACTTATTTGGTACATACTTGACCCGACCCGGCATGGTCCATTTGGGTTGCACTTTACCCGAACTATTTATGGATAATTTTATGAGAGTTATACACATATGTTTATTAATATATTATAAGTTATAATATATTAATATGAAGTCATGTTATTTAATTAGTCTTAGTCTTAAATTAATTATGAATTAATTTAGAGATTAAAAGGAAAACTAATTAAATTGTGGGCTATTGTTTTATATGGTGTGGGCTAACACTCATTTGTTAATGGGCTAGGCTTATATGGAAGTCCATGGATGATCCATGGAGCTTTTAACCCATGGATCCTTGGAAAGGAAAAGACATGGGTTATTAGGGTTTCACCCTAATCATGTACACTATATAAGCATGCTTATGTTGCATGAAATAGCCACTAGAGTAACTAGTGGCACTAGTTGTGTGAGTTTTGTGTGTGACCGATTTCTATGTGTGTATACACTCTCTCAAAGTTTTCCAAGAGTTTGTGGTGATTTGTGATTCCATTTGAGGCATTCACACTATTGGTGCTTGGCCCTCAAACTCCTTAGGAATCAAACTCATCATCAAAAGGTATGTAATCTCATCTAATTCTTTTATGTTTAAAAGTACCCCATGCCATGTTAGATAGGTTATGAACCTTGGAAAAATTATTATTTTGCATGTATTAGACAAACATAGATCCAAGGTTTATTAGGGTTGCATGCACACTTAGGAAGTGTTAGATTGCTCAAAACCCAACACTTGTTACCTTCAAGACGATGCCAAGATGAAGTAGAAACAGATCCACAAGCTCCTTGCTTGAAGCTCCTTAGACTACAAGTTCTCTTTACAAGATCCACCTTCCAAGCTTTTTAACACACAAAAATGGAGAGAAGGTGTAATTAGGGTTTTCTGAGCTCAAGGGGGGACGGTAAGGGAGGCTGAGGGAGGCTAATGACCCTTTAAATAGGGTGTAAAAACTTGGAGATTAGGGTTTCATTTTCCAACTCCTACTCACTGAGTTAAGGTCCTCCAACTCATCGAGTAGACCTCATAAATCATGTGGTCCCATTCGCTTCTACACGACGAGTTAGGGGCATCCAACTCGTCAAGTAAGTCCAAGAATATGATTGTAAGCTTTAAATTCTTATACCTGGGAGTCGGGATGTTACAATTCTCTCCCACTTTAACTAGACTTCATCCTTGAAGTCTGCTGCGATGAACAACTTGGGGTAGTGCTCCTACATCTCTGCTTCCGGCTCCCACATCGACTCGGATTCCCTGTGGTGTTGCCACTGTACCTTTACCAAAGTTACTTCCTTGTTCCATAGAACCTTTAGCTTCCTCTCAAGAATGGCCACTGGCCTCTCCACATAATTCAGGCGCTCATCGACCTGAATATCATTTAACGACACTACGGCCTCCTCATCGAGTATGCACTTTCGCAACTATAAAACGTGAAAAATGCTGTGAATCCAACTAAGCTCCTCCGAGAGGTCCAATCGATACGCCACTTTGCCAACCCTGGAAATGATCCTGAATGGACTGATGTATCAGCGATCCAATTTCCCCTCTTCCTGAAGCGAATCACACCCTTCCAGGGTGAGACCTTCAGGAGTACCATGTCACCCACCTAGAACTACAGCTCAGATCAACGTCTGTCAGCGTAACTCTTCTGCCGACTCTGAGTAGTCTGCAACCATTGTCTGATCTGTTGAATCCTCTCGGTACTCTGCAGAACTACCTCTGTCCATCCTATCACCCTATGTCCGATCTCACCCCAACAGACTGGGGTACAACACCTCCATCCATACAAAAACTCATATGGTGGAGCATCAATACTGGAATGAAAGTTGTTGATGTAGGAGAACTCTACAAGGGGTAGGTAGGATTCCCAACTACCACCGAAGTCAATAACACAAGCTCTCAGCATATCCTCGAGAGTCTGTATGGTCCGCTCACTCTGGTCGTCTGTCTGCGGATGATAGGTTGTACTGAAGTGAACTCATGTGCCCAGTTCCTAGTGGAACTTTTGCTAGAAACGGGAGGTAAACCGAACATCACGATCTGAAACGATAGAGACTAGAACCCCATGGAAAGTGACAATCTCGCGTATATACACATAAGCAAACATCTCGGCGGATGAGCACTCCCGAATGGGCAGAAAATGGGCACTCTTGATCAATCGATGAACAATGACTCATATAGTGTCGAAACCCTTTTCCGTTCTCGGAAATTTAGTGATGAAGTCCATCGTGATCTGCTCCCATTTCCACATGGGAATATCTATAGGTTGCATCTTGCCATGCGGCCTCTGGTGCTCGGCCTTGACCATCCTGTAGGTCAAGCACCTCTCCACGTACCAAGAGTTTTCTCGATTCATGCATGGCCACCAATAACTCAATCGAAAATCCCGATACATCTTGGTGGCCCCAGGTGAATAGAGAAGTGAGACTTATGATCCTCCGCCGTAACCATCTGTCTGACACCACCAGACCGCAATGGGTCAATAATCCCCGACTATCCTGCACAAACCGGTTGTTCTCACCCCTAATCCTCTCAAGCTTCCAACTCTCCTGTCATATACCCTCCGCCCGAGCCTCCCTAAGCAAGCTTACTAGTGGAGAATCCACTTTTATCCTTATACATATCTTCAGAGTAGAAGATCCATCCGACTTGCGGCTCAACGCATGCACAACCACGTTTGCCTTACCATAATGGTAAAGGATCTCGCAGTCATAATTCTTAACCACGTCATGTTACCTGCACTCTCTCATGTTTAGGTTCGGCTGATCCATGATGTGTCTTAGGGTCTTGTGGTCCGTGTATGTGGTACAGAGGACCCCAAAGAGGTAATGTCTCCAAATCTTGAGAGCGAAAACCACCGCTCCCAACTCCAGATCATGAGTAGGGTATCTCGTGTCGTGTGGCTTCAACTACCGTGACGCGTAGGCTATCACCCGTCCTCTGTGCATGAGGACTGCTCTTAGTCCAATGATGGATGTATCACAGAATACTACAAAATCCTCAACTCCCTCCGAGAGAGTCAAGACTAGAGCCTCGCAAAGTCGTTGTCTGAGGGTCTCAAACACCCTCTGCTGCTCGGGGCCCCACCAGTAATCCACCCCCTTCCTTGTCAGACGAGTGAGGGGTACTGTAATCTTGGAGAATTCCTGTATGAATCTTCGGTAGTAACCAACCAATCCCAAGAAGCTCCTAATATCTGAGGGAGATTTCGGAACCTCCCACTGCATAACCACCTCGATTTTGTCCAGATCGCCCAAAATCCCCTCCTGGATAACGAGATGTCCAAGCATCTAAACCTCTCGTAAGAAAAACTCACACTTCAAGAACTTGGCATATAGTCGTTCTCGTCTCAAGACTCCTAATAGCTCCCGAAGATGCTCCTCAAGTATATTGCCATACTTAAGTTAGTGACATGTAGGTTTATTCGTTTATATAACCGTTTGACGAGATGTGTTTTCACATAAAAATAAGTGTATTGTCAATTTCTCGTTAAATAACATATTGTCGTTTATCATGTGAGTTTTAATAACCGTACTAACAAATGATTTGCCTGCCGCGACATTTTTCAAGCATCGAACTATTTGATATTTATCACCCTTAACCTGCCGGTTTAGTTGTAGCTATTAGCCAGGGTGTGGGGTCATCAATCCCGTATAGATCTATAGACAAGTATGACACTCTCCGGAAGGAGACTCGGGTTATAAAACAGGACTTCCATGTATACCTTGGCAGCTTCGACGAAGACAATGTCTCTCAAATTTCCAACGAGTTTACGTATTTTTGCAATGAAATCATTCGTATATAAAATTGTTACCTCTTTCGTAATAGTTATAAAATATAAAAATAATCGTATTTTTATATAATCGCTTCTTTGCCCGCAAAGGGTAAAATAATATGAACGTTTCCCTAAACTATACCTGTTATTGTTTAAAATGTATATTTCATTGAAAATGATAATTGCTGCGTTTTAACATATTTTGCAAGTAAATGCTTACTAATTTGGTACTAACAATGTTTCGTATATTTGATGTTTTCTGATAAGTAGAGACGTAAAAGGTAAGAAGGCATAAACAATAGATTGTATTTTAACACAAGTTTCCTTGTGTGTTACTTGTATTCTCCCCCTAAAACACAGAAAAAGCTTGAAAAAGTGTGGGGGTATGAACTCACCTCGAGTGTGATAGCGGTTTGGATAACAGGATAAAAAACAGAACTTCGATTTAGAATACGACACGATAGCCATATCCTATTGTTTAAACATATAATAATGTGTGATTATGATGATAAGAATCATAAGTTGGTTGTGAAAACACACGATTTCTATAGGAAACTTACCAAAGGCTAATATCAAAGTTGAAGCAAAACCTCCTGGAGAAGTTTGATTTTAGAATGAAAGGATGTGAGTCTTATACTTGAGAGTGAATGGAAGGAATAATGTTTTCTATTTGAGAGAGAATGAGGACATTCTTGTTTACTGAATATGTAAAATGAAAGTGATTTCTATTGATGTATCTTATATATGAAGGAACTTATGAGGCGGTTACATTGGTAAATGAGTCCTATCAATTTGGGAAACTGAATAAGGATAAGATAAGAAGATATTTAGGGACTTTATTGTCAAGTTGAAAGAGTTTACTGCCAAAACTAAGAGTTGACTCCCAAACTAAGAGAGATTTCGGCCAACATGATGAGTTTACTGCCAACTATGACGGAAATCCTACATGTAT
This sequence comes from Lactuca sativa, assembly GCF_002870075.4. Classification (NCBI taxonomy): domain Eukaryota; kingdom Viridiplantae; phylum Streptophyta; class Magnoliopsida; order Asterales; family Asteraceae; genus Lactuca; species Lactuca sativa. The sequence continues at coordinate 91,913,705 of NC_056630.2, forward strand.
ACTCAAAGAAAAGTGATTTCGGCCATAATGCTTGGGTTTTCAGCCATGGGATCTTCTATGGTTTGATTTTGGTCTTATTCAAGTGCCATGGAGTACTTTTCGGTCCTATGTGGCCGAAAACTCAAGCATATGGAGCCTAGAAGTCGAAGTCTTTCAAACAGTGCCATTCTTTACCTCTTGTTTACCATTTTGGCCCCTTAAGTTTTGTTAGTTTGTATTTACTTATTTTCTCATGGTTTTTAATATGTAAACATGTATATATAACTCATATAAACATGGATTTCAATTTATATTTATCATATATAAGTTTGTATCCTTGACATCCAAAGTTCTTATTATATTAATGCTATGGTGATACTTCACTTGTACATGGTGGTAGTTTAAACTTTTATTTGAACATATGTGATTTACATTGATTTGAAAAAAAGGTCGTTACATTATCCCCCTAATAGAGGAAATTTCGTCCCGAAATTTGAACTTTAAGTGGGATTTCGAGTGTTGGGGAAAAGATGTGGGTACTTTTGTTTCATTAAATCCTCTCGTTCCGGTCCTTACTTGGTATTCCAATGGATTTTCACTATTGGTGTGCAGCTTTGTTTTGCTCTCTTGATTTTTTCTGTCTATGTTCTCTTACTGGTTCTTTTACGAAGTGTGGACTCTTATTTACCTCGACTTCATCGAGTAGAAATACTAGAGTCTCGTTGGCTGGATATTGTTTTAGATTGGGCGTGGAAGATGGGGCGTATGTTGCCGAGTTCCTGTGGTAGTTGCGGTTTATAGATCAACGGGTCGATCCCGTAATGTCTCTAGTTGTGCACGGATTCAAATGGTCTTCTCTGTTACTTCTTTTATGATCCCTGGGTCGGTGAGGGTGTTTTTAGACACTTGGCCCATTCGCCTATTGGGAGTTCCTAACTTCAATATAATGTAATGGTGATATGCACTTGTGTCCGTATAGTGCTTTATTCAGGGTGGTATTGGTGTCGGGGGTAGGTACTAATTGTAAGTGGGCTCAACCAGTGATAGGTGAGTGTCTCATGCTTTATCAAAATCTACCACACAGACGTGAAGCATAACTTCTAATGTTTAATTGTTTCACTCACTATGACTGTTTGTTTAGGGATGGTAAGCTATATTCAAAACGAGTAGGGTTTTCAAAGACTTCTGTAATGACTATCAAAAGTGTGAGGCGAATCAATTGCCTCTTATCCATAATAACTGTTAGCAGTATACTATACATTCGCACTGCTTCCTTGTGGTACGTTCTTGTCAGCTTTTGTACTTTATATATTGTTTTGATCGGTAAGAAGTGTGTGGGTTTGGTTTACTTTTGTATTCTTATGAGAATGGTAGCATGTCCATTCGTAGTACCGGGCAGCTTCGTCCTGAAGTTCATGGTTGGATTTATAGTCAGTTCATCTATCATCGCCATGTGTATACAATTCATATATAATTAATATTGATAAGACAGTTAGATGGGTGATTCTTCCTTAAGTCCACACCCAAACAAGGAACAGGAGGTAAGGCGGAAACATATATCCTAGAGTCATAGAATATTAATTATAAACGACCCTCGCATATACACTTAGTAGTGATAAGTTAACCTCAAGGTCCTTAGTCTCTATTATTGATCTCTACCTACTGTATGAATGGTATTCCCTAAATATCTGCTAGGAATACTTCAGGAAGGCTACGGAAGGTATCGTACTCCTTGCATGAGTACTTCTGAGTTTTGAAGCGAGAGTCGTTTCGGAGGTTTGTTTCGTATTTAATAGTATCGATTGAAAAAGGGTTTCCCTAGTCGGTCGGTCAAGGTGAAGGGTCTTGTCGTAGTATAAGAAATTGGTATTGTGAGTACCTAACCAATCCACGTCAAATGACATTGTTGGAATTTCTTATGGTAATAGATGTTGACTCGATTTGGAAGGAGTGGTTGTTGTTAGAGCGATAGAGCATTCTATGTGTATTTTTCAAGGTTTTCAGTTTGATCCTTGTTATTACTACTGCGAACATTTGTATTGCGCTTAGCGAGTACTAGCAGTACAGGTGTTTCGATAATTAGTGATAAAATCTCATAATATGGTCCCTACCAGGTCCTTCTAAAATTGCTTGGTGTATGCAAGTCATGTGTAATTAAGATTGGGAACACAGTAGATTCAGTGACTCTGTCTTAAATGCACAACCAGACAAGGAGCGGGAACTAAGGCGGAATCACACACTCTAAGCCTTAGAATCTTAATTATAAATGACCCTAATGTATACACTACGTCATCATAGCTCACCTGCAAGGATCCTTAGTTTTTATACGAATGTTTTGATTTTGTTCGGACGAGTGAGTAATTTACAATTACTTTTTAATTAGCACACATTTTAGTAAAAGTTTAAGCTTTAATTATTTTAATTGGGAAAATGTACCACTACTCATAGGTGGTTCCGCTACAGTCTCTCTTGTGGTGATCATCACTATTCTTCCATCTTCGCCAGAGTTCCTTGTTATTGGACAATCCCTCTTGAAGTGTCCAGTTTCGCCACACCTGTAACAGGCCTGGCTTACTCCAATGTTGGGGACCTGGTTGGCTCGGTGCCCTACAGAAATGGGTGGTGTGCCCCTTCCTGTTGCATTTTCTGTTGTGTAACCCTCGGCAGGTTTCATAGTAATGGAAGTTACACTTATTGCATTTTGGGCGAATCCCAGCATATGATCTTGTTGGTGTTGCGGTAGAAGGGTCAATGGTGGTATGGGCTACCATTATTGGTTTTCTTTTGGTGGTTCCTTGAGTCGAGCTGCCCCTTCTCTTGTTCCGGGGTCTTTGTTTCATATTCTTAGGTTTGTGGGTTGGGGTGTTCTTTCATGTAGACGCTCCTTGGTGTCGTTGGTTTTTACTGCGATTGAAATTCGACACTGTTTCCATGTTCGCCAGTGTTGTTGGCATTGACTTGTGCCATAACGGCTGGCACGATGGCTATGACCGCGGCTTGAAAAGTGACAGAGTCTATATGTAGAATTGGTGGTTTGCTGGTTGGCTGGTTACTTCCTTATGAAGGCATGATTCTGTTACATGGTGAGAAACGAGTTCGTAAATAATTGTAGTCGTTGCTAGTTGTATTCTATCTATTTATATATACATATAAATTCCTCGTTTTGCTGTACAATTCTCAATGTTTCGACCAACATCCCTATGATGTATTTATGGTACAGAGTGGAAGTAGGTATTGTACCAATGTTAGGTTTAATAAAATAGAATATAGATGTCATAATCTTAAGTTGATCTGGTTTCATGGGTTTTGAAAAGGAGTATCTTGATTTTATTGTTACTAATCGTGATGAAAGGTACGGTAAACTTAACACATAAAGCGATTAGTGTAGTCACTAACTCACTAGGTTATATTAGTTTATTAATTATTAGTGTGACACATAAGGTACTTTTTAGTTTGCTCCTGATGAGGTAAGGTTCATTTATGATCTCTCCAGTGTCTTTTTCTTCTACTAATCCCTTCTCAGAATCCTCTCCGTGAACCCTATTTTGGTTCTTTTTAGTTCATTTGCTTGGATGCTCTAGTGGAGTTACGATGTTTAAATGTATCACTTGTACGAGAATAAGGTTGTATAAAGAATCTATGATATTAATAAGAATATTCCTATTGAAAATTTTATGATGATTCTTACCGAATCCTCCTATTATCACGTAGTGTATACAGATTATATACAACCAAGATCAAATAGAACTTAAAATAAGTGATCCTACTCTAAGACCACAACCAAACAAGGAACAGAAAGTAAAGCGAAGATCACAAATTCTAAGTATATAAGATTTCAATTATATATAACCTTAACGTATACACTCAGTAATTATAGACCTACCAGTAAGGATTTTTTTTCACATAAGTTAGTTATAGAGCCTAAAATACTCCTATAGTATTTTAATTATAGGTTTGATTCTAGAACTTCTTGGTATATGAAGTTGATAAGTTTTTAGACTTGTTGTGATTGTATAGTATCGTAAAATGCTCCTATAGTATTTTAAACTTTATGTTTGGTTGCAGCATTCCTTTGTATATAGAGTTATTAAGTTTTAGACTTGTTGCAACATCACTATCATTCCCAAACACCGTTTAGGTTTCACTGCAGTGTCCAACATCTAAATACTTTTTGTATTGTTCTTTTGTGATACTGTTCTAGTATGTATGCATGTATGTATACTTTTATAAAAAAATATTATTATATTTTAAAGTATAACTTTTGGTCAAAGTGTTTTAGTCCCATTGTATTTATAATTGTATATCTTTTATGGGTTGATATACTTACTTCACTATAAACAATGCTCTGATACCAATCTGTCACACCCCAAACTGGAATGACAGAATTGTTTGGGGGCGGAGGACGTCATGTACAGTATCACAATAATTGAATAATAGTAATTAAAGCAACAACAACCATTATATTAATAATATAAAGCTTACATTGTATTCGAATTACATATGATTGATTCTAAAGTAAATAGCAAAACAAAGACTTGAAGCTACTATGCTCTGTCTTCTCGAAACCTGGGCGTGTACCTGTCTACTAGTTTCCTGAGAATACAAGTGATTTTGAAAGTGTATCAACATTTAAGTTGGTAAGTTCATAAGTATTTTATATGAAAAGGTCTGTTCTTTTTTCTTTGAAAATGATAATGTGTTCCACCAGAAAAATCCTATATTTTCCATAAAGCTGAATTGTAAACTATTTGCTTGAAAAGTATTGACATTTATCCCGGAAAATCCTATATTTTCCTTAAAACTGATTTGTAAACTGTTTGCTTGAAAAGTATTGACGTTTATCCCGGAAAATCAAATATTTTCCATAAAGCTGAATTGTAGTCTTAATTGTTCCTAGACCGAAAACTTTAAGTATATTACCATACTTAAGTTAATGACATGTAGTTTTATTTGTTTATAAAATCGTTTGAAGTGATGTGTTTTCGCGTAAAAATAAGTGTATTTTCAATTTGTCGTAAGATAACGTATTGTCGTTTATCATGTGGGTTTTCATAACCGTACTAACAAATGATTTGCCTACCGCGACGTTCTTCAAGCGTCAAACTGTTTGATATTTGTCATCCATAACCTGCCGGTTTGGCTGTAGCTATTAGCTAGGGTGTGGGGTCATCAATCCTGTATAGATCAATACACAAGTATCACGCACTCCGGAAGGAGATTCGGGTTATAAAATAGGACTTCCATGTATACCTTGGCAGGTACGACGAAGACAATGTCTCCCAAATTTCCAACGAGTTTACGTATTTTTGCAATGATATCATTCGTATATAAAATTGTTACCTCTTTCGTAATAGTTATAAAATATAGAAATAATCGTATTTTTATATAATCGCTTCTTTGCCCGCAAAGGGTAAAATAATATGAACGTTTCCCCAAACTATACTTGTAATTTAAAATGTATATTTCATTGAAAATGATAATTGCTGCGTTTTAACATATTTTGCAAGTAAATGCTTACTAATTTGGTACTAACAATGTTTCGTATATTTGATGTTTTCTGATAAGTAGAGACGTAAAAGGTAAGAAGGCATAAACAATAGATTGTATTTTAACACAAGTTTCCTTGTGTGTTACTTGTATTCTCCCCCTAAAACAGAGAAAAATCTTGAAAAAGTGTGGGGGTATGAACTCACCTTGAGTGTGATAGCGGTTTGGATAACGGGATAGAAAACAAAACTTCGATTTAGAATGCGACAAGATAGCCATATATAATGTTTAAACACATAATAATGAGTGATTATGATGATAATAATCATAAGTTGGTTATGAAAACACATGATTTCCATAGGAAACTTACCAAAGGCTAATATCAAACTTGAAGCAAAACCTCCTGGAGAAGTTTGATTTTGGAATGAAAGGATGTGAGTCTTATAATTGAGAGTGAATGGAAGTAATAATTATTGCTATTTGAGAGAGAATGTGGACGTTCTTGTTTACTGAATATGTAAAATGAAAGTGATTTCTATTGATGTATCTTATATATGAAGGAACCTATGAGGCGGTTACATTGCTAAATGAATCCCATCACTTTGGGAAACTGAATAAGGATAAGATAAGAAGATATTTAGGGAGTTTGTTGTCAAGTTGGAATAGTTTACTTCCAAAACTAAGATTTTACTCCCAAACTAAGAGAGTTTCCAGTCAACATGATGAGTTTACTGCTTACTATGACCAAAATCCCTCATGTATACTCAAAGAAAAGTGATTTCGGCCATAATGCTTGATTTTTCGGCCATGGAATCTTCTGTGGTTTGATTTCGGTCTTGTTCAAGTGCCATGGAGTAGTTTTCAGTCCTATGTGGCCGAAAACTCAAGGATTTCAACCAATAACAGAGAAGGCCATGGCGGTGCCAAACGTCGTTGTTGGTACGTTTTCATTTATTATTCTGTTAATTTATTTATTTTATTCTTATGATTATGATTCTGCTAGGTACCTTCTCAGTGAACTCCTTGCTTGCTCTTTTGTTTTTCGACTTGGGTGCGAGTCGGTCCTTGGTGTCTCAGTCCTTCAGTAGGAGTTTTGATATGTCTCTTGGAGAGTTGGAGTGCCCTTTGCGAGTTTCCATACCCAACAAGTACGGTTTTTCTACATTGAGCATTTTTCAGGATTATACCTTGGAGATATTCAGGTTAATTAAGACTTGCAATGGTCAACTACATTGGCCCTTTAGTTAACCTCTTGTTGATGGTCATCACACAAGCTCACATGGGAATTTACCTATTTTCCTATTAATTCTAGTTTCACATTCACTATCCTAGTCATCTAATAAAGTGGTCATATAAATTATATGAGGTAAACAATTAAGAGATGTTCATGCAGCTTAATTATCTTCCTATTAACAGAAAAACAGTTATCATTCACACATAAGGTTCTTTAACAAGCTAAGATTAACAAAATCACCAACATTAAACAAATCCTACCACCAATCAAACCATTGTCTCAATATTGTCTCCCCAAACAGAAGTTAAAAGGTTTTAGCTCATGATTGAGGCAATTGAAAGCATAAAAATGAAATCTATATGTCTATACATGATGGAAACAATAGATTGAATTGAAAGTAATGAGAATTGCCTCTAATCTCCTTCGAAATCGGATTTAGGGTTGGATCTTCGTTCTCTAGGTCTTCTCTGACTTTTATTCACAACTTTTCTCCCCAAGGGTTCTCCAGAATTTCTTGTGTCGATCTGAAAAGACGTTTTTATAGATTCGACCCGACTCACCGAGTCCATGACCGACTCGTCGAGTCCATCCCTTAATTCCCGTGCACGGTAAGTTAAAGAGTCCTTAGCTTCTCGAATCTTCGTATCGACTCGTCGAGTTGACGACACGACTCGCCGAGTCCCTTCCATTTTTTTGGCCTTTTCTTCTTTTGATCATTCCAAAGCTTCCCAATGAGTACTCCTGCTTGTTTTTGCACCTAAGCATTCTTTTTGGACCGAAAACACAATTCACACACTTTTAAGTATCTTTTGTCCCTAATATGCAAATAAATAGTTGATAAATAATAAAAATCAAGCATAAAAATATAGCTAAAAATGCAACTATCAAAATACCCCACACTTGAGTTTTGCTTGCCCCTAAGCAAAACTGAATTTTAGTACATTAGAATCACATAGGACAACTCCAATCGAACACAACCATTACGCCAAAACCGCAACGTGTGCATTTGTGTCTAAAATTTTCCTAAAACCCCCCAATATTCCAAATACTTGCATCCTCATAAACTTTCACCCACTTATCCCAAACAATGCTCATTTTATGCGTCCCTCCGAATCCATCCATAGAAAACCTCCTATCCTCAAGGTATTTTTGGTTGAGCAACCCAAGCATACATAATGTAGAAATTACAATTTATGATACCACTATGGAGCTCTTTTAGATCATCACTTCTTTGACAATTTAATCTTTGATTTTTGAGTTTCTTCAAATTTTTTGAATCTTTAGAATTTTGATCTTCATACTTTGACTTTGATGCTCCAAAAATTCTTCAAACTTTTTCTTGTAATTCACCTTTTTTTCTCTTTTTTTTTTCTTTCAAAACCCTACATGCTTAAGCAGGGGCGTTCAACTTATACCTTTATTCGCTAAAAATAATAATTATCCTGGATACATTTCTGGTACACGATGCTAAACATATTGCATCCTTCGGGCTAAGCAAGGTCATGTTTTTGTCCCATGATTTCACTGGAATTAGGAAGCCACAAATTCACTAGAACGTATATAATCTCAACTAAATATTTGGGTCTTCATGCAATCATCAGCATAATTCCAACATGGAATCCTAATTACTTTTACCAAAATTTTCTAAGTTAAGTCCTAAGCAACATTTTTGGTATGCCGAAGTTAAGTTTTTTTTTTAAAAAATAGACCTAAATTAGGATTCTAAATTTACTAAAATGTAACCAACCCCCTACCCCACACTTAATTCATGCAATGTCCCCATTGCATACTGGGCATAAAAATATGAAATGTAGAGGGAATTTGAACAAACTCCCCTGGGGTAGCAGTCACGAGGCTGATCGTCTCTGAAGCTCCATCTTCAATTGAATTTAGACATAGGAACAACTCATCCATGTCTCGGGCGTCATGTCGCATGTGTTAGCTCCAAATGTGCATGAGAGATACTGGAAAATCCTCAGGAATTAATTGTAAAGATAGGGTAGCCAAGTGGTGTAACGAATAACATCTAATCATCAACCTTCTAGGTTGAATAATGAATGTCTCGTCGAGTCTGGTAAACGACTCGCAGAGTAATAGCACGAAAAGCATGAAATCGTGAAAATATACTGGGACTCGTCGATTCTGGTAACTGCACTCAGCGAGTCCTTGTTGGGTGAAAAAAATGAACTCTGATTTGTATCCAGCTTTTGGTGGACTTCAAAAACTGCCCATCGCTTCAGTAACCATTCACTCATGAGCCCCTTTAGAACTGGACTCAACACCTAGACTTAATACGTCGCCCTTTCTTGACTTTTTCCATTTTTCCTCACATTCTCTAGACTCCTTATGCTAGCATTCCCTAATTCAAATTCTTAAAGGAACCAAGGGAATTAGAACATCAAGGACATAATTCGAATCCTAATTAAAAGTTTAAAACACACCAAACAAATAAAACAAAATAAAAAAAATTGTTCAAAAAAACACAAATAAAAAGAAACTAGTCATCATCCTCTTCCTCATCATCACCATCATGCATAGCCCCGCTCCTACCGGCTCCCACTTGCCTTGCGCTTATCCTCTCCTCCCAACTTGGAACATACGGAAATTGTCCCCCATATACATGTTGAATATGGAAATGTTCAAATAATTGGATGAAAGATTGGCTTGTAAAATTTGAACTCCGAACCAAATCATCTAAATATCTCCTCCCTGCCTCATTTAACCACTCCGGGGGAACATTGTCCTTGACCGGAATAACCAATGGATCGTGCCGTGGTTGCTCGCGTCTTGGTCGAACCCTTCGTCCCGGTGCCTCGGGCCCTATCGCGTCATCGTCATTAGGAATAACGTAATGTCCCCCTCCATAATCCTCAATAATTCTAGCCCTCTAAAAAAGAATAGGATTAAAGGCAGGGGTCGGAATCATCATCATCAAATTCCAAGCACCACGAGTCATCAACCCATAAGAGTTGGCTAAACGTGTCATGAACATACCCCCGTTAATTTTTGAGGCTTTTCGGTCCTTGACCGTCCCTTCAGCCAAGTATGAAGCCAACCACCATGGTATGTTGCAAAAAGTGTTGGGTGTAATGATGCTCCAAAGATAAAAGACATCAAGGTTAGAAACCTTGTCATCATCCTTTCGTTGGTTGATAGTGTTGGAGATAAGGCGGTGAGTGGGTGATTGTATGCTTCCCTCTTGAGCTGATTTGGGAATGTAAAGATTGTTGGCAATGATGTTCCACCAACTCGTGCTTGTGACACCATTTGAGAATACCTTATGGTAATGCTCCAAAAAATTACCAAATACAGTCGTGTGAGTCAAGTTTTGGTCATAAATTCCCAACCTCCAAGCTAATTCAACCATAGAACATTGGTGAACCTCACCCCCAAGACAAAAAGGGATGTTCTCGGGGCTATAATAATCATCCCCACCCAAAAAATTTATTATGGAGAAAAATTCCAAGCACAATTCTCGATAGACTAGCTCCCGGATACGAAACAAACGACTCCAACCATCGCACGTGATCGACACCCCATCATGAGTAAATTCCTTAACAAGGTATGGTGCCAAGTCCTCTTTGTATCGGACGTTCTGTAGCCATTCCCAGTCAATCGTATTGCAGAAGACGTCTGGGTTGATGATGCTCCAAAGGTAGAAAATGTCAAGGATTGGGACCTTGTGATCATCCTTCCTCATATTGATGGTGTTGGCAATGAGGCGGTGAATGAGATGATGAATGGGCGAGCGGATATGGCCTTCTTGTGCAGAAGATGGAATGTACACCCGGTTCGCAATGGTATTCCACCAAGTGTAAGCAACAACTTCTTCGGGGAGATATTTGTGGCATTTCTCCAAGAAGGTCTCAAAATCTTCCGTCAACATGGCATTTTGATCATAAATTCCTATCCTCCAAGCAAGTTCCGCAATACCGCATTGTCGCAGCTCCCCTCCAAATGAAAAGAAATGACATTTCGGGGTCAGACTCGGCGAGTCTTGTCGCGAATGAAGGTTATCCGGATTGTGCGTAGACTCGTCGAGTTAGGGTACCAACTCGCCGAGTCACTTGCAATCTTTTAAAAATATATAAATGATTTTTTCATCTCTTTGTAAAAATATTTAATCCACCCTACACTCAGGCCATGCTTATCCTCAAGCAAACATTTTTGATGAATTAGAAGATGAAAACAGAAAAATCCTAAGAAAATCAAACAAAAAAAAAACTAAAACGAAAAAGATAAAAGAAAGCAAACTCTCATAACGGGTTGCCTCCCGCCAAGCGCTTCTTTTTGAGGAGTCTTTAGCTGGACTCCTTCCAACTCTACATTTCTTCGTTTTCCTGCATCGGGAATTCACGCTTAATCTTTTGTGGTTTATACTTTGTCTTGTAGGCGTGTATCTTCCTCTTATATGCCCGTCGGAATTCTTCTTTCTTTTTCCTTGTAGCATCTTCTTCAATAGCATGCTTGATCCGTTTCCCAGCCTTATTTTTCTTCACCCCATTCTTTGGCCCCATCTTTTGTACTGCTCCTTCTTCAAACGCAATTACTTTATAATTGGAAAAAACTCGGGCTCAAGGTTTGACTAACTTGATTTCTCGATTAGTCATATGTGACTCAATGGATGAGTTATTAGTATCATCATTCCAAGCCTTTGCATTCTCTTTTTCTCCCAAGCTTGCCTCCTTATCAAGTCGAATTTCTTCATCTCTTTGTATCATCGTATCAAGGTAAGCTACTTGAACATTTTGGATGTTACAATAATTTTTAACAATTTCACCTTTTGCTGCTGGACCTTCCAAAGGATCTGGAAAAACCTTCATGTCAAGAATAGGAAAAGAACTTGTAAATAGCAGGTCAAGGTTGTCTGAATTTCTAAACTTTTCAACTGGACTCGTCGAGTCCGTCGATGCGACTCGGCGAGTCCGTGCGTATTCCACAAACCCTATTGTTTCTTCTGGATCAGTTCCCTCCAACAACTTCTCTATCTCTTCTAAATCTTTTTCAACATCAAAATTTTCTCCAGAAGACAATAGAAATTTAATTTGATTTTCTTCTTGTAAAAGTGCAAGCTCTTTTTCTAGTAGTTCGTCATCCAAATGAATGGAGGAAATTTCTTCTTTTCTTTTCTTCTCATGCTTAATATCTTGTGTAGCCTTAAGCACTATTGATTCCTCTCCTACCCTTAATGTTAGTGTGGACTTGCATACATCTATCAATGCACATGCGGTATTCAAAAATGGTATCCCCAAAATAATTGGAATTTTGGGGTCTTCTTCCATGTCAAGTACTATAAAATCCACGGGGAATACAAATTTTTCAACCTTTATGAGAAGATCTTCACAAACACCTCTTGGACGAATGATTGTCTTATCTGCTAGATGGATCTTCATATTAATCGCCTTTGGCTCCGGTAAATTCAACTTCTTGAAGAAAGAGTATGACATTAGATTAATACTTGCACCCGAATCGGTCAATGCCTGAGTAGCAATTTTGTTTCCAAATTGGCAAGGAATCGAGATGCTTCCCGGGTCGCCTTTCTTTCTTGGTAGCTCATTTAACACTATCTCAGCGACTTCAGCCATATCTTTTCTAGTGGAAAAGAGACCTTTAAGCAAGTTTACATATTTAGGCGTTTGAAGTATTGTTTCAACAAATGGAATGTTGGCTTGAAGGCCTTTAACATGCTCCATGAAAGTTCTGTACTCTTTAGCCTTTTCATCAGGCTTGGCTCGAATTGGATATGGCAAAGGCAGCCTATAAGGCATTAAAGAAACAACAATTTTGTCATCAGACCTTGGACTCGTCGAGTCCATTAGAGGGACTCGATGAGTCGTGTCGGGTTTAGCTGAACTCGAAGCTTCTGTCTTTTCTGCATGCACCTTATTTGAGACCTTTTGTGCAGGGGTCAGAGGAGTGAAAATTTCCCCAAAACTAGTTGTTATAGCATTCACGTTCTCCATTCTTGGATTATTCTCGGTTTTACTTGGAAGTTCACCCGGTCTTCTCTCGTTCACTTGTTGTGCAAGGTGCCCTAGCTGTTTTTCAATGTTGAGAATAGATGCTTGCTGATTCCTAAGTATTGTTCTGGTCTCTTGTATTGCAGCATCATGGTCATTGTGTCTCTTCTCGGACGCAACTATAAATCTAGTAAACATCTCTTCCAAATCAACTTTCCTTTCCACAGTCGGTTCTTCCTTTTGATAGAAACCCCTCTCTTTTTGCTTGTATTTCTTTTCATTTGTCTTTTTGTATTCTTCATACGGGAGCCATTTCTTCTTGGGTTTCCGCCAATTTACATCGTATCTGTCACCCCTTGAAAAGAATACTAGCGCCTTCTTGTTTCCGTTCTCATCCAAGTCACAATCTTTAGTGAGGTGAGGTCCTCTATAATTTTCACATCCAACTCGAATAGCATGGATTGTTTGATCCATCTTTGTCATTCTCCTATCTAAACTGTCTAGTTTAGCCATCATTGCCGCCATGCCATCGTTAACCATGTTCACTACCCCCTACTTACTGCATTTCGCGGGTTATGGTATTCTCTAGAATGTTTAGAGAACTCTTCAATTAATTCTTTGATCACCGGGGGTTCCTTCTTTGTGAGCAGGCCTTGCGAGTTAAGTAATTGCCTTGTTGTAACATTAATCCCATCATAGAAGATGGAGACTTCTTGTTGGCTATTAAGGTCACGGTGTGGGCAATTTCTTAGTAGACTTTTGTACCTCTCCCATGTCTCATAAAGGGACTATCCAGGTTGTTGTTCAAAGTTGGTTATAACTTTCTTCAATTTGGCTATTTTAGAAGGTTGGCAAAACTGGTCAATGAATTCTTCTTTCATCTTAGCCCATGTGGTGATGGATCCGGGAGGGAGTGACTTGAGCCAATCTTTTGCAGCACCCTTGAATGTAACCGGAAGCGTGCGAAGTAGTTGAGTTTCCTGAGGCACGTTTGGAACATTGAAATAATCATCTACATCATTAACTTTGTCCAAGTGTTTGTAAGCATCTTCGTGGTCTTTGCCGGTGAAGGGGATCTCCTTAAGTAGAGCAAGGATATGACCCTTAAGCTCAAAAGTAGCAGTTGCGGGAATTGCGGGTTGCACAAGTCCCGGGCTAGTGTCATCGCATATCCTCTTCTTCCATTCCCCCATGGGGACTTCATCGATGTTAGCCATGGTAATAGCTAATTCGTCGTCGGAATCGGAGTCGTGCCCATATGTAGGTTCTTCTTTTTTTTTTTTCGTTTTCGTACTCGGTATCTTCTTTAATTGGGTCTTCACTTGCTAAAGAGGCGCTGGATGCTCCTGATTTGTTTCCTTTCTTCTTCCCCAAAACAGCCTTCAAGCTAGACAAAGGCGACTTCTTTAGTGTATTCGAGCTTTCAACGTCTTTGCCTTTGTTCTTTCTCAATGTGGATTCTAGGTCTTCAAAAGGGGTACCAATGGAGTGTTGGATCCTCTGGTCATGAAAATCCTGCAATAAAACAAGAAAAATGCGTAAACAGAACAAAAATGAAACTGAACGAAAATAAAAATTAATTTGCCAAACAGTAGGGTACTCGCCAAGTAGGTGCGAGTGCACTCGGTGAGTAGCCTGTTTAAACTAAAAAAATTAAAAACTAAAAAAAACTAATAAATTCTAAAACCTAACCTGCTTACTGAATTACTAAAAAAAATTAACTTTGTGCAAGAAAAAGTCACACAAAGGATCAATAAAATTAGGAATTAGACTTAATTTTTTAACCGTTCCCCAACAACGACGCCAAAAACTTGATGTGCGTAAAACCAACTAGTTTTAATCCTACTTATAAAATGTAAATTGATCACACAAAAGGCAGTGAACTTGTCGATTGGTGGTATAGTTTTAGTAAGTAGGGTATCGAACTCAGGGAATGAAAATTTAAACTAATTACTAAAATTATCTAATAGTAACTAACAAATAATAAAAGAGATGGTTTTCTCTAGTTTGGCAAGACTAGAAAGTTACTAACTAATAATTAAACTAATTAACTAGAAACTAGGAAAGCAAATATTCGACTAAATTCAATAATGAAGGAAACTTCTATTTAGGTTCAACTCAATTGATCCTATGGTTGATTTTATGGTAATAGTGCAATGGATTAGTTGTTTTATTGGCTACGGATTCAAGTGATTAGGTTCGCATTTGCTACACTAACCCTTAGAAAGCAAACTAACTTAAACAGTGGCCAATTGTCTAATTTACTTTAATTTCCTAGGTTATTTATTCGTGTTAATTAAGACTTGCAATGGTCAACTAAATTGGCCCTTTAGTTAACCTCTTGTTGATGGTCATCACACAAGCTCACACGGGAATTTACCTATTTTCCTATTAATTCTAGTTTCACATTCGCTAATCCTAGTCATATAATAAAATGGTCACATAAATTATTTGAGGTAAACAATTAAGAGATGTTCATGCAGCTTAATTATCTTCCTATTAACAGAAAAACAATTATCATTCACACATAACGTTCTTTAACAAGCTAAGATTAACAAAATCACCAACATTAAACTAATCCTACCACCAATCAAACCATCGTCTCAATATTGTCTCCCCAGACAGAGGTTAAAAGGTTTTAGCTCATGATTGAGGCAATTGAAAGCATAAAAACGAAATCTATATGTCTATACATGATGGAAACAATAGATTGAATTGAAAGTAATGAGAATTGCCTCTAATCTCCTTCGGAATCGGATTTAGGGTTCGATCTTCGTTCTCTAGGTCTTCTCTGACTTTTATTCGCAACTTTTCTCCACAAGGGTTCTCCAGAATTTCTTGTGTCGATCTGAAAAGTCGTTTTTATAGATTCAACCCGACTCGCCAAGTCCATGACCGACTCGTCGAGTCCATCCCTTAATTCCCGTGCACGGTAAGTTAAGGAGTCCTTAGCATCTCGAATCTTCATATCGACTCGTCGAGTCGACGACACGACTTGCCGAGTCCCTTCCATTTTTCGGCCTTTTCTTCTTTTGATCATTCCAAAGCTTCCCAATGAGTACTCCTGCTTCTTTTTGCTCCCAATCATTCTTTTTGGGCTGAAAACACAATTCACACAATTTTAAGTATCTTTTGTCCCAAATATGCAAATAAATAACTGATAAATAATAAAAATCAAGCATAAAAATATAGCTAAAAATGCAACTATCAGTAGGGATGGACTAATTAAGCAGGTTTGGTGCGATGATTGACTGCGATGGTCAGCGATTGGTAGTTCAAGTCCATGTTGGGGATAAATGATTATTTATGGAGAGTGTACCATGTTTCGATCATCCTTTTATTCTGCTATTAGGGTTCATCAATATCTACAACAATGGTGTGTGGGTTACCTCATGTACATGGTTGACACTCGGGTCAGGATGGACTTTTCAGTTTCAGATGTGCCTGTAGCTAGGGAGGTCCCAGATATGTTTACGTAGGAATTACCAGGTGTGCTCAATGAGAGGTAGGTTTAGTTCATGATTGATCTTCTCCCTGGTGCGGCCCCCATTGCTAAGGCATTGTACCGATTGGCACCACCAGAGATATAGGATCCTAATGAAGATGATAAATGCGAAATTGAAGAATCAATGCATAATCAATAAAAACCAATTTAAAATTTAAGCACAATTTGAATAGATATTGACGAAAGTACAAAAATTTAGAAGCATGTGCTTGCTTACTACCCTATTCTCTCTCTAGTACTAATCTAGAAATCTATATAATGGGAGCTTTCTCAAACTTATACATGAAAACTATACAAGTATATATAGGAAAGCTCTACCCAAAAACCCATATAAAAAGAGTTAGCCTAAGACACCGTCAAATGCAGAGCTTCGCACCCTAACATTCTCCCCCTCAAAGCTTGGAATAGATTACGCTACTTCAATCTATATTAAGAGAAACTATGCGAACAATACCTCACATGTGACAAATGTAGAAGCAACCAATAAATCTTCAATTATTCAATGATCTTCTAATCTAGTTTCTAGAATGTGAGACAATACAATCCAAATCAACGAGAACCATGACGAATCAAGAGGTAATTTCAAGGTGCATATGTATAAAGAACACATGGAAAAGCACACTCCAAGAATCATCATTAAGAGAAAACCCTTCATAAAACTGAATCCTATTAGAAACTCGAATTTAAATCACTTTATAAACTATTTTTCTTCAAGGTTACATTGGTCTTCAATAAAAAATGATCATTCGCCAAAAATGAATATCCAAAAGCTTGTGATTTCGAATACCCATTACGTAATCTCTCCCACTTTTATAATCGAAATTTGATTATAAAACTCCAAATATGAATGAGAAAGTGCTCAATGTGAATTTAGCATTACAATCCTCCCCTCGATACGAGACAAAAATGAGTCATCTAATCCCGAAAAATCAAAAAAAATATTATCAATTTTTAGCTGCAAAATGTCTTACACAAATAACACTGTTGAAATCCCCCAAAAAATCTCCAAAATTTACAAAATTTTAAGTTTTTCTGTAAAAAGTGTCATTTTTCTAAAATTATAGGGACTAAATTCAAAAATTCAATTATCTTCTTCCCCTTATTCAATCCAGATGCAAGATAGAATGAACACACACAGATTCAGTCGAAACACCAACTTTCGACTTGATATGTGAACTTTCCCATCAAAACTGAACATTCTAATGCACCTTTGCCTGCCCAAACTTTCAACTTTGAACAATCAACCATTATACTTTTGCTTTTCTTCTTCCGATTTCACAACGAAATCCATTTATCACAACAGCCTTCACTAATGAAACTCTAAATTTCTCTCTTAGCCTCAAAGTTTCACTATCTAAGTTTCAATTGTAAGCCAAGCTTCAAAATTTTTTTTTATCACATTCACAGATCCAAACTTCAAACTCAGTTCACTTTTGATTCCCAATCGAATTCAATACATCACTTTTCTTCTCACCCCTTTAACAAAAGTAACGAATCAAAGACTTCATTATATTACTATCGAAATATTATATTCGGCATCCTTCACTATCAATTCTTTTCCTCGACCACAGATTTCTAAAATCAAACTCTTCCTCCCTATAGAGTTAGATCTATGACCCTCAGCATCATCAAATTCTTGTTCAACCATAATCCTTTGACGTAGAATTAACCACCATTGAAATACCTTCCTTCATTCCTTTCATCTTTGTCCCTTCACATATGAACCCACTGAATATATATCGAATCAGAAATAAAACACTTTGATTTGATAATTCCATCAATGGCACACCATTGTTGATCATGTAATACGTCTTTCGAATCAAATTTCAAATAATATCACTGCCATTAGATATCAATTCGACCGGCACCAATCCTATACTGGTTTTCAATTTTCGTATTCGAATCAAATGGAATTGGGTATAACTCTAGTTCGCTACTTTGAAAAACAACAAAATTTCAATTTCACTTCAAATTTTCATATCAAACCAATCGAATTTTAATAAAATTTCTTGTTCATCGGTTGTGCTTTAAAAAAACTCGTCAAGAGAATCTTCGATCAGACTGTAAAAATCAGCACAAGATCAATCATCGAATCTCAAAATTGATCCTTAATAAAAACTTAATTTAATCTCAATTAAGTGAAATATGAGTCAACAAAATGATTTCCATGAACAAATTGAGACAGAAACCAAAACTGATAGATAGATACGCGGATAGATGGTAATCATGTAATGAAAGAAGTGATGGGTTTTATGTACTATAACACTCCTATGGTGCACATACAACCCTATATACTTTGGATCTAAGTTTTCTCTAACTATACACGAAATTTCATTTTCCGAAGCATATACCCTAACTAGCATGCAATTGGAGATATACAACATAAAAAACTAGTTAGAAGAATACCTCTTACTCGTAGCTTGTAGTTGTTGGCCTTATAAGATCTTAGCACCTCAAGTGTGATGCCTCAATCAAGTCACAAATGCCAAGAACAATTAGAAGAGTTTGAGAGAGGTTTTGGAGACACCAAAATTGGCTAGCTTCTTCTAGGAATCACTTGCTTATCGATTTTGTACCTAAGGGAACATACTTATAGTGTAGAATTCCAATGGTCAATTGCAAACCCTAATTCATACACTTAGGCTTTTAATCCAATAACACTTCATGGAATCTTATATGAACTTAGTCAATTACTAGTTAATCATGAATCATTAGCCCAAATTATATGTTTCACTGATTTACATAATCAGCCCCTGTTAATTTAATTAGTCTCTTTTGATCACCAAATTAATTCCACACTAATTCTTGATCAATACCAATTAAATAATATGATTTCTCAGTTAATATATTATTCTTATAATATATTAATAAATCACAAATAACCTGTTTCTCATATCCATCCTATCAAATTGTTTTGGTGAAGGCAACCCAAAATGGACCATGACACTATCGGGTCAAGTACATACCAATTATAGTTATGGACTTAGACACCTAATCCAATAGTATCCCACTTGGATAAGTCTAATTACTATAATTATAAGCATGACTTCAAAATCTAATTAGCAATCGTAACTCTTAAAAGCCGCTGTCGAACTCTGACGCGTCCATCAGATAAGGGATCATATAATCCTATGTTCTACAAGATATAGTGTGGAAAAACACATGGAATAAAGTCATACTCATTGTCCAACAGTTTGTTTCACGATTTCTAATTTTTTTGACATAGAAATTAATTGAGCACATCAAATGAGTCTTGAACGGGCCTGACACATAAGTCAAAACAAAATCATCGAGGGCCCCAAGATACCGCTTTTAATCCTCTTAGGATAAAAGGAACAAATAAACTTCAACTTATATGCTTTTACAAACTACTCGTTAAATCATACACAACAATACGTTTTATAACATCAAGTTACTGATGCATTTTCGTATTATCAATGTACAATCAATTTGCAATTAACAACTCATATATCTTGGTTTGAAGACTATACGGTATTATCGTCTCACAATCACTTGTGATAAATTCCATGAAGTGATTCATGTGAGCGTGGGTTTAGTCCAATACTCAAATCTTATTTCAAGAGCACTCATGAACGTTGTAGCAACCTTTTGTTATGTCTAACACCTTAGACAATCTTACAAACCCAATCATGACAATCTAGTCTCATAACCTACTTCTAAAGTATAATTGGCTGTGGATAGTTTGAATAATCTTATAATTCTGGAAGTCAAAACATGCAAAAATGAAACAATAGTAATCAATCGAGACAAGATAGTTGTTGGATTAATGTCTAAGTCCATAACTATAATTGGTGAGACTTGACCTGACCCGGCATGGTCCATTTGGGTTGCATGGCATCATGCATTTGGATAGACTATAATGAGAGAAATAACACTTAAGGTTGATTAATATATTATAAGTTCTAATATATTAATAAGATTATTTAATTAGTATTGATCAAGAATTAATCTAGGATTAATTAAGTGATCAAAAGAAGACTAATTAAATATATGGGTTGATTATGTAAATCATCCATTCTTATATATGTGGGCTTGTGATCCAAGATTCCTTATGTTGAACTAAGTCCATGGGGTGACCCATGGATACTCCATGGAGGTTAAAATCCATGGAGCATAAGGAGTGGGTAAAGTTATGAGTTACATGGTTTAACCCTAATAGCCACCATATAAAAGAATCCCATGGCTCAAGAAATCGGCTACTATGGGGCATAGAAAGGGCTAGCCGATTTCATGAAGTGTGTATGTTCTCTCAATCTATTCCAAGTGTATTTGGTGTTGTGTGAACCATTTGAGGTTTCATAGTTGGGGCACTAGGCACTCAAGCTTCATGAAGATAATCTACATCAAAGAGGTATGTAATTCTAACTTGATATATTCATTTGAATCAATATTATTATGCTAGTTAGGATGAATACCTTGGAAAGTTCATATTTGCATGTATAATAGAGAAAACATAGATCCAAGGTATTTAGGGTTGCATGTACACTTAGGAGTGTTAGAATGCTTAAAACCCAATAGTGGTATCAGAGCCTAGGCTTGTTTTCAATTATACTTGACGCAAATTGCTAAAAAATGCTGAAAAAATCGATTTTCTGGCTTTCTGGGCACTGGACTCGTCGAGTCCACTGATGAACTCGCCGAGTCCATGAAGAAAATCATCCTACTCGTCGAGTAGGTTGATACACTCGACGAGTAGTGTGACAACCCAAAAATTTCCATTCTGTACAACCATTCACTTCAACAGAAGTCAAAACTGTGTCTGCTAACTTTCAAGCTTTTTGGAATAAGTTTGAGTGTTTTAAAGTTAGTGCTTCAGAAGATATCAGGAGAGAGGATACCCTAGGGTTTATTATGTAGCAATAAGTGCCCAAAACATCAAAAGTTTGGAGTTTACGGTCCAAGATGGTATCGGGACCGTAAACCCTCAAGACTATATAAGTGGGACTTAGCCATTTTAGTTCATTTCTTCCATTTCAACTAGAGAAAACCCGATTTCTCTCCTAAGGATCTTCAACCGTTCACCCCCAATTGTAAGTACTTCAACCCTAGAGTGTATTAAAGTGTATTACATGCCTATATAACATGGAAATCATCCAAATATCCCAAGGAAAAGGTGTTCACGGCCCAAGATCCTCTTGGACCGTGAACACTAAAATAAGGCCAAAGTGTGACCTATGTCCCTATAGACCTTGGAACCAAACATAGAAACTACCCTTGACATGTTTAGACCATAGGAGCATCAAGAAAACACCCAAAGATCACAAAGAACAAGGTGTTTACGGCCCAAGAATCTTCTTGGACCATAAACCCTAAAAAGGGTGCTAAAGTGTCCCTATTCTATTGCCAAACCTTGGAAACAAACCTAGAACTTTCACTTGATGTGTTTAGCACCTAAAAGTCACCAAAATACCCCATGTATATGTGTTTACAGTTTGGGAAACGTCCCAAAACCGTAAACACCTCAAATGCGTGTTTTGATGCCCCAAACTCTTTCCTTAAGCCTAGAAACTAGCCTATACCTTTACCTCGAAGTGTTTAAGACTTGAGAACATCATTTGACCATAAACCATTTGGTTTTACGACCGTAAACCCAAATACAAATGGTCCAAAAACCATAAACCCCATAAAGGGGTGACATGTTGCCTTAATCACTTCCTAAGGCTAAGACTTGAAGTTAGGATGTTTCAAAATGACTTCTAGGAATACAAATCACAAAATGGTCAAAGTACCATGAGTTTACGGCCGTAAACTCATGGGTCTACAACCATAAACTTAAGTGGAGTTGGTTACAAAACGGTAAACACCCTTAGATGCCATTTCACTTCCCTTTGTTGAATCACATGTGATTCCAACACTTAATCATGGGGTTTCCTAGTCCCGGAAGGTGTTTCCTTTCATATAGTTGTTTATAAACACTATATTCATGTCAATATGTGTCATTATATATCATTTAGGACTTATTGTGTGTCGGGACTTCATTCGTGGAACTTCTCTTCTGTGCGTGCATACTCGTTTGAATCACCCACATCAGGTGAGTTCATACCCCGTAATGAATCTTTTAACTATTTTAACTGTTTTAAGGGGGGAATACAAGTTGAATACAATGATAATTGTGTAAATGTTTGTTATAAACATCTTTCAAAATGTTACTTATTTTATTTATAAGTTGTCAAAACATTCCAAAACTCTTTTAAAGGTTATGTTACTTTATAGTTATACAAAACTCCGTTTTTAAATTACAAGCATAACTTAGTAGATAAATGAGAGTCTTTAGTAATAGTCCAGGTAGAACATTAGTAAACTATTATATGTATAGTTTAGGAGAATGCTATTCATTACTTCTAGTACAATGAAGCACACAAAGAGTCAGTCCAGTTCATGAGTCTATACTAACGCAATACATTTACATAGATACACTTACATGAATACATTTACATAAATACAATATCAATATACGATAACATAACAGAACATAATAAGGTGCTATAGCATGGAACGTTTTCAGGATCTAACTATACCAATGAATCACAACGCATTGTAATAGTTATATTGGTTATACATGATCTTAGTAATGTGGATGTTCGCGGCTTGCACTCATGCAAGGGTCGCGTGTAGTTCCTAGAATCTCTTGACAAGGGAGCGTTTAGCATAGGATCTAGCCATCACATTATGCCTTAACCCAAAATTAAGGCAAAATAGTACTTAAAGTAGTCACTTATTACTAATACTATAGTACTTACACTGTCAATACGACAATTACAGAAGGATATAAAATTCCAGTCTCAATATTATTAATACCTTTACCATGTGTCACATTCACATAATTGATGAGGTAGGTTAGAATTAATTAATAATAGTCGAACAGTCGGGTCTTGGTAGAAGGCTACTTTCAAAACAGTAGGGTCTTGGTAGGAGGCTACTTTCAAAACAGTCGGGTCTTGGTAGAAGGCTACTTATAAAAAGTTAGGACCATAATGCTAATCTTATGATTCCTTAATGTATACACTATAGGATACATATATACTAATAGATTCCGACAACTAATAGGATGTGTGCTCTTCGCTTCATTTCTTGTTCTCGTTGAATTGTGGGCATGGAACGAGTTTACCCAATCTATTATCTACCCGAATCTATATATATATATATATATATATATATATATATATATATATATATATATATATATATATATATATATATATATGCTTAGTATACATTAAGTCGTCATAAGGGTACCAGGTATGGATCAGGTTATAGGACACATAGTCAAAACACAGCTTTTCTAGTACAAAACATACTTTTCAAAGTTATTACTTTTGGTATACAAAACTAGAAACTTCCCAGATAAGGGATTAATCCATTTTATTAAGCCAGTATACAATTAAAGACTTTAGGTGCATAACTCTATAACACCTTAGTTTATACACCATGTTTATATATAAAACTAATACCCAATAGATAGTTAAATGTGTGTTTTCCGCCTTACTTCCTGTCCTTGTTGGGTTGTGGACTTTGGGAAGATTCACCCAATTAAATTTCTACCCGATATCAGATTATATATAGCAGTATAAACAAAGCTACTATATAAGTAGTTACTGTGGTCAATATTTTACTATAAGAAATATAGGTTTTCTTAAAAGAACTTTTCGTTAGATATAAAGTAACCATTACAAATAAATCCATGAGTAACAAGTGAATACACCAGGGTTATATATGACAATGATCTAACAACCAATGGAATGTGTGCTATCCGCCTTACTTTCTGTTCCCCGTTGGGTTTTGAGCTTAGGGCAGATGCGCACAATCGATTGTTTATTTACTCTAAGTATATATAACTTGTACCCACTTAGTACCCATAGAAATGCTTGTAGTGTCATTTTACTGAACTTTCATTCAAGTAGGAAATATAGGATTTTCTAGATGAACAGGCGAACTTTTCAAAACAGAACTTACAGCTTACATCACTTTTACATATACATTTTCCACAACGCTTTACAGCTTACTCACATCACTTAAATCTTATGAACTCACCAGCTTAATTGCTGATAAACTCCTTCAAATAACTTGTATTCTCAGGAAACTATTAGACAGGTGCTCGTGCTGGGACTTCAGAAGATGGAGCATTATAGCCTCAAATCTTGTTTAGTTATTTGTTTATTACTTATATGTTTTGTGAACACACACATAGTAAACATTTTCTTTATAAATGAAATGGTTGTTCAATACTTGCCTACCATATACATATCTCGTGATACTAACATGACGTCCTCCGCCCCCGAACGTTTCCGCCATTCCGGTTTTGGGGTGAGACAAGTAGGAGCCCCAGACTGCATATTTTCGAGTTTTTTTGGCTAGAAATGAACTAGGAACATTACCCTAAGCTGTTTTTGGGCTTATAAACTTGTTTTTGATGTGGTAATGTTCATGCTAATCCAATTTCAAAGATAATTGTCAATAGATTCATGTTTTGTATTAGTTTAAGGTTTATAATAATTACATGAAAAAGTTTGATTTGAATTATCTTGTTCTTATGAGTTGCTTAGATTAATAGAAAAGTTAATTGATTATGTGTTTTAAATCCATTTTAATCTAAGAGTTGATTCTAAAATGTGTTTTTGTGGCTTGTCCTCAAGTTATATGAAAAGTCACATTTAAGTTTCATAAAACACATAAAAGTTGGCAATGTTTACAAAAATGAAGAGTCTTGTCCTCAAGTTATGGAGGTTCAAGAGTCTCTTCATTAAGTAATAAAATGTGTAACCTTAATTAATTCCATAAGTTACAAAATAAAGAAAAGTTATATTCTTTTATTAGTTTAAAGTCTTCCATAACTTGTCCTCAAGTTATGGAACTTTAAGAGTCTTTTAATTAAAACTACTTTAAACACATAAGTTATGGAATTAATTAGTTTTGAATAGTTTCAAAACTTACCCTCAACTTTTGGAATTTGAGAAGTTTTCACTTATGAATACTTTAATTCCAAGTTAGCACTTAGAATTTTAAAAGTTAAAATTCAACCCTTATACTTTATAATATTATAAGTTAATAATATTTATATATATATATATATATATATATATATATATATATATATATATATATATATATAATACTTTATAATATTATATATATATATATATATATATATATATATATATATATATATATATATAAGAGCAAGTCAGTCTTACCGTTAGTAGGCCTCATTCACAAAGCCGGTCAATAAGGGGGTATAAGGTTATTGCCTATAAAATGGTAGTTTATTGCCTGTCCACTCTCACCCACCGCTTCCTTGACTGGTGGAAGGTCGTTAGCTGAACGGGTAGGACAAGGACTATAATTCTCCCTTCATTAAAGGTATTAATGATAAATACTAAGTAAATAAACCTTTTATAAATACCTAATATTAGTTACTTAGGAAAAATGTGAATAAGGTGCTAATCCATGAAATTACACTTTGCACTTTGTTTAAGCCATTAGTGGAGTCTGTGTGGTTAACTGGCACAGTAACCTGGACTTAACATGTTAGGAAAAGGGTAACTTAATATTTATCATAGTATCGGTGGAGCGTGTGTGGTTAACCGACACATCGATTAAGGGGTAAATATTAAGGGTACCCAATATATTTGTATGGTTACTTCACACTTTCTTTTGTGATCCTCGGCATCCTAGTCACAAAACCTGAAGGGCACACTCGAGATTGAAACATGCCATTGAAAGGTTCAATGAATCTCAAAATATCTAGGAGTTTCAAATCCAATTAAAACCTAATAATACATTTCATTTATCTTGGTGGAAATTGGTGAATCGTCATTCACCTACCTTCAAATATTTTATAGCTTGCATTACGGCATCCCTCTTCCAAGTTATAAAGGTATTGTGTTGGGTCCTAGCCTTAATATTTCATATTGGGTGTTATATTAGGGACTTTAAATCAACTATCTTGAATATCTCCCAAAAGATGTCTGGTTTAGACATTTATGATCTTCCCAAATCTCTTGAAACAAGCTTTCCTAAATGAAGATGATGTCCCATGGAAATCATACTTCTTTCACCTCCTCCAGTTATTCTCCCTAACCCACAAGTTCTTGAAAAGTTTAAGGTCACTCAAGCCCTATTGGAAAGTAAAGGTCTATGTGTGGTCACATCTTGGAGATGTAGTCACATAGTGACAAGCCGGGAGAGTTGGGTGTCAAAGCCTTGAGAAAGTTGGTGGCTCAACTACTTTCTATGTCACATAGTGAGTTCCTTTGGGACTCCAATGAAACATACTATGACAAGACCCTTAATGATCTTATCTATTTGCTAAGATCAACTTCCAAAAACTTATGGACATTGACAATAAAGACACTGGAAATCCAGAAAAAGCATTCTCTTCCCAATGGAAAGGGATCGGCCATAGTCAACCCGGTTGACCAAATGGTAAAGAGAAAGGCTAAGTCTTTGATAGTCCCATGTTCCATTACCAAAGCGTCCATCTGTTAAATTGCCAAAGGAAGGGGCATTGGTTGTGAAGCTGCCAATTTACCTAAGGGTGTTAAAGTCAATAAGTTTGACTCTACTTCAGGTAAAGTCCACTATCTAACTCTGCTAAGTTTCTACTCTGAGATTCTTGATACATGATGTGACTGGGTCACATGGTGATGTTTTAAGAATCAAAGAAAAGTGAAGAAACTTAAAGAAAGAATATGTTAAATCTGATCGCGTAGATGGATTTCTATCGCATAGTTTGAAGATCGGATTCTTGAGCTACTTCTTAGGAGTTATGAGATATTTCTTAGGAATCGATAACAATAAGTTTTCATATGGATTGTAAGGATAAGTTTTTCCGCAAGGTTTTAAAAAAATAAAAGGAAATTTTTGATTTTATTTATTTTATGTTTCCTTACAATGGCGTTTGTGAAAAAATTGTTGCTTATATGATTCCATTAATAGCAAGAGTGGAAATATGAAATTGATTCTTTCATTAGTGGCAATGTCTAAATTTACCAAATAAGGAAAGATCCTCATCACCCAAGTTTCAATTGGACCGGAACTTAGAATCATGCAAGTTGTATAGCATGATGAATGAGAATTTTTCATCTTTGGAAAATTAAGACTAGTTCCTTGTTCACATGTATATGTGAGTCAAGTGAAGGACTAAGGGATCGAGTACACATTCTTGTGCACTGGTCAAGTCCACCACAAAAGATCAATAAGATTATTCATCATAATTTACTAAAGCTCAGTAAATATGGTTATACTTACAAGCTTAAGTGTAATTCTGAGACATTGGAAAAGATTCCAATGTATGACAGAGCGAATAAGAAGAATCAACTTAGGCAGAAAGATAAAAGTTTCTCAAATCTGAAAAGATGGGAGAGTACTTTAGTATCAGTTTTTGTGATCATCTTAATGAATAAGAAACCATAGCACAATTAGTTCCCTATGGAAATCTTAGCGCATTCTTATGACTAAGAAGAGGAATCTTGAATTGTTGAAATGGTTAAATCAAGAAGATGAGTCATACTTCGTTTCAATACAAGTCTTAAAATCATACTCCAAGATTGTAACTTGAGTGACATGTCTTAGAGAAGGTTTAAAACACATGTCAAATGTAAGAGTAAAAGTTTTCTACTCTTGTACATTAGAAATTGGTAAGTTGTGATGTTTTGGATAAAACAAAGACCAACTAAGGCCACTTGTGTGAAGTGTTTGTCTAGATTAGAATCCACACTATCTCTTGAATATCTGACAAGAAAGTCTTATATGTCAAGAGGACAGTAGGAGTCTTAAAGGTCTTAAAAGTCTCAAGAACTAATCAAGAATAAAACCTGAAGTTCTTCACTAGCACACAAATTAAGGTTCATAACCTATCGTGTTGACATATTCTGTGCCCATTGCAATTAAAGTTTGCTTTGCATATGAGTTATTAGAGTTCTCATTTGGTTGCACAACAACTTGGAAGCAATGGCAGGCCCTTGAGTTGCCAGGTTGCAAGAAATTAAGATTGAGTTCAGTCCATATGAGCTTGGATTTGTCATTGTCTTGTGACTATGGTTTCACAATTCACATGGATAAGAAAACATACACCATTAAATCTAAGTGTCATAAGGTTTCTATCTGATTCATGAAAATGATGGTGAGGAAACACTTTCACTAAGTGGATTTTAGCTAGATAGCAATTGTGCTATTTGCATTCTCAAAGTCGTTAGTGGAGCGTGTGTGGTTTATCGGCACACTAACATGGACTTGTGAGAAGTGGAAAATGTCTAAAAAATCAAGACTATGATTAGGGCATCCCTTTTCATAATTCTTAAAATTTTTTAGACACAACTGTGAGCTATCTAAGTTAAGGTGTATGATTATGATAAAGTTTTATCAAAGCAATCTAGTATCAGAAATCTGAACTTTGTTAAGAAAGTCAATAAAGTATTGATTTCTAGAAGTCCAGTTGATTTCTGAGTACACGTCAAAGCTAGTGGGAGCATAAGTGTTATGCTAATAATCATCATTTTAGTGGGAGCATGATAATTATGATAAGTATTGCAAGTTAGCAATGTTAATTATAGAAAACAAAAAAGTTTCAATTGGGAAAGAGTTGTTTTGCTATAATTAAGAGAGAGGAAATTATACTTCATCTCAAATCTAAAAGCTTAGATTGAGGTTTTAATCGTATTTAGTCAAGGATATATATATATATATATATATATATATATATATATAT
Source organism: Lactuca sativa (assembly GCF_002870075.4). Taxonomy (NCBI): domain Eukaryota; kingdom Viridiplantae; phylum Streptophyta; class Magnoliopsida; order Asterales; family Asteraceae; genus Lactuca; species Lactuca sativa. Next base: position 91,942,597 of record NC_056630.2, read on the forward strand.
ATATATATATATATATATATATATATATATATATGAATTTCATGTTCGAATGGCTCAACATAAGGAAATTATATATATGGGTCCATTATTTGCGTTCTAAAATTCGATTATGATTACGACATCCCTTTTTGATAATTTGAATTATGAGAACTTGGAAAATAGAAATGGAAATGTTATAGCAAAAGACTGGTTTAGTCTTTATGTGAGACATCATGAATCATGTCCCATATGCTTTGGATATTGGATCGATTACATATGTTATATCCATCGTTTCTAAAATTTTCCAAATGCCTAGGGCATTAAGAAGGGAAAAGGTCTAAAATTAGATATGACTAAAAGGATTAAACAATTTTCGAAGACAATCTAAGGTTTACCAAAGATTGGTTGCTCAAGGACAGTTGGAATTATAGTGATAATTCTGGAAGGACCATATTGACAAAATCTGTAAGGAGGCAACTCTTATTCTGAGGTGATAGTCAAAGTGGAATCTAGAAATGTTTCAAAGTTAGAAATTATTCAATCTGTGTAAGATTAGGAAACTTAATGCAAGAAGGATGTTTCCAAGGAGCTGATCTCTTTTGGAATGCTATGTAATGATTGTTGTCAAGTCTTTCTAACTTTGTGCATAATCATTACAAGAGGATCAATGCATATAAGTTTAGAATCTAACAAATTTTAGTAAATAGCATGAATTTGGAATTCTTGCATTTGCAGTAAGGATTTGGGACTGTGTTATGTTCAATTGATCTATTTCACAAAGTAAAGATCATAGACAAAAACAATATGCATACTAGGTGTATGGCATGACTAGTGTTTAGAAAACATAGTGTACATGCTTGGAGCATGGGACAACTATTGTTTTAAATTCAAAAATAAAGTTGATAATCGAAACAGTATACAATGAATAATGTGTAATCATATGGTGATAAATAAAAGGTGTTTTATTTATGTTCATAGGTTTTGATACCATAATCGATTCAATTATTATTGTGTTTCACTTGGCATGTTTTAACTTCCAGAATAACTTGGTCATTGTTCTGGATGACTAAGTTATTCTAACCATCCACAGTCGGTCATATGTTGGAAGTAGATATGAATTAAGATTGTAATGGGTTGGCTTGTAGAGGTCTAAGATGTTGGACAAAGAGCTACAACACTCATGAGTGCTCATAAGTTCTAAGTATTGGATTCAACCCGCACTCATTAGAATCACTTCATGGGTTTTATCGCGAGTGATCTTGAGACGATAATATCTTATATTCTTCAAACCTAGAGATATAAGTTGTTAATATGAGTTGGTTGTACATTGATTGCACGAAAACGCATTCGGTAACTCGGTGTTATAAAACATGCCTTTGTGTATGATTCAACAAGTAGTCGAACAAGCCATATGAGTCGAATTTTATCCATTCCTTTTACCTTCGGGATAAAAGCGATATCTGTGGTCCCCTCGATGATTTGGTGATGACAAATGTAAGTGCTCGGCCGGGCCTAGACTGATTTGATTTGTTCAATTAGTCAGTCGTCATAAATCAGAAATCGGGAAACAACAAATGGACAGAGAGAATGATTATAATCCATGTCTCAGTCCACATGATATCTAGAATGGAGGAATATATGATCCCTTATCTAATGGACAATTCATTGACAAATGTCAGATTTCATCTACAAGGTCAGAGTTCGACAGAAGCTTTTAGGAGCTACGATTGCTGATCGGTTCCCGAACACATACTTAATAATAGTTTTAGACTTATCCAAGTGGGAGACTGTTGGATTAATGTCTAAGTCCATAACTATAATTGGTGAGACTTGACCCGACCCGGCATGGACCATTTGGGTTGCATGGCATCATGCATTTGGATAGACTATAATGAGAGAAATAACACTTAAGGTTGATTAATATATTATAAGTTCTAATATATCAATAAGATTATTTAATTAGTATTGATCAAGAATTAATCTAGGATTAATTGAGTGACCAAAAGAAGACTAATTAAATATATGGGTTGATTGTGTAAATCATCCATTCTTATATATGTGGGCTTGTGATCCAAGATTCCTTATGTTGAACTAAGTCCATGGGGTGACCCATGGATACTCTATGGAGGTTAAAATCCATGGAGCATAAGGAATGGGTAAAGTTATGAGTTACATGGTGTAACCCTAATAGCCACCATATAAAAGAATCTCGTGGCTCAAGAAATCGGCTACTATAGGGAATAGAAAAGGCTAGTTGATTTCATGAAGTGTGTATGTTCTCTCAATCTATTACATGTGTATTTGGTGTTGTGTGAACCATTTGAGGTGTCACACTTGGGGCACTAGGCACTCAAGCTTCATGAAGATAATCTACATCAAAGAGGTATGTAATTCTAACTTGATATATTCATTTGAATCAATGTTATTATGCTAGTTGGATGAATACCTTGGAAAGTTCATATTTTCATGTATAATAGAGAAAACATAGATCTAAGGTATTTAGGGTTGCATGTAGACTTCGGAGTGTTAGAATGCTCAAAACCCAAGAATAGTAACTTTACTTATAAATAAAACTCCTTTTTATTCAATCATCAACGGTCATATAAATTTTAGCTATTAAAAGTTTCAAAATATCTATCTAATTACTAACACTAATATCGTCCTTCAGCCCGCTACTTCTAGCATGCTGCAAGTGCTTAGACCTACTCAGTCCCTTTGTAAGGGGATCTGCTGGGCTCTCCTCTGATGATACCCCCTTTACTACGAGGAATGCTTCTTTTACTCGATGTCTTATGCAGTGATATTTTTTGTCGATGTGCCTGGGTCTGCCATGATCCCATGGTTCCTTGGTTAAGGCGACCACACCCTCGTTGTAACAGAAAATCTCCATAGGCTCCTTTACAGCTGTTACAAATCCAAGGTATCCGGTGAAGTTCCTTAGCCATATCGCCTCCTTCGATACTTTGCTTGCTGCTATGTACTCTGATTTGCACGTAGAATCAACTATAATCTCTTGTTTGGAACTTTTCCATGTTACTGCTCCTCCATTTAAGGTAATACCCAGCCCGAATGAGAGCGGAAAATTATCTCTGTCGGTCTAAAAACTAGCATCACTATACCCTGTCACTCTCAAGTCAATTCTCCCACCGAGGGTAATGACCCAGTCCTTTGTCCTTTGGAGGTAATTGAGAATGTTCTTTACTGCAGTGTAGTGAGCTTTACCAGGATTCCCTTGAAACCTGCTGACAGGGTTATAAAAAATGCTCGACATTAGCTAGTCGGTAGACTGGGGTCAATGTGACAACCCGATATTTCGAGACAATGTAATGTAAAACCAATCAAACTAGGTCAAAATGTAATTTTCCTAAAATCTTATTTGGGTTAAATAAAGTAGTAGGAATCGTATCAAGGTTTCCAAGC